>NC_056727.1:57754451-58019451 GCF_019279795.1 Protopterus annectens | reverse complement strand
TTGAAGCTCCACAAATTCTCAAATCCATTCCTTCCCTCAGAATTATTATGGAACATGCCATCACTGCATTCTCTAATGCAAACAATAGCCCTCCCCACCATCGCTCCTGACAATACACCTGGTTACTTAATCAACAACGCCAAACCCACCCTGTCTGAACCCCTTATAAAACTCTTAAGCATAACCATAAGTTAGGTTTCTGAAATATGAAAAACAGCTTTTGTTATACCACTCTATAAAGTGGGTCCCATTTAAGATCTCAGGAGCTATAGACTCATCAGCCTAAAAGCCACGGAATATATTACATCTGATTTCATAAGTTCTAATATAAAAAAAATGTTTTTATCTAGACTCACAGCAAAATGGTTTTGTCAAAGATCATATCTGTTTGATTTAATACATTTCTTTCAGGGAAAGTCTCTGAAGCTGTGGACAGCAAACATGTAGTTCATATATCATACCAGGGCCTGACTAAGACCTTTGACATTATTCCTCATGCTATAATTACAAATAATATTAAAGGTCTAAATGTAGACTATCGTGTTGTAAGATGAGATACTAAACCGGCTGACAGATAGAACCCATGTAGTTAAGGTAGTAAGTGTCATCTGAGAAAGCAAAAATGGTTGCTAATGGTATAATCAAGGCTCAGTAATGGGGCTCCTTCTTTTTATCATCTAATTCTCATATTTCTAAACCATTAACCCACTCAGATGGCTTAAAAATAGCTGATGACTGCAAGACGAGTGTTGTTATTTACTGCATCTGATATGGTGTTACTACAGCAAGGGTGCATTGGAAGCAAACTTAAATTATACGCAAAGAAGGTAACTTTGTCCGTTTTGATAAACAAATCTTGACAGCAACTTACAGCATTAGACAGCACCCTATTCCAAACTCATATGAATGTCAGAGCTCTCTGCACCTTTGTAGATTTCTTCCTAGGCCATGAACACTACATAAGTAGCTGAAAAAATCATTCTGTCTAGCCAATTAATAACTAAATGTATTTCATCCAGATCAGAAGATGTTATGATTTCTCTGTACTCTGCCCTGATCAGACGAATTATAGAGTATAATATCACTTTTAGTTTGCATCTATCTAAACATATTACCCAGTTAGACAACCCTCAGAGATTTCTAACTATAAAGATCACCAGACTAAATACCTTCACCTGGGAAGACTGTCTCAAAGCTCTGCTCCTGTATCTTGTGTCTTATAGACTACTGCAGGACGAAGTATGTCTAGCTTTCTGTATTGTTAAGGCCCCAGAACTACTTGATGTTCTACAGCTGCACAAAACCAATGTTTTTCACAAACACTTAAAGTAAAGATGTTAATCTGTACCAACAGAGACATAAGGCGGATTGGATGACTAGGTTTCTTCCTCACTGCTTCCTTCATCTTTGGAAACTCTCCCATTACATGGGGAGAGAGTGACATCCTTACTTACTTCTTCAAGGCAAACATTAACCATTGGATTGTTTTCGGTAACTACATCGAGGGGCCTGACCTATTTTACTCTCCTGGAAGAAGGAGATACTGTACGAGGCTGGTGACGATAGTCCATAGACTGACTCTGCTTTGCAAACTCTATGGATCTATGACTCTGTGAATCTATTTCCCATCCGCCTTTGCTCTTTCTTCTAATACCCAAGACATTTCTCAGACTCAGGTCATTTGGGATGAAATTGGGGCTATATTTCAAAAACCCTTGACCTATTTTCCCTGGTTACAGGTTGAGAGGTAACTGTATCAGAGCATGCCATATTGAAGGATAACAGAGCAGCAATGAAAAATGAATGAAATAAATGACAGCTATCCTAGACATAACCACCTACAAGTACTCCATATTTCCAAATGCAATGATAAGATATGCAGCAAGCATCCAACTATAAATCACTTCAGCCTGTTAGCAACAAATATATGATATCAAACAGTAAGCAGGACAATCTTCAGTTATTACCACAGAATCAAATCATTAGAACAAAACATTTACTTCCTCAGTTACTGCTAAGTCTCTTTGAAACATTATGAATAGTGGAAAAAATAGTTATCAGGATGACTTCTGTATGACCAAACAAATCCAATGCACTTTTTTAACAGACTTGAACTTCTGTTATTAATCTCACTCTCCTTATTAGCTATTAATTTCTACCCTCTTGGCAATAACAATGTATACCTGAACTGAAGCCTAATCTTGAGGAAAAAATGGAGTTTTCATTTCATTTATGCTGTTGGACTATGTTTTGAGTAGTCATATTGCACTGTATATTTCATGATTTACTACCTATTAAATATGATTATGATTTTTTTACAGTTTCTGTTTTTCATGCATTTTTAGATTGTGCTGGTTAGTCTGCACAGTCAACAAGTATCTGTTGGATGCTAAACAGTTCATGCATGCCTTGCAGGTATTAAGGATTAGGTTGGCCTTTCTGAGATTTCTTTTATAGTAGTTTCATCTTCACAGTCAGATGTGTTCTTAATACTCATTTTAAAGAAGATATTATAACCTCTCCTTTCTACTAGTCACTTATTATTCTATGTTTCACAAGCTGCTACTTGAACTTTATTTCTGTATTAAATTTTTGTCATTGGTCAACGCAAATCTGAAAAGTCTTTTTCAGCTGTGAATTCAGCAAAACAAAAAAACTCAATTAAAAAGCAAATGCAATTAAGAAAAACATTATCCTCATTAATGGTGCCATTCACATTAATCCTGCCATTCACATTAAATATAATTTAGAAAGCTTAATAATAGCTAATCCATTTACTAGATGAATCACTCAATAGCTGAAATTAAAAAAGTGAGGTGTAGAGAAAGGTTGACCCAAAACAACAGTGCCTCTTTTTCTATCAATAGCATGCTGTTAGCAGGTGACATGGCAGGACGGTGGCAAAGGTTAATTAGCGGGCTTGTAAGAGAAATGATTATAAATAACCCTGGACACTGGCAAGAATAACAAGAAGCATTACAATGGTCATTTGGTAAGTTTATTAATTGCATGTTGTAAAAATATATCTACACAGTGTCATGACTGATAGAGATGAAACTAAGCCCTGCCACATCTCATGGAAAACAAATAGGGACAACTTACTGCACATACTGGGACCTCCGTTTTAAGGTAAATTTGAAAACAGAGAAAGCATGAAGAAAGGAAGAGAAAGAATAAAGCAGTCCCAAGCCCTTTTAGGGATAAAGTTCTGCTATAGTCAAACTAAGCTGCTGAAGGCCATTGCTGGGATTTATTAACAATCGTATAGGTGCTGCTCAATACCTACATGACGTGAGCATGTTAGCATGATGAGCAGCTGTGCTAATTGAATATACATGCTGCTCATCACACCTACATGTTTGCAAACACTTTTTCATGGCCAGAAATAGTGTTTGCAGCCATGGAAAGGTACCTCTGAATCTAATCAAAATGGCTCACATAAAGTCAATACTCAGATACGAGCACACATTGTAGCCCAGACATATTAAAGACAAGTACAAGGAAAGAATACAGAACATGGGAAATGGAGGAATAGGTACATTGAATTGTGCTATAATGAATAATTAATGTTGAAGAGGGAAATGTTTAAAGTGCACTCATATCTTGCAGGCAAATGTGCTGAAAGTGCATAATGTTCAAATCACCATAGGTAAAATCCAATACCACTTCCTTGCAAGCTATAGGTCCTGCTCTATGACCCAGGAAACCCATAACATGTATTTAAACTTACTAGAAACACTAAACATCCATCCCAATGCCATATTCATGGGTGGCTATAATTACTCCACTGTTAACTGGGAATCCTATATGACACCAAATGTACATGCACAGAGATTCCTGAATTTTGTAAACACAAACTCCCAGGACCAGATAGTCAATACACCAACAAGGGGTGCAACTATACTGGATCCGGTCCTCACTAATATGGGAGGCTGCTGCACACCCTCTTATGTAATGCCTTCCCTGGTAAGGTCAGACCACAAAATGTTCTCCTTTGAAGTAAAAATAAAACCTGGAACCCCAGCTAAACCTGGAATATTCAGGAACTATTCTAAGGCTAACCTCCTGCTATTAGGTAAGAACCTGGCAAAATTTCAAGCCCCCATAAACCCTGAGAACACTGCTGCCTATGCAGAACTGTTCAGAGAAACCCTGTACATGCATGTTAATAGCTGCATAGAGGCAGCCATGCCCACCAAGAAGAAGTACAGAACTAACTCAAAAAACACGCCACCCTGGTGGAATCACAAAATCAATAGGCTGTATAACAGGAGGAAGAAAATCATAACAAAAATTAGGAGGTGCGGCACCCAGCAGAATAAAACCACTGTCCTCAAACTAAACAGACATCTCAGAGGACAAATAAAGTCTACCAAAACCAGACTTGAGGTAAGTTTGGCCTCCCAGGCCAAACACAACCACAAAGCATTCTTTAGCTATGTCCACAACCTCAAAGGCAATACACAATTGCAAGAAGAGCTCATTGCAAATGGAGCCACCTATATGGAGCCAGAAGATAGAGCAAACCTCATAATTGATATATTCAGCTCCAACTTTACCCCTCTCTCCCCCTCAACCTTCCCTCAGGAAATATAATCAAATATAAATCCCCTACTATCACTAGAGAACAGGTCCTTAATGCTCTCTAAGACCAAGAACACTGCATCAATGGGCCCAGACAATATCCCAGGATATCTTCTAAATAGCATTAAACATGACCTATCTGGGCCTCTGAAATTACTTTTTAAATGTGACCTCCAAATAGACTTTGTACCTCATGAATGGAGAAAGGCAACAGTCATTCCTCTGCACAAAGATTGGACATCTACAGACCCTGGAAACTACAGAATCATAAGTCTCACTAGTCTTATATGGAAAGCCATGGAAAGAATTATCATGGAGATGATCAACAGAGATATAGTAAACCTCCAGACACTGGTCCTAACCCAATTTGGTTTTGTCAAGGGCAGATCATGCCTACTCAACCTGGTGGACTTCTTTGAGAAGGTCACCAAAGCAATGGATGAGGGCAAACTCATTCACACTGCCTACCTTGACCTAGCCAATGCATTTGACACAATACCGCAATCGAGAATTGTTGACAAACTTAAGACGATAGGTACAAACCCGTATGTCATCCGATGGATAGCCAACTGGCTCACAGACAGGACCTAGGAAGTTAGAATTGGGGAGTCCACCTCTACAAAGAGGCCAATCACAAGTGGAGTCTCTCAGGGATCAGTCCTTGGACCACTCCTTTTTGGCATTTACTTCTCAGAACTCAAGGTCAATGTCAGTGGTCTCTGGCTGACTACATTTGCAGATGATTGCCAATTAAGAGCTGTCATTGAATCTCACACTGACACAAATGTTCACCAGGGGGGGTTGACACTGACAAACAACTGATGTCAGAGCCATGAACTAAAACTAAATGCCAAGAAAGGCATAATAGTATCCTTTGGGAAGTTAGCCATACCTGGTAAATATCATATTGATAACACGCCCCTTAGAGCTGACCTAGTAGTCAGGGACTTAGGGACACACATAGATAGTAATCTAGCCTTTGACCATCACGTGTCTACAGTGGTGAGTTAATAATTCTATGTTGTGCAACTTATAAACAAAGGTATGGCATCTAAGTGCAAGGAAGTTATTGTTCCAATGTATTCGGCATTGATCAGACATATCATTGGGTGCATTACCCCCTTTGGTATTTACCTAACCAGACATATCCAACAACTGGAATGTCTACAGAGGTTCCTCACTAAAAGTTTACAGGGCATAAGTAAAATGTCCTATGCAGACCGCCACAAAGCCCTATCCCTGTATTCTGTCTCCTAGAGACTTTTGAGGGGAGATCTATACCTGGCATACAGAGCATTGTCAGACCCTACTCTGACAGACCTCCTGCATATCCACAAAACAAACAGCACCAGAATTATCCATTCTAAAGATTTAAACCTTGCCTATGATATAAATATGACCTGCTGGAGAGATAGGTATGTATCCCTGCCTATGGAACAGGCTCCCCATCCATGTGAACCAGAGTTCCTCCCTAACCTAATTCAAGTGCAACTTGGACAATTGGATGGCAAACCAGAAATTCATCCCTGGTTTGGCACCTATGTCTCTAATGGACACAGGTAACCTGTAAATGGTTCATCTGTGAGACCCATGCTCACACGCATTAAATACCACTGCATTGCGTCCAGTGTTCATGCCAGGCAACAATGAGTCAGGTTATGGTAACAATGAATGAACTCAATGCCAGAATGCCAGCATGGAGACAAATCACCTCCATTGCTGGCTAGATGATGGCTTATCTGGTCAGCTCTTACCCTCATTGGGAAGCAGAGATGATAAGGGAATGAATGAGTTAGTCTGACAAGGGAAAGGTTGCTGGTTGTTAGGCAATGAGGCTAAAAGCACAAAACAAATCTAGAAAAAAGGAGTGGTTCAGTATAAAACACTGTAAGTGTGGAGTATTTATTGACGTTCACAAGGTTTGGAGTATCTGTCAGAGTATTTGTAATGCCTATGTTTCCAGAGCGTGAGAATGCATTTTTCAAAATGGTCTCATATGAGCCTTGGGTGACAGTCATCTACCTGGATGTGTCAAGGTAGTTCTGTTATTTTTTCCCAACAGTAAATTAAATTCCCTGTCTAGCAGGTTCATAGACACTGACTCCAGGCTGGGAAACATGAAAATGGTGAACAAGGGTCAGTCTATGTTATGCCTGTATCAGCCCTTGTTGGCCAGCTGTCTCCTCATCATATATTTTGTTTGCACATCTAGTCAGTCAACCTGAAGCAAGTCTTGCCCACATAGACCATGAAAAAAGAACTGGCAATTGTTTATAGAGCAAGCTTTATCAATCATTGGGGTTCTTGGTCAAGTAAAATTTTCCTTACTGTTGACCAGAGGGCAATGGACACAGGGTCTAGAAGGTAATCTGCTTGACTACTGGTCAGCTGGGGTGGGATGGATGTAACAATCCCCTTGTTCACGGAAATCCCTAATATTCAGTGCTTCACTTTCTTCTGTTAAAATTGATGGACATCCAACCTAAACCTGCTAATTCTGATATCAAGATTATGCATTTCCCAATGTTATCTTAACTCTTATAGACATTATCTCCTAATCTTAAAGACATTGTTATTAGTGTCAGCAGTGTATGTAGTAAGAGAAAGGGATTACTATTCTGCTTTAGTTCTGGGCTTCAGAATTCTCACTACTATCATAACATGTGATATTCTCTTTTTAGAAATTAGTGGAGCTGTAAAAGTATGTGTGATATGACCATTCTTACTAATGATAAATGTAATCATAGTGACCTCACGTATCAACTTCTAAATATCGCAGGGAAAATATTCTCATCTTAAATATACCAGAAAGGAAATCTAAGACAGATTATCAGCATATACATCCACTGTATCAACACACATCCTTGGCTTTGGATGCGTTGGCTAGATAACAGGGAATATGAAATCAGAAATTATATTTAGTAACTTCCTGGAAAAGAACAGGTTATCTTTACTCCCAGAAGAATTATCAAATACTCTACTTTAAATTGCATTCTCAGATGAATCCTGTGCTCTCACCAGGACACTATCAATTCAACAAGGATAGTACCAAATTTCCTTTGTGATTATTTATTTATTTACTACTTTTGTTTGTTGACTGGGTAGGTGTGCTGGACCAAAGACCTTTTTTTTTCATGGACCGGGCCAATTAAGAAAAAAATACAACACTTTCAAATTTTACAGAGGCAGCTTTACAACAACTTATGTTATACAATATGAAATTGATTTTAATATCCAGTTTGTTTTACTATTGCTTAAATTATACCATAACATTCTACTATGCAATTTGTTTTACAGTTGCATAAATTATCCCATATGATGTAAAGAATTATAAAATCTGGTAGTAAACAATAATTTTGGCAAAACAGTATGTTAAAGTCTTAGGAAAGCTTTCAGGGGAAACAGTGACAACATGGACATAGCTCTAACTGAGCAAGTAATCCTAAGGAAACATGGTAAATTACAATGACAGACCTTTATACAGACTAAGGTAATTTAACTGAAGTAGTTATGGCAGTTTAAATCAGTAAAATTGACTACAACACCAAACCTATAATTTGTTATTCTATCTATAATATATATATATATATATATATATATATATATATATATATATATATATATATATATATATACATATATATATATATATATAAAATGAATTATTTTACTTTTGGGTATTCAACATATTAAAATATTGCTTACTTAGCTGATTGTGTGTTGGGCTGAAATTTCAGGGAGGGGGTACTCATATTACCCATTTTCCCTGAAGCACTTATGTTTTATTTTGAAGAAGATCTGCTAGAGATGATTTCAATTATTGGACCATACTCTTTCCTTTTATTTCTTGTGGTAGGCTGTTCTAAATGGCAGATCCAAATCTGGAGAATACACATTCTCCTATGGTTGTCTTGTAAGGTGGACTACTCAGTGACTTAACATTTTCTTATGAATGCTCAATAAAAGGGAGTTTTCTCCTTAATGGTGGGCAATACTCTTCATTTAAAATGTTGTATAAGTTTGAAACTACAAGATAAGTAGATCTTTCAGTTACAGGAGGTCAACTTACTTTTTTCAGAAGATTGCAGTAGGGGGGTCCCTGAGTCTGCAAGCAGTGCAAACATGCATATTTTATTTTCAGCAGACTGAAGTGCATGGTTATTAAAACATGCATATTTTATTTTCAGCAGACTGAAGTGCATGGTTATTAGAGAAGGAGTATGAAACTAGTAATGGAAGTGCTTATTTAGAGTATGAAACTAGTAATGGAAGTGCTCATTTAGAGTATGAAACTAGTAATGGAAGTGCATATTTAGAGTATGAAACTAGTAATGGAAGTGCATATTTAGAGTATGAAACTAGTAATGGAAGTGCATATTTGGAAGTGCTTATTTAGAGTATGAAACTAGTAATGGAAGTGCATATTTAGAGTATGAAACTAGTAATGGAAGTGCTTATTTAGAGTATGAAACTAGTAATGGAAGTGCATATTTAGAGTATGAAACTAGTAATGGAAGTGCATATTTAGAGTATGAAACTAGTAATGGAAGTGCATATTTAGAGTATGAAACTAGTAATGGAAGTGCATATTTAAGTTTTAGGAAAAAATATGTTTTTAGCAATGGAAATATCTGCAGCTGCAGAGAGAAGATGAGATATTCTATAGCATCATTTTAGCTGTGTTACAACTTAATTAACTATATTGTCTGTATGAATACTGCCTTTGTATTTTGGACCCACTCTAAAGCCATCTCCTGTCACTGATGTTTGAACATGAGAAGCTTTTCAAATTTTGATCATCTGAAGTCTAAGTTATAGGTGCCACTTACAAAAATAATCTACATCGGCTTCCTTCCAAAGAGGATGCCCTGTTTACTTTAGTTCTCTATTACTTTGACAGTACCATCTTAGGTATCTTTTTTATATTATTTATTTGTTAACTAGGTTACCCTATTTGACTCATGTTCTTTTCAAGGTGACTCAGAACCACTGTATTTTTTATCTGATGAGAAATGAACACAGGATTGGGAGATGCAACTCTTTAACAGCTCATAGAGTTAATCGTCTGCATTACCTGTCACATAAACAATGATGGCCTTCCCCAAAATTTGCAGGGTTAGGACATGGATTGCTTCTTTTATTGCGTGCCATTAAGCATCCATTTTCAGTGATTGAGGCACTGCCATAGTACAGGCACAGTACATAGTTTGCTGAATGAATTTCCATAACTCAGGTTATTATAGAACTCACAATACCAAACTATGTGACTCTATGATTTAGTTGTAGTGCTTTAAAATACATAATTTAAAGTTTCAAAGGTCTATCAACTAAGAATGGTTTGAGTGCTACCTTGTCATTGAGGCCAAAGCTCCTATCAGCCTGTATGGATTTTATTAATGTATTCCATTCTAGGAATATGTATAGTATTGTATTTTTTAATATATGTATTTTTTAATATATGTATTTTAATATATGTATTTTCCTTATGTATTTTATATATTTTTATATAATATAGAATAGTTTGCATATGTATTAGCATAGGCATATACCTATCACTTTAAAAAGTTTTTACATGGTTTCACTGTTTAATTGAGTGATTGGTTTAAGCTGATTGTGATTTAATTGGTTTGAGTATTATAAATACATTGGGTCTTTTTCTTGAATGTATTGAAGTCTAAAGAAGCACCCTTTGGGGCATGAAAGCACTTACTTTTACATTAAAACATTGTATTTGCTGTGTAACCTGCTCCAGTTATGGTGTTTTCTCCCTTATTTTGTTTACTTGCCTTTCCTACTAAGCTTATTGCTGCAAACTGATCTCCGGTAACTGCAGAGCCAGGTTTAGTATCAATTAGATTTCTGCTTCAGCTGAATAGATATTACTCGCATCACAAAAAGAAATTAGGATCGAGTGCTTCTAAACTAACAAAGTTCTGTATGAGAATAACAAATACAGTCAGTGCTAATACTATGCTTAGGCAGCCATCTTTGTTAGTTAACATCAGGAGTTTTTGGAGAGAAATATTTCAGCTTCTCGGTAGAAAGACCTTCAGCCATATAATTTGTATTATCCATGGCAAGTAACATGTAACATGTTATACAACAGTTACTATAGACTTAGAAGAATTAGTCTTCATACAGATTACCACTTTTAACTACCCTACATTTCAGCTGCTCAACTACTTATCATTTCTTGGTTTTACTAATAAAATGTCCTTGTCCCCATTTTCAACTACCATGATGAGTATCTGACTGAGAACTCTACCGACTTTGGGATGACATGTCAAGATTGCCTGCAATAAGTATTCCTTATGGCCTGTGAACTTTTCAGATCTACGTGGTTAGGTGTGTAACATGTGCAGCATGGTGAAATTGCTCAAGTGTGCAGGTCACTTAATGCCTGGAGTACACCTAACTTTTTAATGATCTGTGGAATGGACCTAGCTCCTTCATATCAAGCACCATCCTTTAGGTCACTGGTTTCCACCAGAGTTAAATAAGGAAGATGTGTGCCCCTTGGACAAATTCTACTGCTCAACCCTTGGAACAGCAAATAAATTAATAAAGTGTGTCCCTACCTGGTTAATCCTCATATTTCTGGACCATTATAACCTCAGGTTAATAGCAAGGTAGGTGGGTGGCCTACCCTTGCAAAATTGCCCTGGCTGGTTTCATTCTTTTAGACATTTCCAGAGCAGATTATAACTAAACTGTGCTTTTAGCCTGATGACTGCTAGTAAAATATTTCTAATTGTCTTGTGCATTTTCATCAAAAATCATATTTTCTAAGCTGAGCTAGGACTGGTGGATAATTTCATTCTGATATATAACCACGGGAGCCAAAAGATGAAGTAGTCTAATACAAAATGAATTTTAAGCATGCCTTCTTTAAAATTCTATTATAGTTTTCTTGAGGTACACATTCTTTTTTTTTTCAATAATAAATCTTTATTATTTTTACTTCTTCATACATGCTTTTAACAGAGAAAATACAGAAATAATTCTACACAATTTCTATAAACATTAACACAAAATATATACAATATTTACATGAATGCTTTCACCATTTGAATAACATATCTATAAAGTTTTTGAGGTACACATTCTTAAAATAGTTTATCAAACACGACAAGAGGAATATCAACATGATAAAAATCTGGAAAAAACAACAGACCAATAACAGACTGATGCTATAAGTTGCATAGTTGCCCTTATTGCATATCTATAGGTTTTAAGACAGAAACTACAAACCCAGACTATGTAAACCTGTTGTTTTCTTTTCTAGAAAGCTTGAAAGTTTCATATATGAAAGGATAACATACAATGTGTATGTAAGAACAATACCTATTTCAAATACTGGAAGGATAACATCAGATGTGTATTCAGGAACAATACCTATAACATTATGGTAGGGCTGTCTCTGTTTTACATAATTTAGAATCAAGCCACTCAAATGTTCTGCCATTAACTTATCATTGTTAAAGTTATACAAAAAAAAATATGGGATTAAATACGCTGCCTTTTTAGGAGACATACATAACCTATTATGCAAGACATCCAGACAAAATTCCATAGTTCTGTAAAATCTAAATGAAAACTCCAGCCAAGCTAGAACTTCCAATGAGTGACCTCCCAAACCTCCTATGACGGAGGAACATGGGATATATGCAAATGACCCTTATGAACATCAGGTGTTTCAGCTATATGGAGATTCTGATTGCCCATGACTTTTACATTTGAAGTTGTTTTAATGGACAATTTCAGGCCAATAAAGCCAAACCCCACTAGCTATGAATATGCATATTTTGGCCTTATTATGACCTTGTCAACATAGCACAAGCAGAGTGTTTGACTAAGCATAAGAAACACAGGGTTGTTATACCCAGCTGATGTCCATTATCATTAGGGTGACTGCAAAATATCTCAACTAACAAATTAAAGTTAATTTACTTAGCTTATTTAAAAGCTAGTGGGGTTTGGCTTTATTGGACTGAAATTGTCCATTAAAACGACTTCAAATGTAAAAGTCATGGGCAATCAGAATCACCATATAGCTGAAACACCTGCTGCTCATAAGGGTCATTTGCTTATATCCCATGTGCCTCTGTCACAGGAGATTTAGGAGGTCACTCATTGGAAGTTCTAGCTTGGCTGGAGTTTTCATTTAGTTTTTACTTATTGGTTTTTCAGTGTGACCTTCTCACTCTTTGTTTAATTTGATAGTTCTGTAAAATGGAACCAATCAGTGAAATTCAGAAGCAAAAACTGAATTTGCAACTTTATTTCCTGATTTTTTAGTAACTTTTTACTCAAGAAAAATTATCTTTAGAGCTGTTTAGAATCTTATGAAAAGGACCAGAATGCAAAAATAATTTCTGCCCTTAAAATGTGCACTGGGATCTGACAAGTAAGTTCCAAAAGAGTCTCTTAAGCTTTTCATCAATGGAATTTAAGAAAATAACCTTGTATCATCAGTTATCTTCTTATTAGTATTAACTTCTGTAATGTCAAAATTAATATTTGAGTCCCATTAATAAAAAAAACATAAAAATAATTTTATAGCAATTATTCTGATACAAAATGCCATATTGTTAAGATCTATGACTATTTTACTGACTATTTAATGGAGTACAGGGCATCATTTTGTTATGTACTCCAGGAGGCATCTAGCAAGATTTCAATACATACAGCTCTCTTCAATAGATATGCTTTGAGTTTCAAAAGGACTGACTATTATTTACATCTTCAGACAGAGCTTTACTCTGCCTACTACAGATTGATGAGGGGGTACTTAATGCTTATTAAGCTTCTCGAAGCATAACTTTTGGTTCTAACTTCAGCTTTTCATATCCTTGCCACTCACATAACTCTACCAGCACCATGACCAAAATTAACCCTTGGATTTACTATTCTTCTGTGCAGGACTAGCTTAGTCCTGCATGGAAGCAGCCATTTAGGAGCAGGACGGCAGCGCGCCATGCATATTAATGAAGGTGCGCTGCCTGAGCTCCTAATCTTACCCAGAGCATGTAAGAGTGCAGAGAGTGTGTCTGAGAGCAGAGATCTCAGAAGATACTCGCCCCTGCAATGAAGAACATCAGAAAACCCTAAAAGAATGAGAGAAACTGCTCATAGGTGTCCACATACCCCCAGTAACATCCCCCCACATGTATAACAGCAATAGTAAACACAAACAATATAAAGATACTATTTTTTTTTTATGAAACAGATTGCATTTAACCATAGGTGCATGGGTTTGTCCATCGCTTAATGCAGCTTAAATGGCATAAGATGATTATAAAAATGGAGGATATATGCAAATGCAGCAGTATAGCAATAATGTAGTGGGCAGAACATTCACCTTATGAGCAGTCATTCCCGGTTTGAGTCCCACTGCAGCACATTCCATTTTCCATGTCAGATCACATTATGACCAATATTTTTAGTTGCAAAACCTACTAAATAACATAAATTTGTGAACTGCAGTACTACATTAAATGCAGATATGAGGTGTCAGTGTCATAATGTTGCAAAGTGCACAGATAATCACACATGCCCCATACAGTATATGTACACAGGAATCAGGGATACAAATGGAAGATAAAATGTGTAATGAATCATAGCTCCTTATATCTTCCAATTCCCCCACCTTCCCAAGAACCATTAGACATTACTGTCTAAATTAGTGCAGTGGTAAGTGGGAATAAGCACTAGTAAGCAAGTGTAAGCACTATTAAGAAGTAGTAAGTGGGAGTAAGCATATGTAAGTACAAGTAAGTGGGTTTAAGCCCATTTGCACGGGGGTAAGCAATACACACACAGGATAAGCAATATGGAAGCTAACTCTCTGTAAGCATATTTAACCAAAGGTTAGCATAGCTTATCCTCATGCAAACCCACGCAAACCCACTTACAAGTGCTTAAAAGTGCCTTAATCACTCTGTATCCAACAGCCGCTGTTATGCCCAGCAACAAAACAAGCAGCCTGGCAGGTCTTAAACCCAGAACCCTATACACTATAGTCAAAGTAGTTAACCACCAAGCCTTCACAGCAGTACATAAGATTGAGGTATCACCAAACAAATCCTCACTATAGTAAAATCAAACTGAACATGTGAAAGGAATCAGTATACCGTCATATGATCTATAACCTACTACATAACATAAATATGTGAACTGGAGTACAGAAGTAAGCCCAGATGTGAGGTGTAATTGTAATAGAGTGTTTAAGTCCCCTACTAAACACAAGGACCCCATACAGTGTACGTACACATGAATCATGCATACCAGACATATATATATATATATATATATATATATATATATATATATATATATATATATATATATGTAAAATGTAATGAATAATAAATCAAAGCCAAAAAGCAAATATAATGCAAAGTAAATATTAAGCAATGCTAAGCATTGTACAGGCCAGCTTACTAGGTGTAAGCAATGTGTAGGCCAGCTAACTCAATTTTCCCAGTGGTATACCCCTTTAAACAATGCCAACCTTAGGTAAGCAGGTTTGCCCATAGCTTAGCCTTTTCAAAACTGTCCAATCATGGCAAAGTGTGGGAATTTTGCCCCACGTAAACCCAACAGGTGGGAATACATCTTATAACTGATTGTAGCTTCCCCTTCCAGGCACCATGTCAGGAAGGGGAGAGGGAGTGCACTTTCAGGAGCAGCCCAGGGGCATCCAGGAGTCCAGAGTCATGGCAGGACCCCTTGTCAAAAACCATGAGCAGAGACTGCTGCAGGGCCAGTACCAGGGTTCTCAATATAAGGCAGAAGCCTGGGACTGTCTCGCCCGTGACCTCACCAGTGCCACTGGCATACCCCGAACTGGTAAGTGGGTCAGGCATCACTATGCCGACCTGAAGCAGCGAAAGGGGGATGTCTTGGATCAGTGGATCCAAGAGGCTAGGATGGCAGGGGTTGTCCCAGCTGTGTGTAAGTATCACTCCACCACCTATTTAATAATTGCCAGCTCATATATATTATGGATAGGTATGGCCAAATATTCCTCTTATGTCCTTCACAGTGGCATGTGAGTGGGCCGTGAACCAGGAGGCCCATGATTGTCGCCTAGAGAGGTTGCAACGTGAGGCAGGTTAGTAGTACTCTTGCATGCACTGTCATAGGAAATAAATCTAAAAGTATTAGTAAGTTAATTGCCAGTATAAAACCTGCATTGTTTAAGGCAAGTACTGCATACACCGGAGAATATGGCAGGAAGAGTCACATATAGTTTGTATGTAAATAAAAGCATAATAGCCTGACAATAAAGGTCTAACTGCTGGACTGCATGTGTTTACTCTGGTATCATATGGTAATGTAGATTTGAATTGACTTAATAGTACTGTTGTATTAAGCACTGTTACCCACACTGTGCAACATAAATAGAATGTGTAAGAATGTCTGTATATGACTGGTGTAATCCCCACAGGTCATTTAGTACAACTGAGAGACACATAGACAGAAAACAGTGAAAAGACAAACCACAAAACCTGAATAGGACATGCAACTTAGATGGGAACTGTTGTATTTTTAGCACATACAGCCATGGTTCAAATCCTTGGAGTGGTAGTAGTCTGCATACAAAATCATACCCCACAACTGTACAGATATGTCCAGAATGTCCAGTATATTGTCCCATATCTGCTGCCTGTCATTGTGTCCCCCTGGGAAATCAGTGGGATGATCCCAGATGTATAGACTGCAAACAAGGAATACAACTGACTGTCACACATCCATAAGAACAAACCTGTCACTCTAACCACTCCTCAAACTGTTATGAGTGTAGTAAGCCACGTATGTCCCATCTACACCCCCATGTTGTCAAGCTATGACCAGAGTGTGTACAGTAACAGAGTCAGATGTAAGTGTATAATACTAATTTAAAACTGGTACTTTGTGTGACAACAGTCAGGTAGTGCTAACAAACATTGCTCCCACAGGTACATCAGATACGAACACTGTACCAGAAATAAAAGAGTGATACAACCTGTACTGGTACTGTTTACTTTTGTACTGTATGGCATTGTTAGTGTTGCAGTTGCTCTGAATAATAAGGTAGTACTCATCAGTGTCACGCACACTCTGCTACATAATATAACTGTTTAGGAAATCTTGTATAAGAGTGATGTAATACAAGGTCAGAATGTAAAACCACAGGAGAACTATACACAGAAATCAGATAAGAGATATACAGTAATATCCATATAGCACACACAACTGTGATGGACAGTGTTTTAGTGTTAGCAGACACAGCCATGGTCTGAATCCTGGGAGTGGAAGTAGGCTGCATACATAATCATACCTCACAACTGTACAGATATGTCCAGAATGTCCAGTATATTGTCCCATATATGCTGGCTGTCACCCCGACCCCTGGGAAATCAGTGGGATGATCCCAGATGTATAGGCTGCAAACAAGACATACAACTGATTGTCGCACATCTATAAGAACAAACTTGTTAGTGTAGCAACTCCCCAAACTATGAGTAATAGGTATGTGCCATCTACACCCCCATGTTGTCAAACTGTGACCAGAGTATGTACAGTAACAGAGTGAGATGCAAGTGCATAATAGTAATGTGAAATTTGGTACTTTGTGTGGCAACATTCAGGTAGTGCTAACAAATATTGCTCCCACAGATACATCAGATACGACCACTGTGCCAAGAAATAAATGCTTGAGACCCTGTACTGGTACTGTTTACTCTGGTATTGTATGGCATTGTGAGTGTTGTAGTTGCTCTGAATAATAAGGTATAACTGATCACTGTCACCCACACTGTGCTACATAATATAGCTGTCTAGGAAATCCTGTATAAGAGTGATGAAAGTCACTAAAGGTTGAAGAGGGCAATAGTCTACATATGTCCTGGATTACCTGAATGTGGTCAAGACATGGCCAGAGTCTGTGCAAAAAGAGTTGGACAGGTATGTGCATAACATCAACCTGGAATCTGGGAGTATGTGTAGAAACAGTTAGTTAGTGTTAACAAACAATTTCTCCACAGGTATACCAGGTAAGAGGTGTATACTACAGGTAAAACCAGTTCATGTATATAGATGTCGACAGCCATATCACTGTCCAAACTAAGGCAATAGGGTAGTGTAGTAATACTTGTAAGGTACAGATAACAGCACTGACTAGGTAAGTAATGCGAACTACAGGATTATACTAGTTGTTAATTGAAATCTTTCTCTCTCCCCACCATATCGCCAACAATACACTAAATACCCACCTCAACTGGTATGTGATGATTTCATTGTCATGTTGCGATATATGGCTTATTGTTTGATAATTATTTAAATCTGTTTCTATGCATGTACTATGCTGAAATACCATAACATTGGTGGCATGGTGCCATCAATGTGCCTGCATGCTGTTGTTACTGCCACTGTGGTCCCATATATGCATGTGTTCTGTTTGCTTTGCAACTGTTCCATATCTGGTGTCTGGGTTAATGGGAATATCTATGCATGCTGTTATACCTAATCCCATAATGTGTTGACTATTACTAACCCACATATGTTGATAAACCATAAACACCATAGCACGAATGGGAATGCGGGTCCCAGCAGACACACCTGTCCCACCTCAGCTGGCCGTGGCACCTGGCACCAGCACATCTGGGGCCCAACCTGGGACCTCCTCGTCCATTGGTCCTGCACCACCTTTGGGTGTAACCACCTCGGGCATGGGGCTCGTCCCCCTGGGAGCGGGCGTGGACAGGAACCTGTCACCCATTGCCAGGTCCGGGTCATGGTACATAGCAAGTTCAATCAGCAGTTTGGAGATCTACTATGCCAGCTTGAGGGCCATGTGTCATGACTAGGGGGGTGGCCTGGCTCTCCGACAGCCCCCAGCACAGCCACCTTCGGGGCTGTGTAGGTGCAGTGGTGACTGCCCACGGGTGGGGATCTCAGACCCACTGTTTCCACCAGGGGGCTCATGGGCTTCTGATTTCCCAACACCTCTCCCCATCAAGGTGTTTACCCCCTACATGTGTCATATACTGTCCCTGTATGCGTCTTGTTTGCCTTGTCTGTTAACCTACCCAAACTACCCCCCCAATATACCTGCTATCCCTCCCCAACATTCCACTCTCACCTGCAAAAAAAGGGCAATTTGTTCCCCTAAAAAAAAAAAAATCACCCCATACATAGCTGTCCATTTTGCACATGTGTCCACTGGATTCATGTAATCTGGTCAAATTGACATCACAACATATTATTATTGTCCTCACCCCTCTCAAAGGGGGTTGAGTGTCCAAATCTACCTCCAAATTCAGTGTATATACACAGCTGTTGCTGTAGAAGAAATGGGCAGCTATGGACCTTCCCTACACCCTCCTGCACATACCTAGCTATTTTCCTCTCTGTCTTTCCCTCTTTGTGCCCCTTTTTCACCACTTTCCTATCAACCATTTTTTCTTTTCTTTTAAAGAAATTAGCACAGGTGTAAGTGGGAGTAAGCACTTTTAAGCAACAGTAAGCGGGTTCAAGCTTGTTTGCACGGAGGTAAGCAATGCCTATACAGGATAAGCAATTTGGAAGCTGAGTATAAGAAACAGTAACCGGAAGTTAGCAGTGCATACCTCTGTGCAAACCCGCTTACAACTGCTTAAAAGTGCCTTAATCACTCTGTATCCAATGGCCCTTGTTCTGCCCAGCAACAAAATAAACAGCCTTTATAAGGCTCAAACCCAAGACCCTGCACACCATAGCCAAAGTAACTTACCACTAAGCCATATCAGATATACATAACCCTGATGTTTTTACAAACATATCATCCAGCTCAGTCATTCAACAGTGCAGGAAATGTATTTCAACATGTAGATGTATTTGTGTGTATATATATATATATATATATATATATATATATATATATATTAATATCTAAATAGATATAACATATCTATATAAGTAAGTAAGTCTTTCGGCTTTTTCCCAGTTAGGGGTCGCCACAGCGGAACTCCAGTCCACTAATGATTGGTAGTTGATTTTTACATGCCGAGTTACCAGCCTGATGCACAACCTTCATCGAAAGTACGCTCATTCATGCATGTCTCCATGTAGAAGATGCTCTAGCTGAGAATTGAAAAGGACAGCGTCTTATTGTGAGGCGACAATGCTACCTCAGCACCACCACCGCAGTATTATAACATATCTATATATGTTGATAAATATATACATCTATACATACATATGCATACATCTATGGATATATATATATATATATATATATATATATATATATATATATATATATATATATATATATATATATATATATATTTCTATATAGGTATATACAGACATACATCTATAGATATAAAAGGGACCATAACAAAAACATATATGTCCACATGCAACGTTAATGGGGGTGAGGGGGCCCAAACAACATACGTCTTTTACGTATAGATATCCCTCCCACAGCCAAACACGTTTGCCCTGCAATACAATACCAACTGTTGCAGATCCCATAACCAGGACCTGACACAACGTGGGCACAGGATGTTAACAGTACTCCATTCCGCCTGTATGATGTCAGGCTGGTATCAGTAACATATCATGCAGTACAGTCTGGCAGCCATAAGGAATGTACAATGGGGAAGCAATCAACATTCCTAAGATACATATACACAGACACATATATGCAGTTTGATATATATATATATATATATATATATATATATATATATATATGTAACTACACATACACACACAGAGATGTATAGGAAGATACATATGTGGAAGGTGCACACAAAATGGAACAGCCACTATGCCTACAGTTGCCACCTTACCAACTGGATACTGTATGAGCCACCCGTACAAATGACAATTGTTGCCTGCAACATATACCCATGGAGAGGCAAAGGATATAACACCACACACAGATTTTCATACATGGGAAAGCTTTATTTGTGTACTATTACAGTTTCATATGCCATGTCATATAGCTGTTTAGACACTGACATACATATAAAAAGAGCAATGCAACTGTGAAACAGTTATATTAATACAGTAGTCTGGACAGCAACATATGTAATTCTTTTCAGACAACTGTATTAATATAACTGTGAAACAGTTATATTAATACAGTAGTCTGGAAAGGATTACATATGCTGCTGTCCAGGCCGAGGCCTTCAAGTTGTACAATAGTAGAGACAGACTGGGCCACAGGATACCAATCAAGCAAAATGCAGATGTATAGTCCAGCAGCCTCTATCTATACTCTGTACACAATCCCTAAGGGGTGAAGACCTCAGCTGACACAATCTGTTACATAACAAGGCATAACTAACACCATCACAATCATACTGACAAACAGAACAGTCTGTATGGCAGAAAGCAGTAGACCTGCATTTACCCAAGGTGAGTTGTATGGTAATGTACATCCAGATACTTTAAGGCAGCTTACTCCTGATACCCCCACAAGTTATAACAGCCTAGGTTAGTTATGGTGTATCCCCCCATAGACTGACATACAGGGCCATATACCACTGTTACATACACTGTACTCTGGATTGCATAAGGGCACACATGTATTGTGTAGGTGAAGCCCACACATATATGGACTCAACCCCACAATATGTGTGGGGGCCACAACAGCAGTGGAGTGATGGCAGGAATGGCAGCATGACATACTCACAGCCTACTACATAACCCCTGACAGCATGCCATATATACAAAGCCTGGTATATAGGTGGAGGACAGAGGCTGGAACACAGGTCCATATGTGAAATACTGTTGTCATACACTAAGCAAGTTGCTGGTGTTACAGGATAGGACAGACAGAACATAATAGGCACACCTCTGGCCATCAAGTGGATAGGCCCACAGTTGAGTGCTATGCAGACAGACTACATTCCAAGTTAAACTAGTATGCACACACAAACCCTGTAACACCGGTGCTATACAATGCATACTACAACACTACTCACACTCTGTCTGTAGTTCTGTAATCTCCTGCAAATATGTAGCTGGCCTGAGTGTGCAGGTTCTCCTGTAAGAGGTATTGCGACCTGCTGTCTGTAATACTGCAACCCACACACAGGAATGATGTCCACCATACATAACAGGTAAAGGGACCATACCCACATGATGTACGGATTTATAGCAGTTGGTTGCCATGACAGTGGTAATTGGAAGTACTACACAGCATTCTGCATGCAGGTAGCAAGTGGAGGACACTGATTGGTGCAGAGGCCATCACCTGATCATGTGCATCACTTACAAAATCCATGTTGCAATCTATTCAAAACAGCTCATTCCATTTACTGGAGAAAGACTGAGAGAGAGAGAGAGAGAGAGAGAGAGAGAGAGAGAGAGGGAGAGTGCATGTAAGGCACAAACAAATAAACAAACAAACAAACAAACAAAAAGACATCAAGCAAACCATCCAGAAGAGACTTCATTCCCAGAACAGGTATGTGAAGTATATATGCATGTAATTGACTGTAGTACTTGATCCGTAATAATGGGATAGATGATGTGGAATGATTTATATGTGCCTTCAGGTGTTGTTGTAATGATGTTCAGCAGAACAACTGCTAAGGACAATAGAGTCAGTCCCTGTGGGTAGTGGGCCATACCCATCAACCGTGCAGAGCAGCACCGATTGATAAGATGTAAGCCATCATAGTGTATGTTGTATAATGGGAAGTATGTATATCACTGTGGCCAATAGCTGGTGGTGGAAGTAATGCCATAATGATGGACACATGGGTTCCACAGCCCACCTCTTGCACGATACTCAGGTTAACCTGTATTGTAGCATGCAGGAATGTCATAGGTGTGTAATAGGGTCATCTGCAATCTGGCCCTACATATACCCCCCTAATATCAGGCTGTGTCCATATGTGACTCCTGTCTGCATTGTAGCAAGGCAGAACAGTGCAGCCGTGCAGGAAGGTGTTGTGAGATTGTGGACCTAATGTCTGAATGTACCCCATATATAGGTATGCATATGTGTACATATATATATATATATATATATATATATATATATATATATATATATATATATACATGTATGTCCACAAATATACAGATACCTTTGTGTAGACATATATATAAACATAAATATACATCATATATATCTACCCATATATAGCTACATACCTATATGCATGTGTCTACATATATACAAACACACACACACACACACACACACAAACACACACACACACACACACACACACACACACACACACACACACACACACACACACATATATGTATGTAAATACATGTCCCCTATATTACCACCACAGTGCTGCATGCTATGTGTGAGGAAACAGCACACATAGCAATACACACATACCTACAGCTGTCAGTATGTGCAACAGGGACAGGTATGTCACATGTGAACTCTTTGTTGGGACCACTTTGCCCTTGTCTGTGAAGTACGGAATGGGAATATGGGGAAGTATGGCAGGTATATTTGTGGAGGTGGTCAGGGTTGGTAGATATAGAGGACAGCCTACAGGGGTGGTATGTGACACATGTGGTGAGTAAACACCCTTGATGGTGTGAGTGGTCTGTGATGTGGATGCCCCCATGGGCTCCAATATGGACACAATGGGAACAAGCCTCTCACCCACTGCTACTCACAACAGCAGTCCACGTCCCAAAGGTGCCTGGCCTGGAGGCTGAGCAGGAGGAGCATGTGGGCCCTGTGAATGTGTACTGGGTGCCTCAAGGTGATGTAGCACATCCCACATGTGTCTGTGGAGCCTTATGGAACAGACCCTGGGGGGCATGAACATGTCTGTGTGTGCCCCCGGGGGGGACAACATCCCCTGAGTTGGTTCCACCTGAAGGTTTTGCTGGAGCAGTACATGAGGGTGGGTCACACATGTGATGTGGCCTGGTAACATGGGCAGATGAGTTTGGAGAGGTGGTTCTGCTGGACAATAGTACATATACATGCTATTGTATCACTGTTATAGAACATATGTGGGTAGTAATAGTCTACACAATCCCGGAACATGTCCAACAGCATGCATATATAACCCCAATAATGCAGAATGTCAGATGTGCTGCAACCACATAGCAAGCATACCATAGGCATATATGCAACCATAGTGGCCCTGACAATGGCATGCAGGTGAATAGTCTGTAACAGGCCAACAACGATAGTGTCCACACAGGGAACATAGCTACAAACACATTGCACAAAGTGTGGCACAATACAATATCTGTTCCACTGGTAGGTATGCTGCAGCCATACCTATTGAGTTGTGTGTACAGTTTGTTGTTGCTGACATGGTGGGGGGGTTGACAGTGATGTGTATTAAGAACTAAAGACATGCTTCTGGAGCATTTCTTCCCGGGCCTCCGCTGAAAACAGGATCTGTGGAACCTAGTCGGACTTTCCCGGTCAACGAATGTTAAATAAATAAATAAAATAAAAAATAAAATAAATAAACTGTAGTGACCTTGCTGCATGATGTGCTCACACCTTTGTCCATCTTTATGTCTTTCAGCCAAGATGTCCTGTGGAAGGCTTTTGGTGTACTCAGCAACTGAAAAGGACATTCTGATGAACCACATCATACAGCACTACCTTGTTTTGTTTGTCCGGGCTGCCCATGATCAGCAGGAGTGGACAGCTCTGTGGAATGACCTAGTCCACAGGTTTAATGATGTCGGACTGCACAACTGCAGTTATAAGCAGGTCCGGCATCATTGTTCTGATCTGCTTTGCAATGCCCATTGGCGTGCTGCTGCAGTCTGGGGGATCACCTCACCACAGGGGGTCATGCCATCCATCCCCCTGACACGTGTGGAGGAGCTCCTAGCCAGCCTCGTGGCACCTGCCTGTCCCCATAGCCACCAACTGGCAGACACCCTTGTGGAGGTGGGTGCTACCCACACACTGGCTGAGGAGCATGCAGGTAAGGCCACAGGGCACATCAGTAGACCACTGTTGCATATACATCCGCATCTGTACAGGTAGAGCATACATATCTGACATGTCATAGATATAGGTTGTTGCTGCATAGTAGTGATAAACAGATGTGCATATGTGTTAATATTGTGGACATGTACTGTTGATGTATTGTAATGCTTCCCCCACCCTATAGCAATGCCACAGCTGTGACCACTGACTTTGCATCTGTCACCATCTTATGTAGGTCCCTCCGGTATACCACCAAGGCAGCAGCCTGTAGCTGGTGAGTATGGTTTATGTAGATGTTGCCAATACACTGGGCATGTAATGGCTATGGTATAGTCCATGCACACATCTAACATACCTACCCAGAATGCATGCTGTATATGTGCACGTATTGTTTATGTTAAATGTACGGCATCGCAGTGGCAACCGTGATGGGTATTGGAAGGGTATGTTAGACACCTGCAAGATAACTAACATCCTATTATTGCGAAATGTGTCCAGAGGCAGTAACATAATGGTGGGCGACATGGCCTACAGTAGGGACATGTTGGCAACAACACTGATATACAGTGCAACACCAGTGTATATACCTGTAGGACAATGGAAACTGTTGCAGAGTTACACTATGGTATAAGGTATTACTGTGGTCCACATTATCAGCTGGGACTAGGCTGTAACATGTGGTGTTCAGTGTATGGAACACTGCAAAGTGACACACGTGTAGGCTTTACTTGTTAAGCATCTGCAGAAAGGCTGAAGGTAGGGAGGGTGTCAGCATGACACACCAGTGCACTGCAGCAGGGAGCCTAAGGATGCTAAGAATGGCTGTATCTGCACATAGTCAGGTTCAGGAACTGTGGCAGATGTAAACCTACCCCCAAAGCAATAGTGACTGCAGTGTGTGAACACCAAGGTATGTGCACATGATTGCAGATTAGGGGGACATGTGTAGGGCAGACTGAACATACACTGGCAAATGCAGATGGCCAATGCTAGTATACCCCTGCCAGGCATAGTGACTGCTGTAGTACACATAACAATAGGTGCAACAAACCATCATGTTAAAGGTGTGCACACATATGCTCACGCAGATTGTATGCATCATGGTCAGCATCCGCACACCTAACATATTCTGTAGACACTGCATGTGAAAGTACAGGACATATGTCACATATCAGACTCATGTACTGTTAAGATATGTGGTGATGTGGTCCCAAGGCAGATCAAGGATGGGTGTGTCATATCAATAAGGGTGTGTACATCCCCCATAGTCACAGTATGCTCTTACGGTTGTCAGTGTAATAGTATTGGATTGGTCATAAAATGTCCGCTGATGTTGTGAGCTGTAAATCAGACATCAGGCATTCACAAATGACATCTGTCCACATATCATCCCAGGTATGTGCTGCTGAAAAACATAGGGGCTGTGAGCATTAATGCTGACATAACTGACACAGTACTACACATTCATCAATGGGTTGTACACTTGTGAGGTGTGGTGCACAGTACATGGCAGGGTGCAGAACAGGTGCACAACAATACTGTGTACATGGGTGCAGTGGTATCCAGGGCAAGGGGCATTACCTAGTAACACAGCACATGCATCACACACATGTATACTGTTGCTAGCATGGATTGGCTATAGCTGCATTGCATGCTATTGCGTACCATATGTTATGCATGTTGACAGATGGTTAATAGGAGGACTGTGTGTGCTATCATTGTGCAACCTCACCTGTATGTGTGCGTGTGTGTGTGGATCCTGGTGGGTAGTTAGTTTGTATGTAAGGTCACTCTGATGGAGTGGAGGGAGGTTGATGCATGTAGGATGCATGTGTGCATGTATGTGTGTTTGTATGGGTGGCCATGTATGCACATGTGTGATTCTGGAGTTGTTCATGCAGCAGTACCGCCCTTTGGGATCATGCAGTACATGGACATGGACTGCCACGTTACACACCAGGAATAATTGTCATGTATGTAATCACAGCACAGCTAATAGTCTAATAAGATCTGTAGCATGGAACAGGCATTGAAAGGGAAGGTAGACACCAGGTATACCCTAATATCGCATTCAGCGGAGAGGTGACCAACATCCCACGTATGCAGCACTACAGATGCATTCGAGAAGTACTAGTCAACACCAGAGAGTGTATCTATATATTACAGTTGTCAGATGACAGGCTGACTGAGCAGCATATCTGGCATGTACTGAGCAATACATGCACATGACATTCCAGTGTGTGTGATATTATGGAGTGAACATAGTAGCCCACACATATAGGGGCCATGTTCATGATGTCCGGACATACACAGGATGAACACTGAATGACAGCAGTGAGTCCATCTAAAACCACTACACACAGGTCAGGCAGGTAATGTAGAACAGGTCTTGTTTATGATGACTGCATGCATACCCACACACTCTGTTTCTCTGTTTATTTGCTAAGTTTTTCTGCATAGTTGCCTAGTTTGAGCATTTTCTGGCTTGTTAAACTTGATTTCTGCATTAGTAGCTGTATTTAGAGCACAACCAAAAGTTGTTTACTGAATTTCCTGTTTACAGTTAATTTTAAAATTGTTTTTTCTCAAAACGTGCATATTTTCTGTCTTTGACCTAGCACTCTTGTGTGGGGTCATTTACTGCACTGTTATAGCTTGATATTACTTGTGAACCTCTGCTATCTCTGAAAAAACAAAAACAAAAAAAAAAAATCTTGCTTTTTTCCCACTTTTCTGAGATTTAAAAAAGGTCAGTTACAGGCTTGCTGTTCCTGAACTGTTTGTAAGTTTCTGTGAGGCCATTTTTGCTTGGGCTAAAGGAAAGTCTCTCTGTTGATCAGTGGCAGTGAAAAACAATGAGCAGCTCCCCTGCCCCCTGTGGGAGTGGTTACTGACTTGAAACTGTAGTTTTATTGACCAGTAGGGGTCATTTCCAAAACTCCTTCATCTTCCTCTCTTAAAACCTAGTTGCCTCAGGGGTTTGGCATCTTTCAGGCTTGTTGGCTGTTGGTGAAGCACCCACCAAGAGAAGAAAACACTGAGAGAAGAAGGGAGCCACTTTTGAGATTTTAAGTATTTTTCTCTGTTTATTTGCTAAGTTTTCTGCATAGTTGCCTAGTTTGAGCATTTTCTGGCTTGTTAAACTTGATTTCTGCATTAGTAGCTGTATTTAGAGCACAACCAAAAGCTGTTTACTGAATTTCCTGTTTGCACTTAATTTTAAAATCGTTTTTTCTCAAAACTTGCATATTTTCTGTCTTTGACCTAGCACTCTTGTGTGGGGTCATTCACTGCACTGTTATAACTTGATATTACTTGTGAACCTCTGCTATCTCTGAAAAAAAAACAAAAAAAAAAATCTTGCTTTTTTCCCACTTTTCTGAGATTTAAAAAAGTTCAGTTACAGGCTTGCTGTTCCTGAACTGTTTGCAAGTTTCTGTGAGGCCATTTTTGCTTGGGCTAAAGGAAAGTCTCTCTGTTGATCAGTGGCAGTGAAAAACATTGAGCAGCTCCCCTGCCCCCGTGGGAGTGGTTACTGACTTGAAACTGTAGTTTTATTGGCCGTATTGGGTCAATTCCTGGCTCTTTCCAGCCCCTGCTATCAAGCACGCTTTAGCGTACTTTAGCGCGGAGTTGCCACTAGAGCAGCATCGGGCAGCGCCGGTTTAACAAGGTTAAACTTTTTCTGGCTCCATAAAGTCTGTTCTTCATTTTTTCCCTTAGAACTGCTCTACTAGTAATCTAAACAGTATATCCCTTAACTAAAAAACGCAGCACTTGTTCCTAAAAAGCTTTTTTTTTTTTCTCCAAAAAAAAAAAAAAAAAAAAAAAAAAAGCTCAGCACTTGTCTTAAAAGCATCTTCTTTTCAGGCTTAGCACTTCTGTATTATACAAAGTCCCTCACTAGCGAAACCCCCCCCAGGAGTACCCACTTCCTTACTAAGTCCTCTCTCATTCAGTTACACCCCAAACTTCTTAATTTCTCTAGCATGTTGAAGGACCAGATGCTGGCGTCCTCTCCTGTCCAGTTGGTGAATCTGGGAATATTGAGGCAATGTTACAATTGCCTCATGTACACAGACAACCCTCTCCTCCTCCCACATAACACAAATACTTGCGAGATGCAGCTATTTAGCCAAACTGGAGGCTGAGCTCTCTCAACTCAGGACTGGCAAGACCAGACAGGAGGAGTAGGCAACTACACACACCACAAAACCAGTCTCACATAAAGCTATCACAACAATGAATCAAACACATAAACACACAAAGACATACTCGGAGGCTCTGAGCAAAAATTTACCTAAACAGCAGAGGCCTTCAAAGCAGACACCCAAGCAACCGCCACCTCATGACACACCACAGGCAACACATAAAACACAAAATCAGTGTGCAAAGCAGTCACAGCCCTTAAGGCCAAATACAACACCAAACATACTTGTCATAGGTGACTCCATAGTCAGACACACTGACGTCCCACTCACCAGGCTGAACAAGGAGAGGGTCACAGTAAGCTGCCTGTCGGGTGCTAGAATCTGCCACATAACACAAGCACTCGGGTCACTCCACAGCAAGTACAAATATGACACAGTCATTGTCCATGCTGGTGTGAACGACCTGAGACGTACCTCCCTGGACTACATGAAAAGAGACATAGAGGAGCTCTCTGATTATGAAGCCCAAACAGGTAAGACCCTGACCCTGAGCAGCATCCTTCCTTCACCAACAATGATGCCACAACATAGAGACAAGATGATCAGCTTTAACAATTGGCTTAATTTCTGGTGTCATTCAAACGGGATCCAGTGTCTGTCTACCTGGGATGACATGCTTGACAAGCCACGCTGCTTCGCAAGGGACGGCTTGCACCTGTCACCCCTGGGATTCCGGATATTGGCTAAGGCTCTTGCCACCCCCATAGTGCCTTTTTTAGGCAAGGCTCAAATTCTAAACCTACCACCCTAGAAAACAAAAATGGGAAGAAACTAAGGGTAATGCTGCTCAATGCCAGAAGTCTAAATCTCAAAATGCACGCACTCGAGGCCCTTCTCAGTATGGAGAACATCGATGTCTGTGCTGTGACTGAAACCTGGTTCAAGGCTCCTGAGAGCACCCCGGCACTATCAGGTTTTACCTCATATCATGCGTTCCAGCCCCAAAACCCGGACCGCACCACAAAAGGAGGGAGTGTATCCATATTCATCAAGGATACCCACACCTCCAGGTTGGTGGCAATGCACGAAGCATCGGAAACCATCCAGGTGCAATTAACCATAGGCAAAACTGATCTACAATTTGTAGCATGCTACAGGCCACCCTCTCAAACTCAGGAACCCCACACAGCCTTCCTGAAGACACTGGAGGGTACAAATGTATCTCCAAACACCATTATATTGGGTGACTTCAACTACCTGAATATAGACTGGGAACATTACTCAAGCCCAAACTTTCTAGCCCAAAGGTTCCTGGAGTTCATAAATTCAAATGCCATGGAACAACTAGTCACTGTTCCCACAAGAGGAGAAAATATACTAGATCTCATCATCACAAACATGGGGACAAAATGCTCCACACCAGAAGTATATCCCTCATTGGTGAGATCAGATCATAAACTAATCTCACTGGATATCCACATCCCACCCCCACCCCAAACAAAAAAGACCACAGTGAAGAACTTCTCTAAAGCAAACTTCACACTATTCAAGACTGGTGTGGTATCCTTCAAGGCCCCCGAGCCAGTGGAAACCACAACCCAAGCTGCGGAATCCCTTACAAATGCCTTCTACGAACACCTCCAGGACTGCATGGATCAGACAATCCCTAATAAAACCAAGACTCTTTCCACCAAGGGCAAACGTCCAGTCTGGTGGACCCCAGCCATAAACAAACTTTACAATAAGAGGAGAAAGCTGTTACATAATAGAGCAAAATCCATAAAAGAGAAGACACCTTTGATCATTATTAGTAAAAAAATACGAGCACTCATAAAATCATCCAAGGCCAACTTTGAGAGAAAAATTGCCATAGATTCAAAAGACAATCATAAGGCCTTTTTCAGCTATGTTAGAAACCTGGGTGGAAACTCCCAGATATGCTCAGAATTAGTCCAAAATGATACAAAAATCACTGAACCCACAGACATTGCCAACATACTGGCAGGCAGGTTCAGTGCAAACTTCACCCCCCTCTCCCCCCCAAAAGGAGAGATAACTATCCCAGCGGAGTGCAGCCTCCCAGGCATCTCCAATGCGCAGGTGAAAGCTGCTCTTTCTAAAGCTAAAAACACAGCATCAATGGGACCGGATGGTGTCCCCGGCTGTGTGCTACATGAACTCAATGAGGAACTAAACCCGCACATAATGCAGCTGTTTAATCTTAGCCTTACCACAGGATACGTGCCCAAGGTGTGGTGTACGGCAACTGTGGTCCCACTCCACAAAGGCGGTGTCTCTATGGACCCTGGTAATTACCGCCCCATAAGCTTAACAAGCCTGGTCTGCAAAGCTATGGAGAGGATCATAATGGAACTCATAAACAAAGACATCGGGGACTTGCAGACATTGGACCCAACCCAGTTTGGCTTTGTCAAGGGCAGATCATGCCTTTTGAACTTGGTCGACTTCTTTGAAACAGTCACCAAGGCCATTGATGAGAGAAAGGCAGTCCATACAGCCTACCTTGACCTTGCAAAAGCTTTCGACACAATACCCCACTTGGGTATTATAGAGAAACTTACCAGCTTAAATGTAAACCCATATGTCACAAGATGGGTTGCAAACTGGCTAAAGGATAGAACCCACAGGGTTAGAGTAGCTGGCGCCATGTCAGACTCCAAGCCGGTCACAAGTGGTGTCCCACAGGGCTCAGTCCTTGGCCCCCTGTTGTTTGGCATCTACTTCTCAGAAGTACAGGCTAACATAGGAGGACTATGGCTGACAAAGTTTGCAGATGACTGCAAACTGGGAGCCATAGTGGAAAGTACATCGGACACAGATATCCTTCAGAGGGGTCTCACGGAAACTGATAGCTGGTGCCAGAGCCATGGCCTGAAGTTAAATGCCAAAAATTGTATAGTCATACCCTTCGGGAAAAACAAGGTAACCCCAAGCTACCATATAGGTGGCAATCCACTAAGCACAGAAGAGGTTATCAGGGACCTGGGGACCCAGGTTGACAGTGGCCTTTCTTTTGACACTCACATTGCTAAAGTGGTTAGAAAACCCTTCTACATTGCCCACCTGATCATGAAGGGATTCACATCCAGATCAAATGAGGTCATTGTTCCCCTGTACTCTTCACTTATCAGATCAATGATCGAGTACAATGCCCCATTCGGGATGTATCTCACCCGACACCTGCAGCAATTGGAGAGACCCCAAAAGTTCCTCACCAAAAGGATAAAGGGACTCCAAAATCTGTCATATGCTGCCAGACTGAAGAAACTCCAGCTCTATTCAATCGCATACCGTTTGCTCAGAGGTGAGCTGTGCCTGACATACAAGGCCATGTCCAACCCGGAATTAATGGACATGCTCCACCTCAAAAAATCCAAATCTACCAGATCCACTAGAGCAAGTGACTTAAACCTTAGCATGGATATAAATAGGACATGCTGGAGGGATAGATTTGTCACCCAGAGACTCCCTATGTTGTGGAATAAAATCCAGGTCCATGTGAGGCAGAGCACCTCGCTGGCTCTGTTCAAGAGAAATCTTGACCGGTGGATGGGAGATCGTAGGTTTACCCCGGGAATCATCTCTGTGTCACTGCTGGACAGAGGCACAACAAACTGATGGGCACAGTATTTTTTAACATAAGGGGTGGCGTAAGCCACAAAAACTCTGGGCTAGGCTTATAAATGCCTTAGGGCAGATAGCCTAGTATAAACCTATGAACCTATGAACTATACAAACATACATAGGGCAACCCCATATCTACACACATCTCCATGCCCAGTTCACCTCAGTACACCCCTCACCCACACACATTGTGTCAAATGTATGGCCCACCCTCGTCCTCTTGCAAACCAACAACACTCCCTGTGCATATGATGATACAAGTGCCACTTCCCTGTCATCCATACCATCAATGCAGAGACAGGCTAATATGGTTCTGATGCACATGGTGACTGTACTACAGTCTACCACAGTACTGCAGTGTAACATGTTGTAAGGAATAAAGTGTAATGCATATATGTCAGGTAGTGTAACTGTCCAGCAATGATGCATTATAGCTGTTAGTAACACTGGTTGGTTGTGGTCTCTATAATGTTATCCATTTGTGTTGTAGGTGTACATGTGTTAGCAGGTGGATGGTCTGCAGTCATATTCCACAATGGGGTATGGCACTGTGGTGACACCATGGCTGTGACATACATGGGCTACAGTTGAACATGTCACAGGTTTGTATAACAGTTATTGCCTCTGCCACATGGACAGGTGACTCACTGGGGTGTGTATAATCTGCAACCTGATGTAGACCCATCCACATACATGCACACTCTTACTTGGCAACACTGGGACTAGACCCCTACCTAGGTATGTAGTGATACTGAAGTGTATGGCTTCCATTGCACACACCACACAGTGTTTAGGGTGAGGTGTGTTCCAGGTTACATGTTACATGTGGAACATCCCCAGACATGTACTGTATGCTAATGGGGGATGTAACTGGTGTATATGGACAATACATAGTGTAACACACCTTCATATGCACATTAACAGACACATAACAGGCAGACACACATCTGAGAGACCTGGGTCTATCACTGCTAACTAACTTGTCCGTGTGTCCAATGTGTTACAGGTTGGCTGCACACAGTACATGCATAACTGACCTAGATCGTGGTATCAGTTACATGTATGGTTGATGGTGACAGTGGTAACCATAACGTGGTACATGGGACATGTACCGGGTGTACCATGGTGTAATGACAGTGTACACAGCACTCACAACCCCCATTGGATATTGTACTCCCTGAAACCCATGATGACACTCAGACATACCCACCATCACATATTGCCCACGACTGTGATACAACACATTGTAGATCCCAACAGTGGTACTACAGGGATATGCATCTAATGCACATGCCACATGCATAGTAGGGTGTTGCATTGTCATGCCTCACCTATGGGCAGCAATAACACTATCTGTACTACTGTGTGGCAATGGGTATTATAATATGAGTATGTGGTCTCAGAATTCTGTACCCTACAGATAAACAGACATGCACACATACACACACTTGCCAGAACACAATGGGTATCCCATGCCTATCAACCCATTTGTAAAACACTGTTGTGCTAGTATTGCAAGGCTCATTTAGCTGGTATGGAGAGGAGCTTAACAGGGTACATGTAGTGTCCCATACAGCTGCAGCCACAACTGGCTATGGCAATAGGTGTTGTGGTGGTTGTGAAGCTCCTCATGGAATTCCCACATACAGGTGTGCTAACACACAGACACTGCTATACTAAGTCATGTACATGTACACATGTGTCAGTACTGGGGTGCATTGCTGCAGGTGGTCATAGCTGTGTACCTAGCTATTGTCCAAGGAGAGATGGGTTGTGTAGGGGGTGTGTGCACAGTGGTATCCTGCCACCTGCCATGTGGCAGCAGGCAATCTATCGACAGACACTACTGTGGTGACCATCAGGGTGAGAGTGATAGCCATCAGCCTTTCCTCCAGTTGCCTCCTGCACATTGCCACTGAGGTGATCAAGTTGACATGCATGCAACATGCATTACAACACATGGTTAGTGTTTGTGATGGAGACCTGTACCCAAGCATGTTCTGTTGACTGTGGTAGTGTAGTGGAGGTACCTGTGGCATGTGATGAATACAGGGTGTAAACTCCAATATGTGCCAGGTCTTACACAGGTGGGCAGACATGTCAGTGTCAATCAAGCTTAGGATGCCTGTACATATCCTAGCTGGATGCCTGTACATATCCTAGCTGGATACCTGCCATCTGCACATATGTGCAGGGACTGACAGTCATCAGCTTGGCAAGTAACTATGCAGTAGGATGAATGCATTGACAGACGTTTGACAAAAATATGTATGCCATAACTACATGTCAGGAGCCCTCACTATCATGTGCTGTACAGACGGCAGTCTACAGTTACATTCCACATGTCAGCTCATTACCCAGTAGGGGTTATATACAGTGACACAGCTCACACACCAGGGATACAACATGGAGGCCTCAGAGTCCAGCTATGCCTGCAAGGTGTGCCATTTGTCAGTACTACATTTAGCCCTCTACTCTTGTTTGGTTAAGCACTGTCAACAGTAGTACCACCATGATACACTATATGCCAGTGTGACAGCACATACCCTGGGCTACTACCCCTGTATATAACACATTCACATGGATAACAGTGCTGTACAGGTCTCATATACATCTGTGCCCCACACATGACACTCACACCCCTTACTACTGTAATGACAGCACATAGGTGCATGTATTGTACATGACATTACATGCATTTACTACAGATGTCATTACCCTGCTATGTTATCAGACTGGGTGGTGTGAACTGGTTACCAGGGCTAAGCCATGCATAGCAAGTATCAACATTGCTGCAATATAACAGCTAAGCTGACTTGCACACTGGTAAGCGAAGCCTACACTGTGTAAACTCCCGTATGTTTACCCATAGCTTAGCACAACGTAGCTTCACATGAACCTATGCAAACTCACTTAAAGCTACTCAAAACTTCCTTAAACACTCTGTATCCAACAGCCCTTATTCTGCCCAGCAAGAAAATGAACAGAACAGCCCTTGTAAGTCTTGAACATAGGACCCTAAAGTCACAACACTTAACCACTACGCCATGACCACTGTGAAGACAGCTGTTGTTTTTCCAATATATCTGTCAATACACATATTGATTAGTACTGAACAATTGCCATTACCTCCACAATTGTGTAGTACTTGTTATTAATATGACTGTTGCATCACATATGTTGTTTTATCATAATGTACACATAGCTGATACATACAGTGAGAAACATCTGGGAGAGTATACACAATCATGAGGTTTACACATGACAGGAATATGGATATATACATATAATAGGTTGATATATGTCTACATGTGCATACACATGTATATTCATGCATATGTCTGTATACACATCTGTATAGTGCAACCTATATCTGGTCATGAGTACATCTCTTTGTATGTATATATATATATATATATATATATATATATATATATATATATATATATATATATATATATATATATATATATATATATATCTATATATGTGTGTATGTGTGTGTGTGTGTGTGTGTGTGTGTGCGTGTGTATATAGATATATCTATATATAGCTATACATGTATGCACATCCTATGTGTACAAATATGCCAATTTATGTAGATATATATGTAGATATCTATAACTATATGTGCATACATATTTATTCTGAAATACCTATTACTGTCAATATATATGTAGATATCCATAAGTTATGTGCATATGTATTTCTATCTGTATATGTGTAGACATATATTGCTGTGTCATCATCATCATCATCATCTTTTGGCTTTTCCCGTTAGGGGTTGCCACAGCGGATCATCTCTTTCCATTTCTTCCTATCCTCTGCATCTTGCTCTGTCACACCAACCGCCTGCATGTCCTCTCTCACCACGTCCATAAACCTTATCTTAGGCCTTCCTCTTTTCCTCTTACCTGGCAGCTCCATCCTTAGCATCTTTTTCCCAATATAGCCATCATCCCTCCTCAGCACAGGTCCAAACCAATGCAATCTCGTCTCTCTTGCTTTGTCTCCAAACTGTCCAACATGAGCTGATCCTCTAATATACTGATTCCTAATCCTATCCATCCTAGTCACACCGAGTGCAAATCTTAACATCTTTAACTCTGCCACTTCCAGCTCTAACTCCTGCCTCTTTGTCAATGCCTCTGTCTCCAACCCATATAACATAGCTGGTCTCATTACCCCCTTGTAGACCTTCCCTTTCACTCTTACTGGTACCCGTCTGTCACAAATCACTCCTGACACTCTTCTCCACCCATTCCACCCTGCCTGTATTCTCTTCTTCACCTCTCTTCTACATTCACCATTACTCTGAACTGTTGATCCCAAGTACTTAAACTCGTCCACCTTTACCAACTATACTCCCTGCATCCTCACCATTACTCTACCCTCCCTCTCATTTACACACATATATTCTGTCTTAGCCCTGCTGACCTTCATTCCTCTGCTCTCTAGAGCATATCTCCACCTCCCCAGAGTCTCCTCAACCTGATTCCTACTCTCACTACAGATCACAATGTCATCTGCAAACATCATAGTCCACGGGGCCTCCTGTCTGATCTCATCTGTCAACCTGTCCATCACCACTGCAAATAAGGAAGGACTCAGAGCTGATCCTTGATGTAATCCCACCTCCACCTTAAATGGATCTGTCACTCCCACTGCATTCCTCACCACTGTCACGCTACCCTCGTACATATCCTGTACCACTCTTACATACTTCTCTGCCACTCCCGACTTCCTCATACAATACCACAATTCTTCTCTAGACACCCTGTCATATGCTTTCTCCAAGTCTACAAAGACACAATGCAACTCCTTCTGACCTTCTCTGTATTTCTCCAATAACACTCTCAGAGCAAACATTGCTTTTGTAGTGCTCTTTCCTGGCATGAAACCATACTGCTGATCACTAATCATCACCTCCCTTCTTAACCTAGCTTCTACATATATTGCTATGTATATGTATATATATATATATATATATATATATATATATATATATATATATATATATATATATATATATACATATATGAGTGTTTATTTGTGTGTGTGTATATATATATATATATATATATATATATATATGTGTATGTCAATATGTATATGTGTATATATCTATATAGATATATGGATAGGTATTTATGCATATATGTTCACCATATGTCCTGAACATGGAGTGGAGCTCTACCTCAGGCCCAATAGTCCCAACATCTTAGTGCAAAGTGATTTCAGGTATGTATTGCAGGTATATATGTAGACTATTGCTACTGTAATAAGGGTTGTCTTGACAGACATGTTGTGTGTGGGAGGTCACATCAGCTTTTAACATGTGTACCACTGGTCACTGACAGACATCATAGTACAATACCACTGCTAGCACAGTAATGGTCCTGTGGACTACAGCAGAGATATGGCCAATAAATGTGGACAGTCTGACACACTCTGGTCAATCCAAAAGTATACACAGAGCCCCTTAGTGCAAGACATGTGGAGCAAGCCTGACAATGTGGATGTTAACAGCTATGTAGATGGGTATATCAGGTAAATATTGGTATACATTTGCCCCCATAGGTTATGCATTCACACACCCCTGTTTGTCCTGACACATACTAACCACTGGTACAGAGGTGCCATGGCCACATACTAAGACATACGAATGCCTTCACAAGGACAGCTTGTGCAAAAGCCAAAAACCATGTCAAGCAAATACAAAAGACAGCCAGCACCACATGGAGAATCAAAGACTTTATTAAGTCTTAGTATAATTTAAAAATCCAAAGACTTCCAAAGTCTTCATACAGACCAGTTTCAGCCAAAAAGCCTTTGTCAATGTAATACAACACCCAAAGTTGCTCCCTTATATATAGAACAGTCAGCCATACAACCAATCAAAAAATCCTAATAATTAACTAACCTAACTAATGCAATCCCCTTAGAGTAAGAATAAACATACATATATCTATCCATATATATATATATATATATATATATATGCATATTATGTACACCATACCAAACAATAATCATAAATCTTTATAAATCTTTACAGATGTTCATTCAAACCAGGTGGGAATAATCCAACCAGTCTAATGATCCATGCGTTTTCCTTTTTATTTAAAAATTCATGCCATTTGGTTTCATTGAATCTTTGGTAACCAACCTTATCAATAATGATAAACTGAAAATTGGCCATATTATGAACCAGAGTGTTTATAAAGTGCATCAGTAATAACCTTGTTCCTTACATTGCTTAGATGTTCTGAGATGCGCAGTTTTAGAGATCTAGATGTTTGACCAATGTAAAATGCTGAACAATGGCAAACAGCCAAGTACACAACCCAGTTACTACTGCAATTAGCAAATGTCTGAATCTCAAAAATACATTTGGTGCTTTTAGCTGTAAACTCCTTTGTTTTAAACACATATCTACAAATACTACAATGTACAATGTTCACAAGGAAAACATCCAAATAATCTAGTGCCATCCAATGTCCATTGGGTTTTCATTTTTGAAAACGGGTGTTTTTTTTATAAAATCTAAGGTGTACACCTAACATGACCCCCCCCCCCATGAAAAGAAAAGGCACACCTGTTATCCAATAACCTAATAACAACTCTTAATGGTGTAATACGTTTGTTCTTAGATAATATAAGTTTTTTTACTCTTATGAGGCTTTAAAGGAGCAATGTAGACATATTTTTGCATACACAAGTTATTATTTTGATTCATACTTAATATAGCCTCTGTGAAATTTTTTTTCTAACTGGGCCTTGGGGTTACTGTTATTAGTTATTAAACTTTGCAGGTGGTGATCATAGTTTTGAGCATAATTTGAAGATCATGGATCTCATGACTATTTTACAGGGTCTATCGGCAGACAAGGAGGATATTGGGATTTTTGATTCATAAAGGACCAAATCCAAAACTGATGGTTTGCCGCCAACTAAGGATGATGGTTGCCAGTCTTTGTTTGATAACATTTTTAAAAGTATGAAATCCCTAAGGTCTAGTGTTTGGCATACCAAGTTATTTCAAGCATATATCCAGAAAGGCATTATGCCCAAGGTTTTAAGGATTTGGATGAAGCCACTGGTGGGCCAACCTGATGAAATTTTACATATTGCCTGGGGCAATATATAGCAAAATTCCTCTTTGGAATTTGTTAAAGCCTTATATGCTTTTCATGAATGGAGGGTAGAAACCCTGATTTCTGACATTTTTAAAATTTGTCAGAAGGCAAAACAATTTGAACATATATCCCTATATAAGGAATGTCTTAAGAAACTTAGTGGGGATTTGCTGCAATTTGAAAAGGAGTTAAAGGAACGAAAGATCCATAAATTTAATAGGGATTCTAATGATTACATTCAGGGTCGACTTTTGAACAAAGGAAAAATGTTAAATTTTTCAGGAATAATGATTTCACACCAAGGCATAAAAGGAAAAGGAAATCTATCTTTAAAAATCCCAATAGTGATGCCTTGAGGGATGATTTTTCATCCCATACTGATACTGAAATAGATATCTCTCAAAAATCACCAGTGCACAAGCACTGTTTTTCTAAGGATGGTCATATGGGTATGGATAAAAATCCCTTTAGGGGAAGCAGAAAATGGTGGGGGGGGGACGTAAACATCTCCATTCCAGTTTAACACTGGAGACAATGTTACAACTTTTGGAACCCAAACAAGTACAAACAATGTCATGAATATCTCTTCTGTTGTTTTATCTACTGTTGAATATGGCTTCCTGAATAAAGGTTTAAATTTCATACCCGGCTTTATGGGCTCAGAAAGTGATTTTGTACAAGATCTGGTGTCTTTTTGTCGGTTACTTAACCTCAAGTTATTTTTTCAGGATTCTGATCATACCAAAGGGCCTCAAGAGGCTGGCTTTAAATTTTATCCTTCATCCTTTATGCCACCAATGAACAAACATGTTGAAATCTTTCAAAAATGCATATTAAAAGAGTCACATTTTGATTTGAGCTATACTGAGGGTGTGCTTTCCAATAATTTGAACCAGCAGAGAAGTGAGGCACTAAGGATACTTAAAAATAGGAAGGATTTGGTCATCTTACAGGCCGACAAAGGGGTATCGATAGTGGTCAAGAATTGGACTATGTATGAGGCAGAAGCCAATAGACAACTTAGTGATGGGAGATTCTATATGATCATGCCTATTGACCCTACCCCACCTTTCAAAGCATAAAATTATGAATTTTTAGATATGGCTTTGGATGAGGGTATTATTGATGAGAAAACATGTTTCCATCTTAAGGTTAAGGGACCGGCTTCACAATTTCTCTATCTATTGCCTAAAGTACATAAGAATCTCCATAACCCACCAAGGTGACCAATTGTTTCAGGCAGGGGTTCATTAATGGAATCCATTTGTGTATATCTAACTAAGTATTTGAAGCCCTTATTGCAAGCTGTTAGGGCTAGAATTAAAGATACTACAGACTTTTTAAATATCATTGTTGATGTACAATTGGAAGATGGATGGTTGCTTTGTACTTTAGATGTTCCATCACTCTATACTAGCATTCCTCAATGGGCAGGATTAATTGCACTGGATTTTTGGCTTACTGAGCTGGGGTTATATAGTCCTGGATTTATTACCTTCCTTTTCTCTTTAGCCGAGCACGTGCTAATGAAAAATGTATTTTTCTTCAATGGCAAGTGTTATTTACTGATGAGAGGTACTGCAATAGGGGCTTCTTTTTCCCCCATTTATGCAGATCTTTTCATGGGTTATGTTGAACATTTCATGATCTATGATAGAAGTCATAACATTATCATTGAGGAAATCGACATTTTGAGAAGGTTCCTGGATGACTGCTGGATGGTGTCGAAATCTGATGCTGCATATTTGGAAGAGTTTACGCAATATCTGAATGATAATAAATGGGGTATTCACTGCATGGTTAGTTTTTATAGGAAATTTATTCCTTTTTTGGATGTGATGATCAATAAACAGGAAGACAATACCCATTCAGAGCACAGTTTATAGGAAGCCATTCCATTCTAACTCCCTTTTACATGCATCCAGCTGCCATCCAAGACACATTGTTAAAAACATTCCTAAATACCAATATATGAGGATTAGATGCATTTGTTCCCAGGAAGTGGATTTTGCACAATTCAATGGTGATTTAACTAGGAGGTTCATTGAACGGGGCTATTCTGTCAAAAATTTAATGCAAACCAGTGATACAGTTGGTAAGATGCCCAGAGAGGAATTGCTTACTTATCAGAGCCGCAAGTCTAATAGTGAATCTAAAATTAGATTCATGACTACATTTGGTAGGAATACCAAATAGTTGACTAATTTAATTCAATGTCATTGGGATATTTTGTTATCAGATGAATATTTAGGTGAAATATTGGCTAGTAGCTGTGCCTTTTCTTTCTGTAGGGGGGTCACTTTAGGTGGACACCTTAGTTTTTATAAAAAACACCCGTTTTCAAATATGAAAACCCAACGGACATTGGATGGCACTAGACTATTTTGATGTTTTCCTTGTGAACATTGTAGTTTTTGTAGATATGTATTTAAAACAAAGGAGTTTACTACTACAAACACCAAACGTATTTTTGAGATTCAGACATTTGCCAATTGTAGTAGTAATTGGGTTGTACACTTGACCGTTTGCCATTGTTCCACATTTTACATTGGTCAGACATCTAGATCTGTAAAACTGTGCATCTCAGAACATCTAAGCACTATAAGGAACAAGGTTATTACCAATGCACTTTATAAACACACTCTGGTTCATAATATGGCCAATTTTCAGTTTACCATTATTGATAAGGTTGGTGGCCAAAGATTCAATAAAACCAAATGGCATGAATTTTTAAATAAAATGGAAAAAGCATGGATCATTAGACTGGGTGGGTTATTCCCACCTGGTTTGAATGAACATCTGTAAAGATTTATAAAGATTTATAGGTTCATAGGTTCATAGGTTTGTACTAGGCTATCTTCCCTGGGGCAATTACAAGCCTAGCCCGATTTTGTTTGGCTTACGCCACCCCTTGATTTGAGTATACTGTGCCCTTTTTAAGGTTTAGTTTACTGTGCCTCTGTCTAATAGTGACATGGAAGTATTCCCCGAGACAAACCTACAATCCCCCATCCACTCCTCAAGATTCTTCTTGAAGAGATTCAGTGAGGTGCTCTGCCTAACATGAATTGGAATTCTATTCCAGAGCGAAGGGAGCCTCTGGGTTATGAATCTGTCCCTCCAGAAAGTTATATTTCTTTCTGTGCTGAGGTTCAAGTCCCTCAAGCGTGTGGCTCTAAGGGATTTAGATTTACTGAGGTGGAGCATGTCCATTAATTCTGGATTGGACATAGCTTTATATGTCAGGCATAGATCGCCTCGAAGTAGGCGGTATGCAACTGAGTAGAGCTGGAGTTTTTTTAACCGAGCAGCATATGGCATCTGCTTGAGTCCCTTGATCCTCTTGGTGAGGTACTTTTGGGGTCTTTCTAATTGCTGCAGGTGTCGGGTAAGGTACATCCCAAAAGGGGCATTATATTCTATGATAGGCCTGATGAGGGATGAATAAAGGGGCACGATTACCTCTCTTGATCTAGATGTGAATCCTTTCATGATGAGGTGGGCTATGTAGAAGGTCTTTCTAACCACTTTGGCAATGTGGTTGTCAAAGGAGAGATTGCTATCAACTTGGGTCCCCAGATCCCTAATTACTTTCTCTGTACTTAATGGGTTACCGCCTATGTGGTAATTTGTGGGCACATTGTTTTTGCCAAAGGGTATGACTATACACTTTTTGGCATTTAGCTTTAGACCATGGCTCTGGCACCAGTTATCCATCTCTGTGAGACCTTTTTGAAGAATGTTTGTGTCAGCTGGAGAGTCAATTATGGCGCCCAGTTTGCAGTCATCTGATAACTTGGTCCTCCCATGTTGGCCTGTACCTCGGAAAAGTATATACCGAACAAGAGCAGTCCCAGGACAGAACCTTGTGGGATGCCACTTGTGACCGGTTTCAAGTCGGACATGGCTCCAGCAACTCTCACTCTGTGGGTTCTGTCTTTCAGCCAGTTTGCGACCCATCTTGTGACATAGGGGTTTATATTTAAGCTGGCTAGCTTATCTATGATGCCAGAGTGGGGGTATTGTGTCAAATGCCTTTGCTAGGTCCAGATAGACTATGTGGACTACCTTCCCTTCATCTATGGCTTTGGTGACTGTTTCAAAGAAGTCAACCAGGTTCAAAAGGCAGGATCTGCCTTGATGAAGCCGAATTGGGTAGGATCTAGTGTCTGTAGGTCCCCAATGTCTTTGTTTATGAGCTCCATGCTTATCCTCTCCATAGCCTTGCAGACTAGGCTAGTCAGGCTTATGGGGCGATAGTTTCCAGGGTCCGTAGAGGCTCCACCTTTGTGGAGTGGGACCACTGTTGCTGTATGCCATTCTGTGGGCACATATCCTATAGTGAGGCTGAGATTGTACAGCTGTTTTATTTGAGGGGTTAGTTCTTCTTGGAGTTCATGTAGGACACAACCTGGGATGCCATCTGGTCCCATGGAAGCAGTGTTTTTTGCTTTGGAGAGGGCAGCCTTCACCTGAGCATCAGAGATGTTTGGGAGGAAGCCCACTGCCAGGATAGATACTTGCTCTTTTGGGGGGGAGAAGTTTGCACTGAACCTGTCTGCCAGGATATTGGTGATGTCTGTGGGTTCAGTGTATTTTTTGTCATTTAGAATCAACTCAGAACAAGTCTGGAGTTGCATCCCAGGTTCCTAACATAACTGAAAAAAGCCTTATGATTGTCTTTAGTGTCCTGTGCAATTTTTCTCTCGAAGCTGGCCTTGGAGGATTTTATGAGGGATCGTAATTTTTTGCTAGTACTGATCAGAGCTGCCTTCCCTATTAGGGATTTTGCTCTATCATGTAGTAGCTTCCTCCTTCTGTTGTACAGTTTATTTATGGCTGGGGTCCACCAGACTGGACGCCTGCCTTTGGATGATTGGGTCTTGGTTTTGTTTGGGATAGCATGATCCATGCATTCCTGGAGATGTCCGTAGAATGCGTTTATATAGGATTCTGCAGTTTGGGCCGTAGTTTCCACTTGCCCTGGGGCCTTGAAGGATACCACTTTGGTTTTGAGAAGTGAGAAGTTCTCTTTTGAGAAGTTTTTCACTGTGGTTTTCTGGGTTGGGGGTGGGGTCGGGATGTGGATATCCAGTGAAATTAATTTATGGTCTGATCTTACCAATGAGGGATATACTTCTGGTATGGAGCATAGAGTACCCATGTTGGTAATGATCAGGTCTAGTATGTTATCCCATCTTGAGGGAGTGGTGACTAGTTGTTCCATAGCATTTGAGTTTATAATTTCCAGGAACCTTTGGGCTAAGGTGCTGGGACTTGAGTAGTGCTCCCAGTCTATGTTTGGGTAGTTGAAGTCACCCAATATAATGGTGTTCGGAGAGATCTTCATGTTCTCCAATGTTTTCAGGAAAGCCGAGTGGGATTCCTGACTTTGAGAGGGTGGTCCGTAGGATGCTATAAACTGAAAAGCAGTCTTGCCCACTGTTAATTGCACATGGATGATCTCCAATACTTTGTGCAATGCCACTAACCTGGAGGTGTGGATATCCTTGATAAATATGGAAACTCCCCCTCCTTTTGTGGTTCGGTCCGGGTTTTGGGGCCGAAAAGCATGATATGAGGTATAACCTGGTAGTGCTGCGGTGCTCTCTGGAGCCTTGAACCAGGTTTCTGTCACTGCACAGATATCGATGTTCTCCATACTGAGGAGAGCTTCGAGTGCATGCATCTTGAGGTTAAGACTTCTGGCATTTAGCAGCATTACCCTTAGTTTCTTGTTCCTTGTGATGTCTATGGAGGTGGGTTTGACTTTTGAGCCTTGCCTAAAAAAGGCACTATTGGGGGTGGCAAGAGCCTTTGCCAATATCTGAAAGCCCAGTGGTGACAGGTGCACGCCGTCCCTAGCGAAGCAACGTGGCTTGTCGAGCATGTCATCCCAGGCTGACAGACACTGGATCCCCTTTGAATGACACCAAAATTTTAGCCAATTGTTAAAATCGATCATTTTGTCTTTGTAATGTGGCATCATTCTAGGTGAGGGTAAGATGCTGCTCAAGGTCATGGTCATACCAGCCTGGGCTACATGATCAGAGAGCTCCTCTATGTCTCTTTTCATGTAGTCCAGGGAGGTACGTCTCAGGTCATTCACAGCAGCATGTACGATGACTGAGTCATATTTGTATTTGCTTTGGAGTGACCTGAGTGCTTGCGTTATGTGGCGGATCCTAGCGCCTGACAGGCAGCTCACTGTGACCTTCTCTTTGTTCAGCCTGGTGAGCGGGACGTCAGTGTGTCTGACAATAGAGTTACCTATTACAAGAGTATCAGGTGTGTTATTCAGCCTTAAGGGCTGTGGCTGCTTGGCACACTGACTTTGTGGGCTATGTGTTGTGTGTGTTTTGTTTTGGGGTAGCGTTTGCTTGGATGTCTGCTTTGGAGGTCTCTGTTGCTTAGGTAGATTTTTATTTAGAGCCTCTGAGTATGTTTTTGTGTATTTATGTGTTTGGTTCGCTGATGTGGTGGGACTATGTGATACTGGAATTGTGTTGTGTGAGGTTACCTTCTCCTCCTGACTGGTTTCACCAGTTTTGAGATGAGAGAGCTTAGCCTCCAGTTTGGCTATATGGTTGCATCTCTCACATTTATTTGAACCTGTTTGGAGGAGGAGAGGGTTGTCCGTGTACGTGAGACAGTTGTAACATTGCCTCAAAATTCCCAGATTCATCAGCTGGACTGGAGAGGAAACCATTGACTGACCTTTGGACATGCTAGAGTAATATAGGGAAACTGAATTAAGACAGACCAATAGGGGTCAAGGTAATTGTAGAGAGTATAAGAGTAAGTAGTGCTTATGGTTTAATAGTGCTAACTTGTAAGATTACTTATTTGGACCAGTGAAGGGCCTTAGAATGATAATATGGTGTTTAATTTGAGAGATAGAGCAGTTCTAAGGGAAAAAGTGAAGAGCAGACTTCGTGGAGCCAGGAATAGTTTAAACCCAATTAGGCGGCGCTGCCTGTTGTTGCGCTATGCACAAAAATGCACAAAACCGCGCAAAAGAGGGTTTTAAGAGAGGGAGATCAAGGAGTTTGGAATTGACCCAAAATGGCCAATAAAACTACAGTTTCAAGGCAGTAACCACTCCCACAGGGGCAGGCAGGCTGCTCAATGTTTATCACTGCCACTGATGAACAGATTATTGTTTCAGAGCTTGGAACACTGCAAAAAACCCACAGCACAGGAAATCCTTAACGCAATTTTAATATAAAAGAAAACAGCGTTTTCGCCACACTCATAAGGTAGCTTCATCAGAGGAAGTAATAAAACCAGGAAGCGCCTAACATTTTAAATAGCTACAAAACCATTACATCACTTCCTAGGATAAATTGACAACTTTACGAACAGGAATCTGACTTTTACAAATCGCTTAAACATATAACATTAAAAACACATTTACTAAGAAAATTAAAATAGGATAAAAAGGCAAAAAAATATTTATCTAAATTAATTAATACAATTCTACACAAGAAAATGTATATTAAACCAGGAGTGTGTATATTATACTTAACACCCTTATTAGTATTTAACCAAACAAGTTTTCATATAAAAGTATTTGTAATGAAATAGTAAACAGATACACCCATTTAAAATATGTATGTGTGTATATAAATTGTGTTCTATACACACAAAAGTAACAGGTCAGTATAAAATGAAAGGAATATTATTCTTATATAACACAAAAATGTAAATACTCTGCATCAAAAATTAATAGCAACAGTAAATACATAATCTAAGGGTGGTCACATATTTATCTCATATAAGATTTATATTTTAGAACTGGTGCTATGTTGCAACATTCGTTAAGACCAGGTGTGTTAAAAGCATTAAGCTTAAGTTGCCACACCAGTTCACGATTCTCCAATAAGAGGGAAATTGGACCACCTCTCAAAGTAGTGCGTATGTGGTCTATACCCATAAAAAGAAAACTGTGACCTGGGTTAGTTGCTATATGCTTAGCTAACGCATTTTCGCATTTGTTGTTTTTGATGGCATAACAGTGCTGGTAAATGCGTTCTCTAAACCTTCTGTCGGTCTTACCGACATAGAACGCTGAACAGCAAACGCAAAATGCCACATAAATGATCGATTTAGTATTACAATTAATCTTAAAGTGTAATACTAAATCCATCATTTATGTGGCATTTTGCGTTAGCTAAGCATATAGCAACTAACCCAGGTCACAGTTTTCTTTTTATGGGTATAGACCACATACCCACTACTTTGAGAGGTGGTCCAATTTCCCTCTTATTGGAGAATCGTGAACTGGTGTGGCAACTTAAGCTTAATGCTTTTAACACACCTGGTCTTAACGAATGTTGCAACATAGCACCAGTTCTAAAATATAAATCTTATATGAGATAAATATGTGACCACCCTTAGATTATGTATTTACTGTTGCTATTAATTTTTGATGCAGAGTATTTACATTTTTGTGTTATATAAGAATAATATTCCTTTCATTTTATACTGACCTGTTACTTTTGTGTGTATAGAACACAATTTATATACACATACATATTTTAAATGTGTATCTGTTTACTATTTCATTACAAATACTTTTATATGAAAACTTGTTTGGTTAAATACTAATAAGTGTTAAGTATAATATACACACTCTGGTTTAATATACATTTTCTTGTAGAATTGTATTAATTAATTTAGATAAATATTTTTTGCCTTTTATCCTATTTTAATTTTCTTAGTAAATGTGTTTTTAATGTTATATGTTTAAGCGATTTGTAAAAGTCAGATTCCTGTTCGTAAAGTTGTCAATTTATCCTAGGAAGTGATGTAATGGTTTTGTAGCTATTTAAAATGTTAGGCGCTTCCTGGTTTTATTACTTCCTCTGATGAAGCTACCTTATGAGTGTGGCGAAAACGCTGTTTTCTTTTATATTAAAATTGCGTTAAGGATTTCCTGTGCTGTGGGTTTTTTGCAGTGTTCCAAGCTCTGATTTCACTAGTTCGTCCGTGGTTTTTTACTTGTCAACAGATTATTGTTTGGTATGGTTTGCATAATATGTATATATATGTTGTTATATTTTTTTAACTATTGATTTTCATTATGTATGTATGTTTATTCTTACTCTAAGGGGATTGTATTAGTTAGGTTGGTTAATTATTTGGGATTCTTGATTGGATGTATGGCTGACTGTTCTATATATAAGGGAGCACCTTTGGGTGTTGTATTACATTGACAAAGGCTTTTTGGCCGAAACCAGGCTGTATGAAAACTTTGGAAGTCTTTGTATTTTTAATTATACTAAGACTTAATAAAGTCTTTTATTCTCTGTGTGGTGCTGGCTGTCTTTTGTATTTGCGTGACATGGTGACATACTACCCACTAGTTAGTGACATACATCTGTACAGCATCCCACCACTTTGTCTGACATATGTGACTGTTATAATGGCCTGGCAACAGTACATTTAGCAAGTATCTGGACATAACATCACACTGGTAAGTACACTATGCTAGGCATGTAACAAAGCACTGTGCAGTCTACAGGCAGACTGCCACAACACTGGCCTACATTTCCTATGGGGGAATACACATGTACCTGCATATATAGCAGGCTCTACAGGCATGTTACAGAACAGAGTAACAGACACCTGTGTGAAAGTGCATAATCACAACCAATGTGAACACAGCCACAGCCACGTATGGTAGCTAGGGTAATATTACAGTATATGGACTATCTGATCAACACCATCCTCATATGTGCCACTCACACACTAACCCTACATATACTGGGCCACTACACGGTGGGTCCGATGCCTGTCTATGGTATGGGACATGTGTGTGTTTGGCCCTACAAACATGTAAGCCGATAGGGTAACATACAGTGGCGCAACATGTAACATCAGATAGAACAGGACCAAGAACAATGACATCTACCACAGTCTGTACACAGGCCAAGGTACATATTCACAATACACACACTGTCAACAATCACCATGAGTACACATACCTCAGCACTGTACACACAACCACAGAATGCCCAGAATGCCCAGGTTATGTCCCCAAATATAACCCCTACTATACATATCATGTGTAGCAGTCTGATATCTCCCTGGCTTGTTATCAGATATGATGTCAATAAATTATGGTGAACAGAACATATGCACCTCTTGTTGCATGTAATATATACAAAGGTTGACAGAGTTGTTGCTGGAGGCACAAACACAGAGCCAATATTGACATGTTGCTGTGATAACCGCATACATTTACTGTTGTAACAGGGTTTGTTGTGACATATGTCCTATGAGGGATATGAAGTCAGTAATCCTCACACTATGCTTCTGCAGTTCACAGACAGGTGCTCTGTGAGTAACACAAGAAACAACTGCCTAGACTGCAGATGACCCTACAGAAACATAGCACTGTCATGACAGGTATTAAAGCATGTAGACCAGCCATATTCACACACACCTTGCTAAACCAGCATTACTCCAAATGCAGAATAGGAACGCTTACATTCTGTAGTCATGTCAGGCACATTCCCTTCCTGTGTATTGGCCTGTTTCCACAGTGTATGTTGTTAGAGATAAATCCCCCATCCATCTGTGATGCTGTTTGCCAAACAACAGATCTAGGTCCTGCTCACAGTGAATGAAAAGGCCCAACACCAACATGATGTTCCTAGATATTGGAGTGTGTTTCTATGCAACTGGCTATGGGAATGTTACCACAGCTGTTCCACATTCAATCAGCTAGAGGAGGGCTGCAATTCATGCAGAGGCCATCAGCTGATCATGAGAATCACTTACAAATCACATGCTGCTGCCTAAGCAAAGCAGGTGTAAGTCTCATAGGTTCATAGGTTGGTACTAGGCTATTGGGCCTAGGGCCTATACAAGCCTAGCCATAACAATTCCCTGGCTATTTCTTCCCACACTATTTACTTCCCTGAACCCCTGTCTAGCACAGTCTCCACATCTACCAGAGAGGGAGTGAGAGAGGCAGACAGAGGCAAAGATAAGTCAGGGAGGGGGTGGGAGAGTAAAACTTAAGCATGTTTGTGTCACACACCTACCAGTACAGGGTATCAAATCCCTGACTGACTATATATTGTTATCACATGTCTATGCAGTTATTGGATACACCACATAGCTTACATGTTAAGGAGCTCTCCAAATGTATATGTGATGGTGAGTGACATCTGCAACAGTGATATGGTAGCTATATGGTAGGTGTAGTAGACATGCCTGTCCAGATGAACAGGTGTCAGCATCAACACAGCCACACTCTCTCAGGGACTCACACACATTGACACACTTGGCACAGTCAGGAATACACCTCCTCACTAGTTAGTTTGCCACAATACAGTACTGTGCAGGTATGGCATGCACCACAGGGGTTATCCGGAGGTTATATGGACAGAGGGTATGTGGAGGTGTCTAACATCAAACAGCATGCTCCAGAATGGGGGTTGTAGTGAGTGTAAAAAGCATTATACACCACACACACAGACACAGGGTGCCAGTACTGATATGCATGGGTGCATTGCTTTATGGGTGTGTAGTGGTTGAATGTGCCAGAAGGTTATACAAGGCTAGGTGATGGGTATACCTTGGCATCAGGGCACACGACAATGGTCTGCAGTGTGGATCGAGGTGTAGTGTCTGGATTGGCCCACACAGGTGGGTATTGTATTCACCATCCAGTCAGCTGGGTAACTATTGTGTGTGGTCATTGCTGTGCATTGCTTGCCATGTATTTGTTCTTTAGTCCATGACATGGATGGTGTCTGGGATGTGCACACATCTTACATGCATGTACAGTGACATGTGGAACTGTACTTGGGGTGTCTGGCCCTTGTTGTGTACACAGATTGTTATCATCAGATGTACCAGTCCTGGCCTCATATGGTGGGAACTGGTAATGGACATTAGGTTGACCCTGCACCTACATTGATAGCATGATACAGGTATTCTCTGGTGTCAGTGGCATCTGTCCATACAGGGCATGTGTTTAAGGCATGATATGTCCTTTGTGAATCATATTTGATGGCACCACAGGTGTTGCAGGTGTCCAGTGGGTGTCATAGGGAAGGTGCACTGTCTGCATTTATGTGCCTAATGTACGGATGGACAGGGTGCCATGCCCTTTGTAGTCCACTGCAATCACACCATGGTTAATATCTGTGGGCAATATGCAGGGTACTACCAACATAGTGGTTGTTGCCTAGTCAAGTGTGTTTGTGTATGAGACATGGGGGGTTAAGAGTGTTCTCTGGGTAATACAAGGGTTGCTAACTTTGTTCACCAGGCCTTGATGTCACATGTAAGGTTATGGATTGGTACCCCAGCCTCTCAGCTATTTCACATCTGTTATCCTTGTAAGGTAGACATTGTGACATATAATAGGGCCACCATATAAGAAATTTGCAAAACTCGCTCCACAATGTTACACACTCACAGCCACCTCCACACAAGATATGAATGACAAACACAGACACACACACACACACACACACACACACACACACACACACACCCACACACACCCACACACACACACACACCTGCCATATCTGGGATTAGAACTCCTCCCTAACTAGTTTTTTTACACTACAGCACTAAACAGTTATAGGACGTGCCATTGAGATTACTGGAGTACTCCTTCCCCAAAGGTGTATTTCACAGTCAATGACATCAGCAGCCATGCCAAAGTAGGGCATTTGAATTGTAGTGGGTGTAACTAGCCTAAAAAGCATTGCTCCCTACACAGACATAGAAGCACACACATATCCACACTTGCCATGTGTGGAAATAGAACGCCTACCAGAGTACTATATCACACTACAGCATTACACTGTTAGAGGACGCACCACAGAGATTACTGGGCTACACCTTTCCCAAAGGTGCATTTCACAGTGAATGACATTGGCAGCCTTGCCAAAGTAGGGCATTTGATCTGTAGTGAGTGTGACTAACCTAAAATGCATTGCTCCCTACACAAATAAAGAAATACACACACAAACATCCACACCTGCTCTGTGTGGGATTAAAACCACTTCCAAAGTATTATATCACTCTACAGCATTACGTAGTTATAGGACATGCCATGGAGATTACTGGGCTGCCAAAGTAGGGCATTTGTATTGTAATGCATGTGACTAGCCTAAAAAGCATTGCCACCTGCACAGACAGAGACACACACAGACACACACACAGTTGCCACATCTGGGATTAGAACTCCTACCTCACTAGTTTATCACACTACAGCATTACGCAGTTATAGGATGTGCCACAAAGATTATGTGGCTACACCTTTCCCAAAGGTGTATTTCACAGTGAATGACATCAGCAGCCTTGCCAAAGTAGGACATTTGAATTGTATTGAGTGTGACTAGGCTAAAAAGCATTGCTTCCTACACAGAGACATACACACACACACACACACACACACACACACACACACACACACACACACACACACACACACACACACACACACACACACACACACACACACACACACACACATACACACAGTTGCCATGTCTGGGATTAGAATGCTTACCTAACTAGTTTATAACACTACAGTATTACGCAGTTATAGGATGCACCATGGAGATTACTGGGATAAATGTTTCCCAAAGGTGTATTTCACAGTGAATGTCATCAGCAGCCTTGCCAAAGTAGGACATTTGAATTGTAATGAGTGTGACTAGCCTTAAAAGCATTGCTCCCTACACAGACAGAGACACACACAGTTGCCATGTCTGGGGTTAGAACTCCTACCTAACTAGTTTATCACACTTCAGCATTACGCATTTATAGGATGCTCCATGGCGATTACTGGGGTACATATTTCCCAAAGGTGTATTTCACAGTGAATGATATCAGCAGCCTTGCCAAAGTAGGGCATTTCAATTGTGAGTGGGACTAGCCTAAAAAGCATTGATCCCTACATAGACAGGGACACACATACACAATTGCCAAGTCTGGGATTAGAACCCCTACCTAACTGGTTTATCACACTACAGCATTACACAGTTATTGGACGCACCACGGAAATTAGTGGGCTACACCTTTCCCAAAGGTGTATTTCACAGTGAATGACATCTGCAGCCTTGCCCAAGTAGGACATTTGAATTACAGTAAGTGTGACTAGCCTAAAAAACACTGCTCCCTACACAGGCAGAGACACACACACATAAACACACACAGTTGCCATGTCTGCGATTAGAACGCCTACCTAACTAGTTTATCACACTACAGTATTATGCAGTTATAGGATGTGCCATGGACATTACTGAGCTTCACATTTCCCAAAGGTGTATTTCACAGCGAATGACATCAGCAGCCTTGCCAAAGTAGGGAATTTGAATTGTAGTGAGTGTGATTTAGCCTAAAAAGTATTGCTCCCCATGCAGAGACACACAAACACACACAGTTGCTATGTCTGGTATTAGAACTCCTACCTAACTAGTTTATCACACTGCAGCACTATGCAGTTATAGGACACGCCACAGAGATTTCTGGGCTGCACCTTTCCCAAAGGTGTATTTCATAATGAATGACATCAGCAGCCTTGCCAAAATAAGATATTTGAATTGTAGTGAGTGTGACTAGCCTAAAAGGAATTGCTCCCTACACAGACAGAGACAAACACACACAGTTGCCGTGTCTGGGATTAGAACACCTACCTAACTAGTTTATCACGCTACAGCATTATGTAGTTTTAGGGTGCGCCACGGAGATTACTGGGTCACTCCATTCCCAAATGTGTATTTCAAAGTGGATGGCATCAGCAGGCTTGTCATAGTAGGGCTATGGGGAGGGCAGTGTGTGTGTATGGGCCATAACCCATTCATCTAGAGGTTGACACACCACACGCAGCCACACCAGAGGGTTACATTCTGCAGGTACGGGTATACAGATGCTAGATGACGACTGCCATGTGCAGTCATGATGCACAGCTAGCACTTGCATCACATAGTCTGTAATGCTGATGGATACCCATGGCAAATTTCTACAGTGAAAGACATTTACACATACTGTGGTTGTAGCCATTTGGCTGTGTGCTGGGTGGGACAGGCCTCATGATGGATGGCTCTTTGTCACAGTCACTCTCTTCCACACATCTATGTATGTCTACTTTTGACTTATTATAGTGTGTTGTCCTTGGATATATGTCTGTATTCCTATTTAATGAGTGTACAAAGCATGACAGGTGCATACTGAGGAGTGTATGCACTAACATCTTCAACTGTCAGATATGTATGGTCCACTGTTGTTTGCAGACATGGGCTTCATTTGTTTAAGTGTGTGAGCATGCCCAGTATTCCCTTCTGTACTGAATGTGTGGATCCATTCCAGGTAGTTTGTACTCCAGTACAGACCTTTGTGTTGTCCACCTACAGGTAGCAAGCTGTTTATGCAGGGTATCCATAGATCATTTGGCAATATGGGGACAAAATATGCAAGGGATAGTGTATACTGTAGGTGATTGTGTCTGTGTTGCTTCTGCTACATGGTACTGGTGTTAGCAGAGGTATTCAGACATGTGTACAGTTATACACTGTGACGTTTTATGTCCTCAAGTACTGTCAGGTGGACATTCTTGCTCACAGTGATGTCCTGGGGAACAAGGGTGGGCAGACGACTGCATATTCATGGTAAGTTATGCCATTCTGGAGGGGGAGCTGCAGACACATGCTGCTGGGTCTGTGTATCCGGTTCAGCACCTTGGTACAGTGCTGGCAGAGGATCCCATACTTGTACATCCATCGACATGACATGATGGCCTTATCTTGCTGTGGCAATACCTCACAGCTGTGTTGATTCACACAGGTTACCAAGAGGCAGGGGCCATGAGTGAGGACATTACCCCTATTGTGGTGTACAGGCAGGTTTGTAGCCACCCATTTATGTGTTTGCAGCCAGGGATAGTGTGTGCACACAGCTGTGTGTCGGACCTTGCACATTCCATGCTGCCCATGCTCCTACCCCACATGTATTTTTCTATCCTCTTCCATACATTATGCATACATTCTCTGTTACTTTCCCTAAGGTTATCACCTCATCACAGCTGTGTTTTGGTGTTGGTCCACAGTTCATGCAGAGGGACATGGTGGACATGTTACTGTGGTTTGTCCACATGGCCTTGCATATGGCTTATGTGGAGTGTGTTATGTTGTTATTTGGGTGTCCATGACATAGCATGCATTGGCAGTATGTGTGAGACACAGGCCTTTGGCAGAGGCCTGTAGGCCATTTGGTGGTGATGCGGGCCAGCTGTGGCAGGCCATTGCATTCTGTCAGTCCTTCAATCCCAGACTGCCATACAGTATATTCCCCTGGGGTGACAGGGTATGTGTGCTAGGTGTTCATGTCAATACTTTCTATCAGTATTGATCAGGTGGTGTGGATGCTGGCAGGGTGCTACCTACAGCTAGGGACACACCTGCATGAGACACCTGCACTGCATCTGCATTTTTTCACTATTGCCATATACAGGTGGGGTCATATTGTACCCATCCCCAACAGCAGGGATACAACCAGAGAGGTACCTGTGGGTGGTGTTTGGGTGAGCTGGGTGCAAGTGTGCTATGGACACCACTTGCATCTGATGCACAGATATGCATGGGGCATTCCAGTTATGCTGGCATGTGCAGGTACATCAGCTGTTTCCCAATACATCAGTCCTACCACCTTTATGATCTGCAAGTGTTCAGGCAGACAACACCAGCATACCCTACTACAGGACCAGATAATGTGATGCATACCTGTATGTACAATTCCAAGGGTGTGTCCATTTTACAGTTACACATTATATACTGTATGACTTGGGTACTTTTCCCTGTGTACTGCTTGTATATCTAGCCCAACAGCCATGCCATGTCAATCTTTCAGATGGTGACAAATATTACCACCATACATTTACAATGGCTTACTGCTAGCATGTGTTATACTGTTGGGAATTGTCTTTGGCACTGCAGTTGTGAGGACTTGGCCCTGTCATCAGCAGTACTGAGCAATGGCCACCAGGTCATACCTCAACATGCATACATACTGACCACTCTCACACAATATGAAACACACACCAGTCTAACACACACATACCTGCATATTGTACAAATGCTACAATCTATCCTAATACCTTGGCCACCTCTGGGCATCTGTGCTCCACTGGTATTATACCTACACATACATGTTACTACATTTCTACATAGGATTGGAGGGGCATACCTGACTGTTACTACATGTCTACATAGGATATGGGGGGGCACACTAACTGTTTCTATATTGCTACACAGGATTGCGGGCACACCTGACTGTTACTACATTTCTACATAGGACTGGGGGGGGGGGCACAACTGACTGTTACAATGTGTGTACATCAGATTGGGGGCACACCAGACCAGTACTACATTTCTATATAGGATTGGGGGAGCACACCTGACTCTTACTACATGTCTAAGTATGGTTGGGGGGCACACCTGACTGTTACTACATTTCTACTCAGGATTGGAGTGTCACACCTAACTATTTCTTCATTTCTACACAGGATGGGGGGCACACCTGACTGTTACTACATTTCTACACATGAGTGGGGGGCACACCTGACTTTTTCTATGTTTCTACACTGGATTGGGGGGGCACACCTAACTGTTTCTACATTTCTACATAGGATTAGGGGGCACACCTGACTGTTATTACATGTCTAAGTAGGGTTGGGAGGCACACCTGACTGTTACTACATGTCTACATAGGATTGGGAGGGCACACCCGACTGTTACTACATGTCTAGATAGGACTGGGGGGGAACACCTGACTGTTACTACATTTCTACATAAGATTGGGTGGAACACCCGACTGTTACTACTGTCTACATAGGATATGGGTGGGGCACACCTGACTGTTTCTACATTGCTACACAGGATTGGAGGGGCACATCTGACACTTGTACACATTTGCTATAACTATACTGGTATGTCAGGTACTCCATTTCATTCTGTTTTCTAATCTATCATGCTGACTAGAGGCATGTCAGTGTACTACAGATCTTACGTTTGATTGGCCTACATATTAGTTTCTAAGTTCCTACCCTTCAGAACTAACATCCCACTGCCTGACCTGATGTAGTCTGTCTGTGTAGGCCTGGAGGAGGAGGTTACCCATAGGTATCATTCAGTGGCCTTAGTACAGCCTTTGTTTGTGTTTGCCTACACCTGTCCTGCTGGCTGTGACTGTTGTTGGGTATGTGAACCTCCATGACTGGCATGTGTGAGTCATATGGACACACATGTGGCCCAGCACATTTCCTGCAGTGGGGTTTGTCACCATGTGTAGTACTGGCTACTATGGTGACACCCATATTTGTTACAGATCTCATGCTGCCACTATAGGTGTCTAATATCTGCTGGCATCCCATACAGTCTTCAAGAAAAACAGATGACAGTTGAATAAAACACACCTTTATAAAACACAGAGCTTTCGGGAAACACCCTTTCAACAAAATTGAAATAGAATGATGTTTATAATTATATGTATACACAAGAAGTTATATATGTATTTTATATGTATTTCTATATGTATTAAATATTTTCTTCTTTTTTAATTGTATTTTTGGTCATATGATCCTGGCTGCGGGTCATGTGATGTCTTTCTGGGTGTATTTAAGTGAATGTTTTAATGAACCTTATGTTAATCATTGAGAAAGGGTGTTTCCCGAAAGCTCTGTGTTTTATAAAGGTGTGTTTTATTCAACTGTCATCTGTTTTTCTTGAATATTGGATCCTGAACAGCTGTTGTTTGATCCCATACAGTCTCCCAAATCCCTTGCATGCTCACATCCATACCATAGATACAGGTAACAACACATACTACTACATTCAGCAATTGGTAAGTTGAGTGACTTACCTTGTGGGTGTGCCAGTGTTGAGGGTGGTGCTGAAGGGCTGCCTATGTCAGATGCACATAGTACACTCCCTACACATGGTTGAGCACAGGTAGTGTCATGTTTGGCATCCCTTTTACTGTATGTGTGAGTCAGAGAGAGGTGTTATTCCCTGGGTCCCTCCTGTGTCAGTCTATGTGCTATGCGTTGCCTGTTTGCCAAGGTCAGGGCCTACTGGGCATGCCTCCCTCTGCCTACTGGGGCAGGCTCAGGTTGTTCCTCCTCCAAGTCACTCTGTGCCTGTGCAGGCCTTAGCAATGGTGGGGTGCTGTGTGGCTCTTCCCCGTGCTGTTCCTACTGCAGCTGTTTCCACAAGATTATATTGTATAGCATGGCACATACAATAACAATTGAGTACATGTAGCAGGTGATTACTGCAAGGCTCCACTAGATGTGTCCATTCACTGGAACCGTGACTTGAGCATCCCAAACACACACTCTATTATAATTCTGATCTGTGAGTGTGCCTCATTATGGAATTCTTGTTCGGGTGTGTGTGCATTTCTGATGGGTGTCATTAGCCACGGCTCCAGTGTGTAACCAGCATCCCCCACTAGGTGACCATAAGGGATGTCCCCATTGGCAAATCTCTGGTACAGCTTTGTCAGATGCCAGATGTGGAAATTGTGATAGCTTCCAGGGCAGCCAGCACACACATTCATTATTATGCCCTGGGAATTGCACACGACCTGGCAGTTGATGGAGGGGAAGCCCTTGCAGTTGATGTAGACCCTACCTCACTCACTGGGTGATGCTTTGATGTGTATATGCGTTCAGTCTATAGCACCCACTACTTCAGTGTATTCTGCTATTTGGTGGAACAGATGCATATTGCTGGCCAACGCCTCACGGGTGTTGGAGAATTATACTTGCTCACCGACATGTGCTGACATGGCATCCAGGAACTGGTGGAGCACCCCGGATGCTGATGCCTGTGAGATCCCTATGATATCCCCAGTTGGCCTTTGGAAGGTAGCTGTAGCTAGTATACTTAGGTCTCTACATACCTTGTTATCCACTGGGATGGGTTCCCCTCTGTTAGTTCTGTGTGCCAGGCTTGGCTGGCACAGGTCAACAATTTGCTGTAGGAGTTCCCTGTTCACCCTATAGTGCTCCATTATCTCTAGCTCATGTAGCCCCTGGTAGGTTACCGTGGATCTGTACACTCTTCTCCGTCTCCTCACTGTGGGTTGATCATCAGTATTCACATCCTCACCACCCTCAGCCTTTTCTGCATGTTGTTGTATGAAAGCTATTGCAAGCCCCTTTCATTTTGTTGTTTTGTTTGTCAACAGTTCCCCACTTGTATACACCAGTGGTGTAGAGTATGGGAAAAACAGAGGAAAAGGTGTTTGCATAGTTTATAGTAATGTCCTGGGCTGGGCTTGTCTACTGCCTGTGTAATTGGCTGATTCTGATACATTTCACCTGCCAGCTATGCTACTTCTAGATTACCTTCCTACTGCTGTTTTCCCTTCCCATTTCCTTCCTGTTTAAGCCCAGGAAACACAGTGCTCAAATGTGCACAGAGCTGCTATTTCTGTGTTTACCCAGTGTACGGTGTGGCAATGTAAAGAGTGCTAGGCATCCTCAGACACACCCACTTGCTTAGCTCTGCTATGCTAAGGGCAAACCCAAACCACAGGGCTCTAATCTGCTTACAGTATGCCTAATACCCCCCCCACCATGATGTCAGCTAACTCCTAGACTTGCACCAAGCTATTTCTGATCTTACACTGTTGGGTGCTGACTAGCATTGAGGGGAAATCTGGGATTCAGTATCATTCCCCTCATTTACATAGGATTGCCTGCTGATGCATAGTTACATGTCCCACACGTTGCCTCCTCCCTTAGCAACCACTATTCACTGGCCTTGTTGTCTTCTGCCTGCCATTGAGTAGAATGGCAAAATAGTGATTTGGGTTAGAATGCTTATTTTAGGTATTTTTTCCTATTTTTCGCTCAATTCAATTTGCGCGCTGCCTGCCCTGCACTTAAACAGTCGAGATCAGCTAAAAAAATTAAAGTTGATTTTTTTTATTTTTGCAACTGTTTTTCATGCCAATGGCCTTATATTTGGCCATTGCCATGCTTTCTACATAATATCCACCCTTTATGCTGTCATGGCTTCGTTTTGTAGTTTGCAGAAATGTACTGTGTTACTGGAGGAGTATATTTCTACAAATTACACTAGTCCTGCACAGCCAGTTTCCAGCTTCCTGGATCACAAATTCATCTCATTTGCATGGATTTCTCCTGCAAATGGGGTAATTTGCATACAGGGGCTGAGTTCGTGCAGGACTAGTGCAGGAGCGCTTGTGCACATCCCTACAGCTTATTCCTGGATTGCATGGCAGACATATTGCCTGCTGGAACTCCTGCACTAGTCCTGCACACCATGCAGGGCTTGCTATATCTGGGGGTAAATGTAGGTCATTTTATGTTACTGCTAATGAAATGTGGACTCTGTTACCTATAGCGGTTAGATCTGCTATGTCAGAGTCAATATTTTAAACAAGGTAAGATAAGTTAGTTGGTCTTTTACTTCAAGAATTAAAAAAAGTTACAGAGTCTTTGATTGCAGTTTTGGGCTGTGAGTCTGTGATTAAACATTTAACACTGACACTCTGACCCCATGTGCAAAAATGAGAAAAAGGGGTTGTGGATGCATGGATGGATGGATGGATTAAGTAAAAAGACTAATACAAAATTGTTCCCTATTTAGCAAAAACATCAGGGCATACTTAAAACTTATTTTCAAAAAAAAAAAAAAAAAAAAAAACAGGCAAAATAACAGATAAGTGAGTACTTCTCATATCATCCAGTTTTGAGAATGTCCTTCTGCAGGGGAAAACAAGTAGTAATAATCAATGTAGATGGCAGTCTTAAAAGACTTGTCTAAAGCCTTCAGCATAGTTTGTCACAGCAAACTTCTACTTCAACTGTCCTCATTGGGTGTCTCTCAGTCCACCTTTCTATGGTTCAAAATCTACCCATCCAATAGGTATTAATCAGTAAAATGGCACTGTACCCTCTCTCCATACCTCCCGGTCTCCACCGGTGTACCACAAAGCTATATCCTTGGTCCCCTCCTCTTTAACATTCTCACCAACACACACTACACATCCACACAACAGGCCTCCTTTTTACAGTATACATGATGACTGTATTCATTTGCACTTCTGACAAACTGGCACAACTCCATAAAATTAATCAGGAAGCCATAACAATAGAAATATAGCTTTGTAACTCACAACTTATGCTCAGCCCTAAATAAAACAAACTACTACTTATCTCCACAAATTCTTATACCACGAAAAAAAAAAATCCTTTCTCTTGATAATACAACCACTAAAGTGACTTCTCATAGCAAATTATTATGGATGATGGTGGAAGATAATCTTAAATTTGACCTGCATATGCAAAATTGCATAAAAATCATTAAAAACCAGGGATGCTTTATATAGCCAAAATCTTTCTCACCGATGCAACTAAAGATACCCTTGCAACTACATATCTCCTCCGCACACTTCTTTATGGCATTCCATCCTTACTAACCTTCAGACATCACAAAAATAAAACTTGAACAATGCTTTAACAAAGGTGCTAAATTTTCAATAAATATAAAGAACCCACCACTGTATAACACTAAAACGTTTAAATTGTTTAGAACTACCCCATCAACTAACATATACAACAGCCTCTTAATACCTATAAAATTATCGAGAATCCATCTTCTTGTACAGCATTACATAACATTATACGCAACTATGTTCCCAGTTGGTCATTATAATCTAATGATCAAAAACACCTGTTTGTCTGCAAATCAGACAAATCTCCTGGGCATTGTCTGTACTTGTACCATGTTTTTAAGGCCTGGAACTCATTATTTCTACCAGTCAGGTCAATACCCTCCCTCGCATCCTTCAAAATCATTCTGAAAGACTTCCTAGCCAAAACCTGTCTCTGTTCTAAAAACTATAAACTATCCCCAGGATTCAGCAAGCTCAGCATGGTGTGCAGGAAGAGTGCAAGAGCTGCTGCAGGCAATATGGCCCACGTGCGTTCCAGGAATGAGCTCCTGGGATGTGTATGAGTGCTTCTGCACTATTCCTGCATGGACACAGCCCCTGTATGCTAATTACTTCATTTGCTGGTGGAAACCATGCAAATGAGGTGAATTAGTGACCAGGAAGCAGGTAGGCATTCATGCAGGAATAGTGTAGACTGCAGAAATGTATTCAGCCAGTAGCTGAATACATTTCTGCAAACTACAAAATGGAGCCATGACAGCTCGTAAAAAATCATGTATTATAAGGGGTAGGCATGCCAATAGCCAAATATATGGCCATAGGCATGAAAAGTAGTTTAAAAATTATAAAAAATAACTTTTTTGGGCCGATTTTGGATGTTTAAGCATAGGGCAGTGGTGTGCAAACGGAATCAGCCCAGAAATAAGAAAAAAAGCTGGAAATAAGCTTTTTAAATGAAAGTCATCATTTTGCCATAATAGTCAATAGCATGCATAACACAACAAGACCATGGAATAGTGGTTGCTAAGGGGGAAGGCTGAGTGTCAGTCTTGTAACCATACATTAGCAGTCAGTTCTATGCAAATGAGGGGAATGATACTGAATCACAGATTTCCCCTCAGTGCCAGCATGCACCCAACCGTGTAGGTACAATAATGCCATGTACTAAGCCTAAGAGCTAGATGACCTCATGAGGGGGAGTGTCATGACTGCTGTAAGCTTATTGGAGCGCAGTGGCCAGTGTTTGCCCTTAGCTAAGCACAGCTAAGGAAGGGAGTGTGTCTGAAGCTGCCTAGCAGTATTTACATTGCCTAAATGGGTGTGCACGCTGCACACCGGGATTTAAACAAAAAAAAAAAAAAAAAACAGGAAATAGCAGCTCCATTCACCTCTGAGCACTGGTTATGCACGGCGTGCCTCGGGGTTTAAACGGGAAGGCAATGGGAAGGAAAAACAGCAGTAGGAAGGTAATCAAGGGAACTAGCATAGCTGGCAGGTGAAATGTCTCAGAATCAGCCAATTACACAGGCAGCAGCCCAGCACAGCACACTACTATAAACTATGTGAACACCTTTCACTCTGGCTTTTCCCACAAACTCTAGATCACCGGTGTACACAAATGGGGAAATTTCACCTAACAAAACCAACAAAATGATAGGGGCTGCTGTCGCTCTCATAAATAAATATGTGGAAGAGGCTGAGGATGGTGAGGATGAAAATGCTGATGAACAAACCACATTGAGGAGAAGGAGAAGAGTGTACAGAGCCAGAATAACCTATCAGGGGCTACATGAGCTGGAGATAGTGGAGTGCTATAGGGTGGACAGGGACCTCCTACAGCAAATTGTTGAGATGTGCCAGCCACACCTCACACACACAACCAACGGAGGGGAACCCATCCCAGTTGATACCAAGGTATGTGTAGGCTTAAGAATACTAGCCACAGGTACAGTCAAAATGCCAACTGGAGATATCATGGGGATCTCACAGGCATCAGCATCCAGGGTACTCCACCAGATCCTGGATGCCATGTCAGCACATGCCGGTGAGCACATATATTTCCACAACATCTGTGGGGCATTGACCAGCAATATGCTTCTCTTCCACCAAATAGCAGAATACCCTGAGGTAGTGGGTGTTATAGTCTGCACACACATGTACATCAAAGCACCACTCGGTGAGCAGGATAGGGTCAACATAAACTGCATCAACTGCCAGGCCATGTGCGATGCCCAGGGCATTATAATGAATGTGTGTGCTGGCAGCCCTGGAAGCTATTATGACTTCCAAATGTGGCATATGGCACAGCTGTACTGGAGATTTGCAAGTGGGGACATCCCATATGGCCACCTAGTGGGGGAGGCTGGTTACGCACTGGAGCCGTGGATGATGACACACATCAGAAATGCACACACACCATATTACACAATATGATCCTGCAGCAGGAACAGCACAGGGTAGGGCCACACAGCCTTCCACCATTGCCAAGGCCAGCACAGGCACAGAGTAACTCAGAGGAACAACCTGAGCCTGGCCCTGTAGGCAGAAGGAGGCATGCCCAGTATGCCCAGGCTTTGGCAAAGAGGCAATGCATAGCACATACACTGACACGATAGCATCCCTGGGAATGACACCTCTCTCTGACTCACACATACAGTAAAGAGGGTGCCAAACATGACACTACCTGTGCTTTACCATGTATAGGGAGTGTACTATGTGCATATGACATAGTGAGCCCTCTAGCACCATCCTGAACACTGGCACAGCCAGAAGGTAAGTCACTCTCCCTATCAATTGCTGAATGGAGTAGCATGTTCTGCTACTTTTATCTATGGTATGGATGTGAGCATACAAGGGAATCCGGTGGGTGACTGGGATGGCAGCAGATAGTAGACACCTATATGGGCAGGCAGCATGAAATCCATAACGCATACTGGTGTCAACAAAGTAGGCAGTATTACATAAGGTGACAAATCCCACTGCAGGATATGTGGTGGGCCAAATGTGTGTCCATAGGACACACACATGCATGGCAGTGAGGCTCACATAACCAACAACAGTCTCAGCCAGCAGGACAGGTGTTGATGACCACAAAGAAAGACTGTGCTAAAGCCTACAATTGATGGCAATGGAGAACAACCCCCCCCCTGCAGACCTACACAGACAGAATACATCAGGTCAGGCAGTTAGATGTTAGTTCTGAAGGGTAAGAAGTCTGAAACTGAAATGTAGGTCAATAAAACCTACGATCTGTACTCCACTGATATGCCTCTAGTCTGCATGATAGGTCATAATACAGAATGAAATGGAAGCCAACAGAGTACCTGAAATACCAGTACAGTCATAGCAAAGGTTTACAGTTGTCAGGTGTGCCCCCTCCCTACAATCCTATGTAGAAATGTTGCAACATGTACATGTGGGTTTAATAACAGTGGAGCACAGATTACCTGAGCTGGCCAAATTAGCAGGATAGATTGTTGCACGTGTACAATATGCAGGCTCTTGTGTGTTAGGTTGCTGTGTATTGTATAATGTGTGGAAGTGGTCATCATGTAGGCATGGAGGATTATGTCCTGGTGGCCCATGGCCAGTACTGTTGATGACAGGGCCATGTTCTGGCAACTGGAGTGCCAAACACAATGCATCCCAGCAAGACCCAATCCAGCAGTCATCCATACTCATTGTTCAGATGTAATATCTGTCACCATCTGAAAGATGGACATGACATGAATGTGGACAGACATACACACAATACACAGGTGGAAGTACCCTAGACAGAGTATATAAAATGCAACTGTCAAATACACACACCTTTGGAATTGTACATACAGGTTAGCAGCACATTAGTCGTCTGTGTAGTATGGAATACTAATGTAGTCTGGCCAATCATTGGCAGACCACAAAAGGCAGAGTTATGAAGTAATGAGAAACTGCTGATGCCCCCACACAAGCCAGCATAAGGGGAATGTTGCAGGTATATCTGTGAGTCAGCTGCAATAAGCTTCCATAGCCCACATGCACTCAGCTCACCCCACCATCAGCCACAGGTTGATCACAGGTCATACCTGTGCTCTTGGGAATGAGTACATTATGACCCCCACTTCTGTATGGGAATACTGACAGAATGCAGCATGCTAAAGAGGTGTCCCATACAGGTGTGTTCCTAGCTGTAAGCAGCACCCTGCCAGCATCCACACCAATGGATTAATAAGGACAGGAATTATTGCCATTAACACCTCGCACACCTACCCTGTCACCCCAGGGGAATCCAGTGGCTTGCAGCCTGGGACTGTAGGAATGACAGAATGCACTGGCCTGCTACAGATGGCCTGCATCACTACCAAATGCCCTACAGTCCTCTGTCAAAGGCCCATGCCTGACCCATACTACCAATGTATGTTATCTCATGGAGTCCCAAATAACAACATAACACAGTCCACAGAACACAAATGCAAGGCCATGTTGACAAATCCCAGTAGCATGCCCACCATGTCCTACTACATGAACTGTGGACCAACTCCTAAATACTGCTGGGATGAAGAGATAACTATAGGGAAACTTAACAGATATCACTCACATAATGTTAGGAAGAAGATAGAATAATGGGGGGGGGTGCAGAAGCATGGATACCATTGAGTGTGTGAAGTCTGAAACTCTGATGTGTGCCCATACTATCCCTGCCTGCAAACCCAGTAATGGGTGGCTAAAAACCTGCTCATAAACTGCAATGTGAAGGGGAACTGACCAGATATATGAGCCCTGCATCTGGGTAACCTGTGTGAATCTGTGCAGCTGAGAGGTATGGCCACAGCAGGATATGACCATTTTGTCAAGTCAATAAATGTACAAGCAGGAGATCCTCAGCCACCACAGTACCAAGGTGCTGAACCATTTACACAGACCCATCAGCAAGTGTCTGCAGCTCCCCATCCTGAATGGCATGAGTGTGAAAGAATATGTAGGCTGCAGACCACAATACTGGACACAGCTTCATTCATCTTGTATTCCCCAGGAAATTACATTTGAGAAGATAAATATATCTGTCAGTAGTTGATGGCATAATACATTACAGTGTAAAACAGTACATATGTCTGAATATCTCTGCTAACGCCAAAACCATGTAACACAAGCAGCACAGACACAGTTAGTTACAGTATCCCACTATCTTTTGCCCATTGTGAATCCACATTGTCAATCTCTCTACAGATATCCTGCGGAAACAGGTTGCTAGCTGTAGGTGTAGAACACAAATGCCTGCACTGGAGTACAACCAACCTGTAATGGATTCACACATTCAATACAGAAGGTCACACTGGGCATGCTCCCTCACTTAGAGAAATGAAGCCCATGTCTGACAGAAACAGTGAACTATACATATCTGTCAGTCGCAGATTTATGTCCACACACACCGCATTGCATGCCATTCATGCTTTGCCCACACATCGGATAGGAATACACACATATATCCAAGGACAACACACTATAATAAGTCAAACATACACAAACATAGATGTAGGGAAGAGAGACACAGACAGTGACAAAGATCTTCCCATCATGAGGCCTGTCCCACCCACCACACATCCAATTGGCCAATATCACATGATGTGCTGATGTCTATCACTGTAGACATTTGCATATGGTAGCCCTCAGCACTATAGTATCTGTGGTGCTTGTGATAACTGTGTAACATGACAGTACAATTCATTATTCATCTAGCAGTCATATACCCAGTCCTGTCAAATGTAAAGTTGTGTGTGACTGAGTGTTGTGTGTGTGTTTCCAGAGGAATGGTTTATGGCTCATTCACAAACACTGCACTCCCCATTGCCCTAGTTTAGCAAGCCTGTTGATGTCAATCACCTTGAATTATCTCTTTGGAGAAGAAGCATCCCTATAAGTGCTGTGCTGCATGCAATAGCTGTGTAATGCTATAGCGTGACCTACTAGTTAGGTAGGAGTTCTAATCTCAGACATGGCAACTCTGAAACTTTGTATGTGTAAGCATCATTGATTTTGAGGCCATTCACAGACACTACACCCCCCATTGCCTTACTTTAGCAAGCCTGCTGATGACATTCACTTTGAAATACTTTGGACAAGGCCTATCCCTATAAGCTCTGTGGCACATGTGATAATTGTGTAATGCCTTAGTATAACATACTAGTTAGGTAGGACTGTGAAAGTGTGTGTGTGTGTGTGTGTGTGTGTGTGTGTGTGTGTGTGTGTGTGTGTGTGTGTGTGTGTGTGTAGAGATCAATGATTTTGAAGCCATTCACAGACACTACTCCTCCCATTTCCCTACTTTAGCAAGCTTGCTGATGTCATTCACCTTGAAATTCACTTTTGGATGAGGGCTAGCCCTATAAGCTCTGTGACACCTGCAATACCTGTGTAATGCTATTGTGTGACATACTAGTTAGGTAAGAGTTCTAATCCCAGACATGGAAACTGTGTGTGTGAGTGTTTGTATTTGTAGGGATCAATGATTTTGAGGCCTTTCACAGTGACTACACCTCCCATTGCCCTTTTTAGCAAACCTGCTGATGTCATTCACCTTGAAATACCTCTTTGGGCAAGGTTTAGCCGTGTAAGCTCTGTGGTGCGTACAATTACTGAGAATGCTGTAGTGTGATGTATTAGTTAGGTAGGAGTTCTAATCCCAGACATAGTGACTGTAAAACTGTGTGCTTGTATGTGTGTTGGTGTCCTGTAGGGATCAATGATGTTGAGGCAATTCACAGTCACTACACCTTTCATTGCCCTACTTTAGCAAGCCTGCTGATGTCAGTCACCTTGAAATACCTCTTTGGACAAGGTTAAGCCATGTAAGCTCCATGGCATGTGCAGTAACTGTGTTATGCTACAGTGTGATGTACTAATTTTGTAGGAGTTCTAATCCCAGACATGATAACTGTGAAACTGTGTGTGTGTTTGCATCTGTAGGGATCAATGACTTTGAGGCCATTATCAATCACTACACATCCCATTGGCCTACTTTAGCAAGCCTGCTGATGTCATTCACCTTGAAATACCTCTTTGGACAAGGTTCATCCCTATAAGCTCTGTGGCATGTGCAATATTTACGCAATGCTATAGTGTGATGTACTAGTTAGGTAGGAGTTCTAATCCCTGACATGGCAACTGTGAAAATTGTGTGCGTAGGGATCAATGGTTTTGAGGTCATTCACAGTCACTACACCTCCCATTGCCCTACTTTAGCAAGCCTGTTGATGTCATCTACCTTGATATACACCTTTGGAAAAGGGCTAGCCTTATAAGCTATGTGGTGCATGCCATAAATGCTGAACAATAAAATACCAGTAACCCCACAGTTATGGGTTTGAATCTCATCTGTGGCAAGAGTTTGTGTGTGTACCTCAAAAGAATTTGGCCCCATTTACAGCCAGTACACATCTCAGAGCCTGACTTTAGCAGTCCTGCAGATATCATCCACCTTACAAGCATCTGTTGCGAAGCATAAACCATGTCAGGTCAGTGGTGGATGTGGTAAATGTGTAATATAAAGGTCTGTTAAGGTTGTTAGATAGAGGTTTGAATATCACTCCTGGCAAATGTAAATGTGTGATTATGGTAAAATTATGTTTGGGATCTTTCACCCACTGCATCACCAATGCTAGTATTTACAAGGGCTGGTAATGTTCATCACTTTAGAAGTACCTTGGGACACCATCCATCGAATAACCTCTGTGGCATGTACGATAAATGTGGTGCACTGTAGTAGCAATACATAGCTAGGTAGGGGTTTGACTCTCATTACTGCCAAGTGTGTGTGTCTGTCATCAGTATCCTATGTGACGGTTACTGTGATTGTGTAATGACAGAATGCACTGTGAGCAGGTTTTCCTAAATTATTATATTGAGGACCTACTATATGTCACAATGACCACCTTACAAGGACAACAGATGTCAAATAGCAGAGAGGCTGGTGCAGACAATCCATAGCCCTACATGTGACATTATGGATTGGTGAACAATATAGGCAACCCTTGTATTACTCAGGGAACACTCTACACCCATGTCTCATACACAAACACACTTGGCTCGGCAACAACCACTATATCGGTAGTTCCCTGTATATTGCCCACAGATTTTAACCATGATGTGATTGCCGTGGACTACATGTCTGTTGACCACAACACTGTCACTGACATCAGAATGTACTGTGATGTGTAACATCTCCTGACTGTGTGTTATCCAGCAAGTAAAAGGACATGGCACCCTGTTCCATCCCTACAATAGGCAAATAAATGCTTACAGTGGTCCTTTGCTATGTTCCCCACTGGACACCTGCAACAACTTTAGAGTCTGCAAATGTAACCCACAAAGTGAATACCATGCCTTATACACATGTCCTGTATGGACAGATGACACTAACTCCACTGAAAACCTGTATCATGCTGTCAATGTAGGTGCAGCATGACTTCAGTTCCATAGCCAGGTCTCAACAAATGATGTCAGGAATGCCACATCAGATGATAACACTCTGCCCACATAACATGCCCCAAAGGCCTCAAGTACACTTCCTCATGTCACAGAACATGCATGTGGGACATGTGCACAACCCAGACACCGTCCATGTTATGGAATATAAGTCATATACATGGCAAACATTGCAAAGCACTGGCCAGCCACAATAGTAACCTAGATGATTGGATAGTGAATACAGTACCCAACTACTACACAACTTTGAAACAATGAACCCATGCATCTCAGTACTGGCAAGTGTGTGTTTGTGTGTGTGTGTGTGTGTGTGTGTGTGTGTGTGTGTGTGTGTATGGAGATTAATGATTTTGAAGCCATTCACACTCACTACTCCTCCCTACTGTAGCATGTCTGCTGATGTCAGTCATCTTGAAATAACCCTTTGGCCATATATCAGCCTGGTACGCTTTGTGGCATGTGTGATAACTGCGTAATACTCTAGTGTGACAAACTAGTTATGTAGGAGTTCTAATCCTGACCCTGCCAACTGTGATAATGTGTGTGATTCCCTGAAAAAGTGTGGGTGTGTCTTCCTTGACATCTACTTTTGTGGGCAGTCACATATACTACACATACCCCTTATCCCTCCTTTATCACTGTTGCTGATGTCACTCACCTTCAAAGATGCCTTTGGACAGCTCTCCAAAAAGTGCATGCAATAACTACATAACAATGTAATAGCAGTACATAGTCAAGTAGGGGTTTGAAACTCAGTACTGGTAAATGTGTGTCATCAGTGTCTTGTGTGGGTGTTGGGTTGATTGTGTAATGACAGGATCTATGGCAGTGTGGGTTTTGTTACATCATTATATCAAGGAGCTAGATGTCCCATTTTCGATATTACAAGGTCAACATTTTCCAGACATTGTAGAGACTGTTGTAGACAATCCTCAGCCATAAATGTGTACAGCCATGTGCAATTACCATGTAACAGTATGGATTAGTATACAATATAGGCAACCATCATAATGCCCAGATTCCACTCTCCACTCATGGAGCATACACAAACACGCTTGGCTCTTACTCTCCTACTCTATTCCTTTCTTATTTTGTCTCTGTCTCTCTCTCGCTCTCTCTCACTCCCTCTCTGATGGATGTGGAGAAGTACATCTGCTTTGCTTAGGCAGCAGCTTGAGTTTTGTAAGTGATGCTAATGATCAGCTCATGGCCTGTGCACGAGTTGCAGTCCCCCACTTGCTAATTGCATGTGGAATAGCTCTGGTATCATTCATATAGCCAATTGCATGGAAACACACTCCTATAACTAAGCACTTCATGTGGGTGTTGGCCCTTTTCCTTCAGTGTGAGCAGGACTTCATGTGGGTGTTTAACAAACAGCATCACAGAGGGTAGTTGGATATACGTCTTATAATGTACACTGTGAAGACAGGCCAATGAACAGATGGGGATATTCCCAACATCAGAACAGAATGTAAATATTGCTCTTCTACATTTGAAGTAATGTTGGTTTAACAGGGTTTGTGTGGGTATGGCTGTTCTACATGATATAATATCTGGCATGACAGTGTTATGTGGTTGAGGAAACTCTCACCTATAGGGCTATCTGCAGATTGGCCAGAGTTTGGAGTCTTACATGTGTTGTGTTACTCACACATTTCTTATATTTAGAAATGCAGTACCATACTCTGATGATTGCAGTTAGTACATGGTGTCATCCATGTGAGTTACTGACTTTGTATCCCTCAGAAGACATATGTCACAACAAACCCTGTTACCAGTAAATGTATGAGTTTATCACAACAACATGTCAATGCTGGCCCCGTGTTTGTGCCTCCAACCTCAAGTCTGTCAACCTTTGTACATACGTCATACAGTAAGAGGTGCATATGTTCAGTACATCATTATTTACTTACATCTTACATGATAACAACCCAGTGAGATATCAGACTGTTAGACATGTTATGTATAGTAGGCCTTATACTTGAGGACAAAGCCTGAGCATTCTGTTGTAGTGTGTACAGTAGTGAGGTCTGTGTACTTGTGATTGTTTACAGAGTATGTATTGTGAATATGTACCTTAGTCTGTGTACAGACTGTGGTAGATGTCATTGTTCTTGGTCCTGTTCTATCTGACGTTGCATGCAGCTCCAGTGTACGGTGCCCTATTGGCATACATGTTTGTAGGGCTAGACCGACACATGTCCCATACCACAGTTAGGCATCGGAATACACTGTGCATTGGCCCAGTATATGTAGGGTTAGTGTGGGAGTGGCACATATGAGGATGGTGTTGTCCACACAGTCCATATACTGTAATATTAATTAGGCTTACCATATGTGACTGAGGCTGTGTTCAGACAGGTTTTGGGTATGCACTTTCACACTGGTGTCTGTTACTCCATGCTGTGACATGCTTGTAGAGTCTGCTATATTTGCAAGTACCTGTGTATTCCCCCATAAGAAATGTAGGCCAGTGTTGTGGCAGTCTGTCTGTAGTTTGCACAGTGCTTTGTGACATGCCTAGCAGCTCAGTGTATTTACCTAGTGTGATGTTATGTCCAGATATTTGTCAGATGTACTGTTGCCTGGCCACCATAACTGTTGTGTATTTTAGACAAAGCAGTGGGATGCTGTACAGATGTATGCCACTAACTAGTGGGTAGTATGTGGGCTTGTGACCTCTGCCACTCCAGTTAATATGTGTCAGGACAGATAGGAGTATGTGAATGCATAAACTGTGTGAGCTTATCTATTACAGTATTTTCATGATATCTCCATTAACATGGCTGTAAACATCCACTTTGTCAAGCTTGGTCCACACGCCTTGCACTAAGGAGTTCTGTGTATACATCTGGACTGACCAGAGTGTGTCAGAATGTCCACATTTATTGGTCATATATCTGCTGTATTCCACATGATCATTACAGTGATGTGTGTGGTACTGCACTATGATGATCTTATGATGTCTGTCAGTAACTGATGGCGTACATGTCAGTATCAGAAGTGACTTCCCACACAACATTTCTGTTAAGACAACCCGTTAGTGTGGCAACATTCTACATTTATGCCTGCAATATCTTCATGACATCCCTAAGAGGTTGTGACTATTGGTGCTGAGGTTATGTTATGGACATATGTTTTATGAGTATATATTACAAACTCGAAGTTACTGAACATCAAATACGATATGGTCAACACCATATCATCGAAGTTCAGTAACATCGAGTTAGTAATAAAAAATAAAAAATTGACAAGAATGAAAAGTAATTACTTTAAGCAGGGGGGCAAGCCCCCCTGCATCCCCCACACCTCTGCTACTTAAATATACCAACTCCGAGATCGCACTACAGTGTAGGAAATGGAAATTTTCCATGTCTGCACTGTAGTGCACTGAAGCGCGATCTCGGAGTTGTTATATTTAAGTAGCAGGGGGTGTGGTGGGTGCAGTCCCCCACGTGGGGAGTGCAGGGGGGCTTGCCCGCCTGCCTACACCATTTAGTTTTTTTTTGTTGTTTTAATTTTTTTAGGAACATTTGATGCTTTAAAAGTTTGATCAGTAAGGGTCGACCTTTAGTGATTCGATGTTCCAATATAGACCCATGTTTTATATATACATACATATATATATATATACACACACACACACACACACACACACACACACACACACACACACACACACACACACACACACACACACACACACACACACACACACACACACACACACACACATATATATATATATATATATATATATATATATATATATATATACACATATATATTTTTTTTCTTCTTCTTTCAGCTGCTCCTGTTTAGGGTCACTACAGCGGATCATCTATTTCCATTTCTTCCTGTCTTCTGCATCTTGGTCTTTCACACCAACCACCTGCATGTCCTCTCTCACCACATCCATAAACCTTATCTTAGGCCTTCCTCTTTTCCTGTTACCTGACAGCTTCATCTTTAGCATCTTTTTCCCAATATACTCTGCATCCCTCCTCAGCACATGTCCAAACCAACGTAATCTTGCCTCTCTGGCTTTGTCTCCAAACCTTCCAACCTGGGATGACCATCTAATATACTTATTTCTAATCCTGTCCATCCTCGTCACACCCAGTGCAAATCTTAACATATTTAACTCTACCATGTCCAGCTCTGACTCCTGCCTTTTTGTCACTGCCACCATCTCCAACCCATATAACATAGCTGGTCTCACTACCCTCTTGTAGTCCTTCCCTTTCACTCTTACTGGTACTGTTCTGTCACAAATCACTCATGACACTCTTCTCCACCCACTCCATCCTGCCTGTACTCTCTTCTTCACCTCTCTTCCACACTCACTATTCCTCTGAACTGTTGATCCCAAGTATTTAAACTAATCCACCTTCACCACCTCTAATCCCTGCATTTTCACCATTCACCTATCCTCCCTCTCATTTACACACATATATTCTGTCTTAGTCCTGCTGACCTTCATTCCTCTTCTCTCTAGAGCATATCTCCGTCTCTCCAGGGTCTCCTACACATGTTCCCTACTCTCACTACAGATCACAATGTCATCTGCAAACATCATAGTCCACGGGGACTCCTGTCTGATCTCGTCTGTCAACCTGTCCATCACCATTGCAAATAAGAATGGGCTTAGAGCTAATACCTGATGTAATCCCACCTCCACCTTAAATTCATCCATCACTTCCACTGCAGACCTCACCTCTGTCACACTACCCTCATACATATCCTGTACCACTCAAACATACTTCTCTGATGCTCCCGACTTCCTCATATAATACCACAACTCCTCTCTAGACACCCTGTCATATGCTTTCTCTAAGTCCACAAAGACACAATGCAACTCCTTCTGACTTTCTCTATACTTCTCCATCAACACTCTCAGAGAAAACATTGCATTTGTAGTGCTCTTTCCTGGTATGAAACCATACTGATAACTTATTATCACATCCCTTCTTAACCTAGCTTCCACTACTCTTTCCCATAACTTCATGCTGTGACTGATCAATTCAATCCCTCTGTATTTACTACAGCTCTGCACATCACCCTTATTCTTAAAAATCGGTACCAAAACACTTTTTCTCCATTCGACAGGCATCATCTCACTTTCCAAGATTTCATTAAACAATCTAGTTAAAAACTCCACTGGCATTTCACCTAAACACCTCCATGCTTCCACAGGTATGTCATCTGGACCAACAGCCTTTCCATTCTTCGTCCTTTTCATAGCTATTTTTACTTCCTCCTTGCTAATCCACTGCACTTCATGATTCACTATCTGCACATCATCCAACCTTCTCTCCCTCTCATTCTCTTCATTCATCAGCCCCTCAAAGTACTCTTTCCATCTGCTCAACACACTCTCCTCGCTTGTGAGTATGTTTCCCTCATTATACTTTATCACCCTTACCTGCTGCTCATCTTTACTAGCTCGGTCCCTCTGTCTAGCCAATCGGTACAGGTCCTTTTCTCCATCCTTAGTGTCCAACCTTTCATACAACTCTTCATATGCCTTATCCTTATTCTTCGTCACCTCTCTCCTTGCCATGCATCTCATCTCCTTATACTCCTGTCTACTTTCTTCATCTCTCTGACAATCCCACTTCTTCTTCACCAACCTCTTTCTCTGTATACTCTCCTGTACTTCCTCATTCCACCATCAGGTTTCCTTGTCCTCCTTCCTCTGTCCAGATGTCACACCAAGCACCTTTCTAGTTGTCTCCCTTACTAGCTCTGCTCTAGTTACCCAGATATTTGGGAACTCTTCGCTGCCACCTAGTGCCTGTCTTAACTCTTCCCTGAACTCCACTTCACAATTACCCTTTTAATTATACTAATAATACATATACACACACACACACATACACACACACACACACACACGCACGTGTATATATATATATATATATATATATATATATATATATATATATATATATATATATATATATACACACACACATATATTTATATATATGAATATATATATAAAGCAATATATAGATGTATATAAATATAAATATATATGTGTATGTACATACCTACATATATCTTCATATGTATATATATATATATATATATATATATATATATATATATATATATATATATATATATATATTCACATATCCTTATGTGTAAACATGAGTGTTGTATTTACCTTCCCAGATGTATCCCATCATATTTATCTGATATGTGTTTATATAGCTATAACAACATAATGATTCAACAAAATTTTCACTAACAAGTACTACACAATTGTAGACGTCAAAGCAGTTGTTCACTACTATTCAGTATGTGTACTGACAGATATATTGGAAAAAACAACGCACCTCTTCACAGCTATGATGGCTTAGTGGTTAACTGCTGTGACTGTAGTGTACAGGATTCTGGGTTCAAGACTTGCAAGGGCTGTTTATTCTGTTGCTAGCAGAACAAGGACTGTTGGATAGAGAGTAGTTAAGGCAGCTTTAAACAGGTTTGATGACACTAGGTGGTGCAAAGGTACAGTTAAACGAAAAGGTGCTTACAAGTGTGCAAATCTGCTTAGCATTTACATTTATGCAATGCTTACACCTGCTAAGAATAGCTCAGCCCTGGTAACCAGGGATCACATTCCAGTCTAATAAAATAGCAGAGTAATGACATCTTTAATAAGTCTAGTTAATTTCATGTACATATCATGCTTATATGTGCTGTCATTACAGTAGCAAGGGGTGTGAGTCTACTGTCTGGTACACCTGAGTAAATATGGCTTGTACAACACTCTTTTCCATTTGAATGTGTTTCATACATGGGTAGCATCCCAGGTTATATGCAGTCACACTAGCATGCAATGTATCATTGCGTTACAACTGTTAACAGTGCTTTCCCAAGTAAAAGTAGATTGCAGATTGTATTACTGGAACTAATCACCTCTGCATGCAGAAATGGACTCTGAGTCCTGACTATCATGTTCTTGATGTGTGAGCTGTGTGTCATTAAGTATTTGCTACTGGATATTGATCTGACATGTGGGTATTAACTGTAGATTATTGTGTGTATAGGACACGTCATTGAGGGCTGCTGTCATGTAGTAATGGCCTACCTATCAGTGTCAGATGTCTATCTGTCAAAACATTAATCTAATGCATAACCAGTTGGCTAGCTGATGTCTGTCTGCCCTCTGTACAGATGTGCAGATGTCAGGTATCCATCTTGGCTGCTTACAGGCAAGCGATGCTTGACTGACACTGACATGTCAGCCCAGCTGTGTTATGAATGCCACAGCTAGGAAACCCCAACCTGTATGCACCACATGTCATGGATACCTCAACTACACTACCACAGTCAACAGAACATGCTTGGGTACAGGTCTCCAAGACAGACACTGAACATGTTATGTAATATATGTTGCTTACATGTCAATTAGAGCGCCTCACTGGCCCTCTGCAAGAGGCAACCAGATGATTGAATGCTGCATTTGACTGTCACCTTGAGGATCATTCACATGGCATCAGTTGATAGACTGCCTGCTGACAAATGGCAGGTGGCATGATACCACTGTACATATATCCCCTACTTTTCTCATCTCTTCATGGACAATATCCTGGTACACACCTAGGAACACCTGCACCTATTGACCCCAGTACTGACAAATGTGTCAGTGTGCATTTCTGAGAATAGCAGTGTCTGTGTGCTTGTAAACCATTAGTTGATAATACCCTGAGGGCCTTCTCACCCACTACACCCCAGATTATCATAGTTAGAAATGGCTGCTGCCGTAATGGACATTACATGTACCTTGTTACACTCTTCACCCCATGGGCTACCTGGAGCTTGCAGTTCCAGGACAACACTGTTGTACAAATGTGTAGATAGGCATGGGTTACCATCTGAGTCCTAGCTAATGTGTGCATGTGTGCAAGTGTGTATATTTGCAGGATACAGCATTCTGAGGCCACATTCTTCTAATACAATACATCTTGCCATACAGTATAAGGGATAGTGATGTTGCTGACTGTAGGAGAGTCGTGGCAAATCATCACCCTATTATCCCTGTGGTATGTGCAATAGATACATATCCCTGTAGTAGCATTCTTGAGATAGACAAGGGGTTGTATTGCAGTCCTTGTCAATGTGTGATTGTGGGTATGTCAGAGTATTATCATGGGTTTCTGTGAGTAAAATATCCAATGTGGGGTTTGGGTGCTGGGTATACTGTCTTTACACCATGGTACCCCCAGCACATGTCTCAAGGTCTAATGTATGGGGACCACTGTCACCATCAACCATACAGGTAATTGATTACACTATCCAGCCCAATGATGCATGTGCTGTGTGCAAATTATCTGTAACAGAATTGACTCACTGAGAAGGTAGTTAGCACTGATAAACCCAGATCTCTCAGATGTGTGTATGACTGTTATGTGTTTGTCAGTGTGTATATGACAGTATGTCACACTATGTATTATTCATAAACAACCAGTACTTTCCCCTTTACCATACTGTACAAGGCCTGGTGATGTTCATCACTTAACAAGTAATCTGGGATGCACCTCATCCTAAAAGCTGTGTGGTGTGTGCAATAAGGCCACACACGTTAGTAGCAATAAGTACCTAGGTAGAGGATCTACTCTCAGTGTTGCCAAATAAGAGTGTGTGTGTATATGTGAAGGGATCTACTTCAGTTTGCAGAAAATACATGCCCCAGGATTTCATCTGTCTAAGAACTGACTGGTAAATGCTAACATTTCAAAGGTATCATCTTGTGGAAATTCATTCCATCAAAACTAGTAGTAGATGTGTAAATGCCCTCTTCACCTCTGTTTGGCTGTACAGCTATACTGGGGTTGGTATATATAGTTGAGTGTGGATCTTGTGGACACAGCCACCATTATTGGGGTTATTGTTGTGTGTATCCCCCTGCTTGTTAGCGGTAATACTGTACAGTTCATGTTAACAGGTTAAGTAGTTGTCAATCTCACTATCTGCGGTTTTACACCTCCACACACCCACCAAAGGGTAGGGCTGTACCATCTACACCAGCACACCTATGTTAACCAGGTTGATGATTGCACTACATTGGGGAAGGGGAAATATGCCCTGCCAGCACCATCGTCAATGACATTAAACTACCAGACTGATTATTTCCTGATGTGATGCTGTGCCTATTCTGTCTTGGTGGAATTACACAGTCTAAAATGGGTTCCCTGCAAAAGTACATACATCCATGCGTACAGTATTCTCTGTGTATTGCATCAACACCAAAGCCTCTGTGTGTGTGTTTTATACACAAACATGTTGTGTGTACCACCCAGTACACTTACCATTGTCCACTGCAGAAGGGCTGCTGACATCAGCCACCATGCACTCACCTGTATACACCTCTCAAACCTATCAGGCATGTGGAACATGCAGTAACTGTTATACAGACCTGTGACTTGTGTTCAGCTGTACCCCGGATATGGCACAGTCAAGGTGTCACCACAGTGCCATACCCCTTGTACGAAACAACAGAAGATCAACATCCCACTGACACATAGACACCTACAACACAAATGGAATACATTATGGAGACCTCAATCAGTCAGTGTTAATAACAGCTATAATGAGTCATGGCTGGACAGCTACACATCCTGACATGTAAGCATTAAACTTTAGTGCTGAAAACATGTTACACAGCATTACATTGGTGCACCTTAGTACATTCATCCTGTGCATCAGAACCATATTAGCTCATCCCTGCATTGATGTTATGGGTGACAGGGATACACAGGTATCACCATATGCACAGGGTGTGTTGTCACTGAGATGTTTGTTTGACATCATGTGTGTATGTTAGGAGGTTGCATTATTAATTAGGCTGTGTAGATGTGGTGTGTGTAGGTTTGGGTTTCCCTAGCTGTGCTGGTGATGTTTGTGTGCATGCATGCACACAATTCTGCCATGTGGCTGCTCTATACGGGGGCTTGTTAGACATCTGCAGACCATATCTGGCAGGGTGTGCAGTTCACTATCTCTTGCCATGGACATGAGAACTGTGCCTGCCAGGGGTTCCATGATCACTACCAGGTACAAGGCCAGATATGGTACTCACCCTTGAAGATGACAAATGTCCGCTGTATCCGGGTCCCTCTTGGGACCAGCCATGGCCATGTGCACATGTCCTGCTATGTTGTGGTATTGACAGCATCCCCCCTGTAGTGCTAGTGCTGGTACTGCCACTACGGGAGTGGCTCTGACTTGTTGCACGTCCACGTCAACCTCCACCTGTTGGTGTTGCTAACCTATGTCCACGTGGCTGTCACACTATTCCCACCATATGCTCAAGCACTGACATTGCACAGTGGAGGATTCCCACCATCTCACTCAACTGTCTATCCAGGACCTCTGCAAAGTAATGATGAACACCTGCAAGATCATGGATGTTGTCAATAACAACAGAATGAGTAGCCCTCTGGAGCTTCAGACCCTTTCTGGTATAATGTTCCATATGTGCCTGTGTCTCCATGATGGCCTGAAACATGCATCTGGTGACATCTGCTGTGGCACTTCTGCCAGGGGCATGATGACCAGCAGCCCTCCTATGAGTACCCCTGTACATCTGCCTGTGAGGTATCTCACTGGTCATCCAGCTATGGCTGCTGTGTCCAGACACACTTGCCATAGTCACCACACTGTCCTCTCCCATGCCACCACCTGCCAACTGTCCCTCATCTATGGCCACTGGTGATGGAGTATATATAGGGAATGAGACTGTGTTCGGGAATGGGGTGGATAACAGTGGGATGTCAACCAATGGCACAGCTTCAGTCCCTGACAACCCTGCCTATGCCTCACCATACTTATCATTATTGTCAGAGTCTGTATGGACACTAACATCAGTTTGCCTGCAGGAGGGACCCTGACCCACCTCGCCAACTCTGAGGGGAAAACAAGAAATACACTTTAAGACCTGTACATCATTGCTTAACTGTACACACACACACACACACACACACACACACACACACACACACACACACACACACACACACACACACACACACACACACACACTTACAGGTGAGTTTCCACAAAGATATTGCACACAGACCTCTCATTACCCAGCTGTCAACATGCATGACATATGGCACTAAACAGCATGCACTGCAGCTATAGTCAATCCCTGTTACCAACATTATACATCGAGTTGTGTTAGTAGGTGATGCCTCTTCCCCTGGAACACACTGCACCCATGTACACAGTATTGCTGTGCACCTGTTAGCACCCTGGCATGTACTGCGCACCATACCTCATAGGTGTACACAACATTGCTGAATGCGTATATGTGTGTCAGTTATGTTTGCTCTGCTGCTCACAGCCCCTATGTGTTTGGCCGACACATACCTGGGATGATATGAGGAAAGATGTCAGTAGTGAATGCCTGATGTCTGATTTGCAGATCTCAGCATCAGCGGTGCATGTATGAGCAATAAAATACAATTACACTGAGAACCTTCAAAGCTTACTGTGGCTATGAAAGGTGTACACACCCTTATTGACATGGCACCATCTTCCCTGATATGCCATGGGGGCCACAATACTGCACATGTTAACATTACACAAACCTGATATGTGACATATGACCTGTGCAATCAAATGCAGTATCAAAGAAATGTGTTAGTTGTGCAGATGCTGACTGAGATGCATACAATATGTGGGGGCATAAGTGTGCACACCCTTAACATGATGGTTTGTTGCATCAACTGTTAAGTGTACTACAGCAGTCACTATTCCTGGAAGGGTTATACTAGCATAGCCCATCTGCATGTGCCAGTATTTGGTCACTCCACCCTACAAATGTCCCTCAACTCTGCCAGATTGCATGGACAACTCATGTGCACAGCCCTTGGAGGTCACACATTGCCTTCACTATTGCTGTGGAGTCAGGGTTATGTCTGCCACAATTCATGATCTTACCTATGTGCAGATACAGCCATTCTTAGTGAGCTTTCGATGTCTGCTTCAGTGCACTGTTGTGTTTCAGGATGACACCCCTCCCCAACCACAGCCTTTTTGCAGATGCTTGACAACTATGGGCCACACATGAGTGTCATTTTGCAGTGTCCCAAATTCAGAATACCATGTGTACTGGCCTGGTCCCTGCTAATGAACAGCAACCATACAGGTGTACACTGGCACCAGCAAGGTACAGATGGGGATGTTGGGCCTGAGGTGGAATGAGGAGTTTGCTTGTGCAGCGCATGTGCCTTTATTAATACTGTCTGTAGGTTTCGAACTTGGTCTTGGTATACCATTACACATTGCAACACATGCCTTTGGTGACTTTTGATGTTATGCATATGCTACCTATAGAGAGCCCTGGATGATGTTTCCTGTGGAACAACTTTCCCATCTGATTAGCCTAACCCATAGGCCACACTTATGCAGAGTCCAGGTGATTGTCAATGCAGATACTGCACAGCCAGTACTTGCTAGACATTCCTGCAACTCCATCAGCGTTGCGGCATGTTTCTAGGCAGTCTCCATGACCAGTTTGCAACATGTGTAGTCATCTGTCTTGGATGGCTATCTGTTTATTTTCTACATTAATGTTGTCCCGTACTTCCTTGTCACATACATGACTGTCTGCACTGTTTGCCATGGTCTATGCAATGGTAAGGTAAGGCTACATCTCCCACTCCTGAATGCTACCTGTTCGATATGGGATCCATTCCATGGTTTGTAAGATGTGTGCAAGCCATGGCTGCCTCTGTTGCAGGTGAGTGGGCAGATGTCATAGACATACATCTTGGACAGCAGACCATTTCTTGGTGTGACATTGAGGACCGGTACTTGATGGAAGGTGCATACTCATGAAGAGTGAATGCTGTCAGTACCTCAACAGCTGCTTTCATAATATGTTATTTGAAGTGTGTGCACACATATGCTTCCAGTGTTTGTTAAGGTATGTATTCCCCAAATTTGCTGTCCTAACATAGGATTCCATATTACACATTAATTGCTCATGTTAGGATCACATTATAGGTTGTATGGGTTGTGGAATGTGATATTGTGATATGCCGTTGTGTAGATCTGTAACAGTTGCCATTGTTATAGTGGTATATACACTGTTGTAGCCACTGTATAAGTTTAATGTTTCAGACATGTTCCTACTGTAGGCAATTTGTCCCACCATTATGTTCATCTCTGTGCACACATCTTGCAATGACAGGTTGTTAGTTATATTGCAGGACTCTTCCATACCCTTCAGATATGCCACCATGGTGACTGCTGTGATGCAGTGCAGTTAACAGCAACAATAACTGAACATGTACAGCATGCATTATGGGTACGTGTGTTAAATGTGTGCATGGCAAATACCATGGCCATAACATGGCCGGTGTATTGGCAAACCTGAACAAAACACATCATATTCACCTGCTACAGGCTGCTGCCCCAGAGGTATACCAGAGGGACTTACATAGTTGTGTGACAGATGTGATGTCAGTAGCCACATCTGTGGCATTGGTACAGGGTAGAAACAGCATTTCAGTACATCAACAGTACAAACCCACAATACTACAGATTATGCACATCTGTTCATTACTACACTGCAGCAACAGACTATATTTTTTCCCACATATGCATGATGAAACTTTACAGATGCAGATGGATAAGCAACAGTGATCTACTGATGTGCCTTGTGGCCTTACCTGCATGCTGCTCGCCCATTGTGTGGGTAGCACCCACCTCCACAATGCTATCAGGTGGTTCTTGGCTTTGCTGGAGGGCAGATGCCCCGTGTCTTGCAAGGAGCTCTTCAGCATGTGTCAGGGGGAATGGATGGCATGACCCCCACCTGAGGCTAGCTGGTCCCTCCTAACTGTAGCAGCATGCTGACGGGCATGGTAGAGGAGGTCAGTGCAGTAATGTCAGACCTGCCCATAACTGCTGTTATGCAGGCCGACATTGTTTACCCTGTGGACTAGCTCATTCCACAGGTCAGTCCTCTCCTGCAGATCATGGGCTGTATGGCCAAAGAGGGTTTGGTGGTGCTGCCAGGTAATTAATAATAACATAATTTTCCTGGGAGGAATACACTGGAAGGCGCTCTCTAGACATGGTACCTGAAAGACATAAAAAAGAAAAAAAGGTCTGAGGACCTCATACTGCAAGGATATAGTACTTATTAATTGACATCTCTGTCTCCCCCCCACCATATCTGCAAAAATAATCTGAACAAATAACTCAAAGGGTATGTTTACAGCAAACCTACTGTTGGGACATATATCGCATTGTACAGCAAATATTGAGAGAAGTTTGTCAAATGTGTTTGAAAGAAAATGTAAAAAGCTAGGGAGGGATATTGAGGAATACAAACAAAAAAGTAACTACCCCAACCCACGAAGTGTGTATGTTTAGAAATATGACTTTCATGGTAATCAGGAAAATACGATGGAAACATCAGAAGAAAGACAGGACAAGGGTGAATTGGGGGATGAACAGGAATATCCTGAACTAAGGAGGTCTGAGAGAATTAGGAACTACCATCAAAAGAATTTTCAAAAAAACTTTCAGGAGGGGGGGGCCCAAAACAACGTCCGCAGTACAGGAATTACAACAGGAACTACCAAGATTGGTAGTGGATTTTTGTGATGGAGGGAAGGAGAGAAGTGCGGAGAAACTATTAATTAAGGATGGAATAGTGTGCAAAATGAATGACTATAGTATATATAACTATAGTACCCTGGAGGTTAGTGAAGTGTTCTTTAGTCTTTTTACAAAGGGTTTGAAGTTTGTTCCTAATAAAAAAGTGGATGTCAGTAAAGTTTTGATTGATCTGAAACTTTTTATTAGGAAAAAGAATTTTGAACTAATGTTTCAGGGACAGGGTGCTTGTGACATTTGATTTCTAACTGGAAGTTGTCCTGTCGTGTTTTTGTGAATAAAGTCGAATTTTCAGCAAGGACTGAGCAGTCTTCCTATATTGGTACATTTTCCTGTTTTTTGAGTACTTGGTTTGTACTAGCCTCCTTTTTTTGTGCTATCAGTACATGGCAACCTCCATTTGTGTTTCTGACTTCATATTCCTGAGTAAGGGTATATTGCAAGCAATCCTGTAACACCAGCATCCTTTAAAGTGTATAACAGCAATATTTCAAATATGGTCCTGTGTTCCAACCTCTGTCCTCCACCTATATACCAGGCTTTTTCCAGATGACATGCAGTAAGAGGTTGTTAAGCAGTGGCCTATCATTATTTAGTGCTGGTATTCCTGCTATCATTTCAGTGATGTTGTGGACTCTCACACAAATTATGGGGTAGGGTCCATATATATGAGGGCTACAGCTGGACAAAACGTGCTTGACCTTGTACAGTCCAGAAATCAGTGTATGTAAAATACTGTTATATGCCCTTGTAAGACATTTTATGAGGGAAGGGTATGAATTGTTTTTAACCTAGGCTGTTACAACATGTGAGGGATATCAGTAGTAAAACACATGAAGGTATATGGCTGTACATTTTTATACATTTCACCATGGGAACAGTGGTGGGCTAGAGCTTACTGTCTTACAGACAGTTCTGTTTGTCAGTGTGATAGTGATGTTTTAAGTTAAGCATTGTTATGTAACAGATACATTTTCATTGTGACGACTTTATTAATTTCCCCCCAGGGGTTGAGTATAGAGTGTAATTGGAGGCTGCTGAACTGCATTAATAAGTGTTGATTGGTTCTTATCTTCAAGGCAAGTGTTTTTTTACTGTTGTACTACTTGTAGGCCTTAGCCTATACAGTAACATATGTTATGTTTTCAGATTACTCTATCAAATGTTTTGTATGAGAGTTGCATTACTCAGTTATTATGTATTTAAAACACCTAACTGCTATAGGAAATGGTATATACAACTGAAATAGTACACACATAAAGATTTCTATATATGCAAACTTATGTGTGGTGTCATGTCCTTTGACTTGTTTGTGGGTATATGTTTCATGCAATAATTGTCTTTTGTATGAAAGAATCAAACACTGGCCATTTTAAAAGGTGGCAACTGTAGGAATACTGGCTGTTTGATATACTGTGCACCCTCTAAATATACTCTTCTTATACATACCTATAAGAATTAATATATTTATATGTGTATGTATCTGTTGTTTACAGAGAACTATCTCTCTCTCTCTCTCTCTCTCTATATATATATATATATATATATATACACATCTAAATATATACATATATATATATATATATATATATATACATACATATATATATATATATATATATATATATATATATATATATATATATACATACACATACATACATACATACATCTACATATATAAATACATTTCCCCCACTGTTGAATGACAGTGCTGCATAATATGTTGTGAAAACATCACATGTGTTTGCATCTCAAATAGCTTAGTGGTAAGTCATTTTGGCTATAGTGTGCAAGGTCCTGGGTTTGAGACTTGCAAAAGCTGATTATTTTGTTGCTGGGCAGAACAGGGGCTGTTGGAGACAGAGTGATTAAGGCACTTTAAAGCAGTTTTAAGTGGGTTTGCACAGAGCTAAGTGATGCTTACTTGAGCTCAGTTTCGCTTACACCTGCTTACTGCTGCTTACGGCAGCTTAAACCCGCTCTAATTTAAAATAAGGAAAAGAAAAAAGTTGAGATAGGAAAGTGTTGAAATTGGGGCAAGCAGGGGGTCAAACAAGAGGAGAAACAGGTAGGGATATGCAGGACGGGTGTAGGAAAGGAGCATAGCTCTGTATTTCTTTGGCAGGAACAACTGCTTTCAGTGTGGGGAATTTAGAATTTGGAGCCTCACACCCTACAGGGAGGTGTGTGGGCATCATGCAATATGGATGATTGGCAGGGTTGGATTGTGTGATGGGTACATGTTTCTGGGTGAAATGCAGAGCTATGTATAGGACATGATTTTTTGGGTATATATTAATTTGATCGGCCTGTGGATGGCTGATTGAAAAATGTTCGAAAGCAGTGCGGCAAATTCTCATAATTGCGAATGCAATTGTTGTGAATCACAAAACATCTCCCTCTTTTTGACACATGGTAGCTCTTGTTTAGGTGTTAGATTGGTTGGAAATGTCGCATTCTGTGTTATGTATGACATTTTGACCATTCGGCAAGGAGAAATTCGGTAATAACACTCGGTGTTATACCCAATCGAGGAAAGTTAGTTCGAGCAGATGAATGTATTTTGATGTTTTTGTGGGACAGATGCCGTTTTTTAAGGTGAGAGTGGGATGTTAAGGAATGATTGTAGGTAAGTGTGGTGAAAGAGGTTTGGTAGGAGAGGTTGCATTTGTAGAACAACAAGACAGACAAGACAGCAGACAGGGGTGGTGTATGACACATGGGGGGGGTAAACACTTTGACCGGGAGGGTGGTTAGGAATCCGAGGCTCATGAGACCCCCAGATGGTAGTAGTGGCACTGATGTCCCCACTCAATGGCAGTCAACACTACTCATGCACAGCCCCAAAGGTGGCTGTGCTTGGGTTGGGTTGGAGGGGCCACCTGCCCTTCTAGCTGTGGCAGCCTACCCTTCTCCTGGTGCAGGCAGTCATCAAGCTCAGTCTGGAGGACACTGTGCACCATGCCACAGACCTTGTTCCGGGTGACAACATCCTTACCTTGCCCACTTGCAGGTGGGGGCTGAACCCCATCCCCTACAGCAGTTCCACCAGAGGGTGATGCAGGACCAGCAGATGATAGAGGTCTGGGTTGGGTCCCAGACATGCTGGGACCTGGTGCCTCGACCAGGTGGGATGGGAGAGGCAGATCCACTGGGATCTGCCTTCCCATATGTGCTTCGGTGTGGTAATTAACAATGAATATTGGTTAGTCATGCACAGCACATTACAACATTAGTCAAAATAGCATGCATGGATATTCCCATTTACCCAAGACAGTGCAATTATAACAGTGCCATAGCAAACAGAACCCATGCATATAAGGAATGACATTCAAGGTTGCAACAGCATGCCAGTTAGTGGTATGTCAGGCAAGCAATAAAATATTTATTCAACAGGGAATATTAGTATGCACACAGTTTAAACAATGATAAACCAAATGGAACAACAGTCCCAACAGTAGAGGTTTGTTTAGGAACATACTCATGTTGATTTCAGTGTGTTGGTTGGATTAGTTGAGTGATGGGGGATGACAGATTCAATTGGCAACTGTTATCAAGTATATTTGTCAGTACACTACTATTCACAGCTCTACATTCTGATCACACTTACTCTCTACCTAGGCCATGGGGCAGCTATAGCACACCAACAGCTGTAGATATCAACAGAGCAATTGTACCCTTATTTTAGTTATACACATCAGACATGTTTCTATACCAATTTCTTTACCTGTGGTCCCTGTGCAGATGAACTGTGTGCACATTACATTGCTGTTTCTACACATATTTCAGGTTCACATATTAGTTGCAGGCCCTGGAGTGTTGTTGCACCATTCACATACATCTACTGTGACATTCTCTGTGTGCAGGTTTCTTGGCAAATTGGGAAACTATCTGTGACAGTGTGACACTTGAGGAGGTTTGTCTGGGCCAGACTGCAAAGTGTGGATGTCAAGCTTGCATCTATTTGTAGGACTGTGGCTGGTCAACACATCAATTGTACACCTTTCATTGTTATACACATCATACTAGTATTTTTATTCAGATTTCTTTACCTGTGTTCCCTGTATGGAAAATGTATATGTTGCATTGCATTACTTTTTCTATTCAGATTGCAGTTTAACTGTAGAACCAGACTGAGATGTTAGTGGCAGTCTCTGGATTCAAACCATTGTGTGTGTGCAAAATTGAACTACAGGCCTAGTCCTTATCAGTATGAGCTACTGGGGTGGTGTTTTGTGTTGCATGTGACATTTCTATCTAGTACATATTTTTGTGGACAGTACTTTTATTATGATGTGTTGCATTATTTGTTTCTCATTTTCTGTACAAATTATGCATACACAGACATTGGTGTCACTGTTTGTGAAACACTTACACATTAGCTGGATTGCACATTTGACTGTTTTACAACTGCATACTGCAATTTTAATTCCTGAGTACACAGTGTAGGTTTTAAGTCTGCACCTGTTAGCCTTATACATTTTTCAGTACATTCACAGCTACATACAGCTGAAATTAAAAGGTTAACACAGGACAATGCTGGCAGACAAAAACAAATAAAACACATTCTGATGGAAATATGTACTGTTGCTTTTTTCAGTTATTTGACATGCCCATTCTAAAGTATGCAAACAATCAGTGCTAAATTAGTTCACCTCAGTTAATGCATTCTGCAGGACATACACATTTCTATTTTTCAAATAGAAGTGAGATGACACACACCAGTGTTTGGGATCACCTTTATTAGTTTTGCCATACATATCTGTGTACAACTCAGAAATCCACAATTACTATTCCTACATGATCTGCACAGGGGAATGCTTTTAATTTCTAAGTGTTACAGTACCCCTGACATGGCACCTTCTTGGCAGGTTCACTCAGACATGCTCATACATATTCTAATATTCCTATCCTGCATATTGTACCTTGTTTGCTACTGATATCTGTATTATACAGCAGCTGGGAATACTCCATTGTAACACTGGCAGCCTGAGACAGACATTTATTCTTGACCTTTACAGCACAATTATATATACAGACAGTGCTACCACTACTATAATTTTGATTTCTTACGGCTAATATTAGGGGGTATTCTGTACTCACCATAATGCCGAAGCAGCCAGGCCAGATGCTGGGAATGAGCCTCAACATTCTGCGACCTCTCCACAGCAGCTGTATGGGGAGACATGATGACACATTAATCACACCTGTACAGTCACAAGTTGAACTTTGTCCATACTTAGAGATACATAAGACTGCATACTTACAGACAGGTGGGACATCCTGCCCTCAGGCTTCTTGGATCCACTGGTCCAAGAGTGCATCCCTCATCCTCTTCAGGTCATTATGGTGGTGACATACCTGTTCACCAGTCCGGGGTATGCCAGTGGCACTGGTGCAATTGCATGCAAGCTGGTCTCAGGCCTCCGCTTTGTACTGCGAGCCCTGGTACTGACCCTACAGCAGCCTGTTATCATGTTTTTTTTACTAGGAGCTCAACAATGACCATGGATGTCCCGCCGTTGAGCTCCGAAGTGAAAACCTTTATTGACACCAGACATTTTGGTCCTGCTCTGAGCAATCATAAATTGCTATGCCTGTATTCCCACCTGTGTGGTTTAAATGGTGTAGTTTTCCTGCACTTTTTCTTGATTGGCTGGTTTTAATATGCTGAACTATTCTTAGCTCCATGCAAATCTTCATAGCAATGCTTACACCAGGTAAGCAGAGCGGAAAGCTGGTAAGCAATGCTTACACTAGCAAAGCATTGCTTAAATCAATTTTTTTTCATTAAATTTATAAAGTACTTTTTACAGTTATATTTTACATATTCCCACCCCTACTGTGCTATACATGAGCCATATGACTGACATCCATCATTCAATTTCTTAAAAGTTTTTAAATAAATTGGCAGAGAGGGAATTCAAGCCAAGCATGCTCGACATGCTAAACCATGGCAGTACCATTATGCTACAGCCGCTTGATGATGCTTTTTATCACAGTGGAACTTTTCTCTATCATTTTCAGGATTTCAGCCAGACTAAACATAGGAGCACACCATGCAAACAAGCTGTGAACTGCCTAAACTTCAGATTTATTCGATGGAAAAAAAATACATTTTTTGTATTTTTATTACTTTCCCCTTGCCCTACTGCTTCCATGCATGTAGAGCAAGAGTGCATACATTTGGGGGTGTGCACTTGAAGGCTGCTGCCTTCTAGGTGTTTTGTGTTTTGTTTTGTTTTTTTTTTCAGTGTCCATGAACACTGAAATGTTAGCTACTTACATTTCAGTGTCTGCAGACACTGGTTTAATATATAATATTAGAGCCAGGCTCTAATATTATATACATTGACACTCCTCTGTGTCACAAAGTGCCGTACGGCACTTTCTGAGTAAAGGGGGCGTGTTAAATGTGCAGGCACTGCTCACACACACCCCCTGCACTCACTCCTGGTCCGTGTCCATTTAGATTAAATAGCAGAGTGCCTTCATGCATATGCAAGGCGCAATGCTATTCTAAATGGATATGAACCAATCTATGCAAGAATAATCTTATTCTTGCATAGAGTTTCGTGAATCCTGGGGTATATCTCTAATTGTGAACAAATACATATTCATACCTTACACCTCCTTACTGTCCCTTCTTCACTCACTTTCTTAGTTCTATCAAGTTCTCTCCTTTGGTTTTCTCTCTAAATATACCATAAGCCTGTTTTTCTCTCACTTCATCTTGCAATTCCTGTTTGTATTGTACTAATGTACCTTAATTTCTCTATAAACTGGCTAAAAGTTCTCTAACTATTAAATCACTGTCATATAACTTGAATCTATTCTTAACCTTTGTTTTCGTATTATGTTTAATTTGGTATAATTATTTAAACTGTAGTTGTTTTTTGGATTCTTTTTAAAGACTGTAAATGTATTGTTCTTAAAATGTTTTGTAATACTTTGAAGTTTTTCTTCCTAGCCGTCCACTGGAAAATGGGCTCCTACCTAGTCATACTTTTCTGGTAATCAGGTATCAGTTAATAAATAATAAATGATCACATAGGATAAAGAACAGTCAAATTAGTCCATGTCCAGTCATATTCAGCATTGGAGTTTCTCAAGGATCATTTTCGGGACAGTTAATATTTGCTGTCTTTATTAATGCTTTTTAGATTCCCTTTCCCACTATATCAGTCCTATTGTATACAGATGGCATAGTTATCAAGTCATCTGGCAAATCAAGTGATTCTTCAAGCAAAACAGTATCTTCTAGATAGAAATGTACCACATCTTTAATAAATGTTGTCTTACAGTGAACTTCACTAAAACAGTGTCTGTACCATTCAGTAACCATACGAAGCTTATTTCCAACAATTAATTAGGCTATTTAATCCCTCAAGGGGTGTGCCTTGAATCAGACAGACAATTCAAACACTCTGGCATCTTCCTTGCCTCACACCTATGCTTCTCTGCACTTACAGAGACTTCTCTGAAATTAAGTATCTTGATTGTTTGACTAATACATTTTGATAAAAAAACACATTTCAAAACTCTCTGTTGCACCCAGAGTATTTTTGTAGAGGGGCTTTGTCTGCTTCTGCCCTGACTATGGTATACCTGCACCTCTCACAGACATGCTTATTATACAGTAAATCTGAGAGTGATGTACCCTTGAAGTATGAAGATATCCTGGAGTGCTGCTAAATCATAATTAGTTTGCTCCTGCACATTAAACCTTGTAATTCAGACATTCTACAAATTGTAATTATAGTCCATCGAATTTCAGCAGGCATTCAGTCAGAGCATTGGTCAAAGTCAGAAGATCCATGAAACTTGCCTTACGATTTCTGTCTCTCTAAGCAATTAAGCCAGAGATCCATAAGGAGATGTGGTTGTCCAACCCTTATTTGACTACAGACTACTAATTTCAAGTTTCAGTGAATACAGATATTAAATAGAAATGGAGATGTATAGCTTCATTGTTCATTTATGAGAAAGAAATAAAAGCAACACTGATTGGTAAAGCTGCAAACCAAAGACCAAGTCCCCATGGTGCAAATGTCTACATAGGCTACATTATTGAAAAATGCTTAAAAATAGCCACACCTCTGATGGAACAGCTTTGGATTCCATTGGCTAATGAAAAGTTGGTTGATGGTTGGCCAAAAGTAATAAAGTTAACAATCTATCTTATTACAGTTTGCCAAGTTTTAGCAAGGCACTTCTTCCCTAGAGCAAATAGGATAACACTGGATCTGTTCTTATTTGCTTACGTATTTTCTTCAGGTAAAATTTAAGCTGTTGGTATACATTAATGGTATAAAGAACATTTTCCTATCTGAATTTTGTCCTCAGATGTATGATAAGGAGTTTAATAGACTGGTACTTCATTTATTTTATTTTTGTTACAATTGTCTTATTTTGTAAATAGGTGGTGCTAATGAAGAACATTGAACCTAGCATGAGTGTGGGTCCAGAATAACAAATGACTTCATTATGCATTGTCTAGTGCTCTCCATATTCACCTCAATATGAATAATTAGACATAGCATAATTTCTATAATATCAGTATTCTCTTCTAGGCAGATTCTTTTAAATAGTGACAGAATATATAATGTCAGTGCTTATTCCCTGTATTTTTGAAATGAGTGGTTCTGACATAGCTGATAATGGCAGCAATGAAGTGACGCCTTCGGTGAAGCCTGACACTTGTACTTTGGATGCCTTAACATGCATTCTGTAATATATTACTGGCTGACATTACTGTTCCTAGAAACTTAAGTTTAGTGTGTGTTGCTAGAGCTGTCTTTTCTCCTTTCCTTGCAGCAGAACATCAGCTGCTTCAGGCTCCTCTCCTTTTTATCAGACCAGTCTTAGCCTCCCCCTGTCTTAACCTGACCCACATCCAGGACCGGTGAGGACATCAGCGATTCTGCTGCAGCATAATACTGTTGCTGGAAAGTATTTCCCAACTTGCCACCACCCTACAGTAGCCATGCAAGTTCTTCAGTCATTGTCTTTGGGAGGCACTTGCATGTTTCTGCCCATGTGCAACCTTCCAACCAAGCAGGATATCACTTGTAGTGTAGAGCACAGCAGGGTGTTAATGCTGTTATGGCAGTGAGCCTAGAGGTAGCCTCCCTCCACCCAGGATGGGTGAGATGGCATTGGCCACTTATTCCCATCCTCCACCCCCTCCAAGTACATCCAGAACCCATGTTGCTATGCAAATGTGGGTCCTCTGGGGTACAGTAAGGGTTTTATCCCTCTTTGCCATGGTGCCATTGTTGCTAGAGATTTTGTGTTATATGGGAAAGAAATGGTTTCTTAGAACAAATTAAATGTGTCAGTTGTGAGAACTCTGTTAGCTGCTTACTTTAATTCTGCTTTACTTTGAAAGTATGATACATTTGAACGAGCTAGTGATTTCACTGCCTGACATATTTGCTGTATACATTTCAGACAGAAAGAAATGTACATATTTTAAGGGTGGTCTGAGTTCTCAATTTTTTTTTTTTTTTTGTAGTTTTTGGATTGACTACATTGGTAGGAACTGTTGTCAGAGGATGATCCCTGTCTAATCAGTAAATTATATAATGACTGTGGGACGACATTGACTTAAAAAATTTGAAAGAAAGGGAGACTAGATGGAAATCATGTTAATCTCTATCATATGTCTATTTTAACTAAGATATTTAACAAGCAGTTTCTAAGGATTAAAGGAAACAAAATCTGCTTATGTTTGTAAGGGAGTCTGTCACCCCCTTCACCCTTCACCTGCAACTACCTTTTCTTTATTTTTATAAATGGAGATTGATGGGGATGTTCTGGGGATTACCAGTCCCCACGTTAGGAAAAGTGATATTGAGCAAAACCAGATTGTACCATTCCTCAAGCCTCTCAAAAACTGTCTGACTGTTTGGGTAGCAACTGTTAAAGTACAGGACTGCTGTAACATTCTAACAAACTTAGAAAAGAAAAACCACGGAGGTCACAAATCACGCCAGTCGAAGTATAAAATTGATCTTTTTACTTGTTTATTGTTAGCGCTTTCATGCACTAAAATATGTGCACTTCTTCAGACAAGTTACAATGTGAAACAAAACACTTTTATATAAACCTGTAGAAAGAGCTTATCATTAACCACTTCCATTATTGCTAAATTAGCCATGATTAAACAATTGCTCTAAACACAAATTTTAAAATTTACTATAACATTTAGAATGCTAATAACCCATACATTTATATGACCCTAAACAACCAGCCTACTAAATTAATATAAAATACTAAATATTAAACATAAAAAATGTATATATATATATATATATATATATATATATATATATATATATATAAAACCAAGTCTTATTAAAAAACAACTTATACCATTACATACTAAATACATTTTGAAAAAAATCTAAGAATCAATTAATATTGTCATATATTTGTTGGTAAATAAATCATAAATATAAATTAAAAAATCGTAGCAATAATGGGAGTGGTTAATGATAAGCTCTTTCTACAGGTTTATATAAAAGTGTTTTGTTTCACATTGTAACTTGTCTGAAGAAGTGCACATATTTTAGTGCATGAAAGCGCTAACAATAAACAAGTAAAAAGATCAATTTTATACTTCGACTGGCGTGATTTGTGACCTCCGTGGTTTTTCTTTTCCAAGTTTGTTTGCTGTAACATTCTGACAGCTATGCAAAAACTGGTATGAGGTCTAGTGTTTTCTATGTTACCAAATGGGCTGTCACTGAAAATTAATCCCTGTGGCCTACTACACTCAAACAAAAACACAAACAAATGAATAAATACACAAAACATTGTTTTTCAGTGTATCCCACAGGTGGCAACTTAAGATTATTCCATCAGTACTCACCAATAGTTTTACAACACAGTGCAAAAGTAAAGTACTGCAACAGAAACAAGAAGAAAATGGAAGAAGTGGAGGCCAGAGTAAATGAAAATACTCACTTTAGAGATTTCATAGGTTCATAGGTTCATAGATTGGTACTAGGCTATCGGCCCTAGGGCCTATGCAAGCCTAGCCATAACAATTCCCTGGATATTTAGTTAAACAAATGAAGGACAAGTTACAGATGACTTGAACTGAGTTAAATACTGTTGCAGATATAGATATTGTTGCAAATAGTACTAGATAATAAACGGATTTATACTTTCATTAATACTAAAGAATTATATAAATTTAGCTGGCTTATGTATATTCAACATCAATATTACAGAGCCGAGAGGCAGAGAACTTTACCACAGTTAGTTACATTTAATGCTCTCAGTAAGGGTATATCAAATTATTCACACAGTGGAATAAACACACATTTATTATTCTAGTTTCTTACATTCCTGGTTAGGTCCCATAGGCTTTATAGAGGTGGTGAAGCATTTATTTCAGGTTGTTATTTCTACAAAGTAGAATTACTTTATAATGGACCTCTATATGTATATAACTATCCAAAGACAAATGCGGAAAATAACAGCTATGCAAGAAAAGAGGCTGTGAGACATAGGAGAAATCTTCCTCTTCCTAAAGTGTATAAGATTTCAGCACTAACTATATTAATTAAGGGGGTTCAGGATTTGAACCTCCTACACATGAAGTGTTGGGAGCCTTATCACTCACAGACACAGTACTGCATCTTGACTGGGCATGTACCAGTTCATACAGTGCTTCACAGAAATGCAGCTTGGTGGCATCCTTTCTACAGTCCTAATTCTCTTCCTTAGCTGTCACAGGTAAAGTATGAATCATTTACGGACCACTTTATCTATCATCACTCCAAGATGTAGTTTTCTTGTTAATATCTAGTAAGCCAGCATGAGGTAATGTTTTTCCATTAAGAATTTTACATAACGTTTAGAGAAGGAAGCTGTCTTTTATTACTGACCACAATGAATGCAGATATTAAGACATCCTCCATTGGAAGCAGTCCCCTTTGGCTTCCATTTTTAAACCAAATAAAAGTCATTTGGTTTCAGTCTTATACTATCCTAATGTTATTATCAATGTGACAGTTACACAATTTGTTATGATTCTAGAAGCTTATCTGCTAAGAGTTATACTTTGCATAGTACAAGCAGATCAATTTGACTTTGTGAAATTTATGCTTAGACAGACACATCAGTGCCAAAGATAGTTTTATTACATTAATATCATGTTCCTCTCTCAAATATCTTGCTATGGCTTTTGCGTTTTTTTTTTACTTTTTTGTGTGTGAGCTGCTTTTTCCATAAAGTGGGACTGTAGCTTATTATAAAGTGGTCTCCACCCTATCTTGAAGGGTGCAAAGCAATGACTCCTTTTTTTAAACATGTATTATTTATGAATTTTATATAAATATATTCATTTTGTTATATACAAATGAACATTTAAATTTAGGTTTTATGTCTTTAAATGAGAATACAAAGCATGTGATTGGAAGTAGATTTTATTTTGTGTTATTTAAGAAGGGTGCTATATTTATTGTAATTGACTCTGAAGAAGCCTGTTATATGTAAGGTGAAAGCACTAAGTCTGTTGTGCTACTACAGCCGAGTGACGTCTCCAGACGTTTCTGCAGTTATCTTCTACTGTGCCTCTAGGCATCAAATATTGCCTGTTCATATGTGCATTAATAATTCCAAAACCATGCTACATACAAGGTAACAGAATATTTTATCTTGACGTATACATGATGGCAAACACAATTGTATTGATATATGACCTCTGTCAATTAGTATTTGGTAGAACTGTAAGGTGATCACTTCATTTTTTAAAGGCTGAAGCCACATCCACTGGGAGTCAAAGGTACACACTTAAATGATCTCTACTGGAGGGAATGAGTTTAACAAGTTCTTATAGTATTCATTTGTTTCCTGTGGCTGTTACATTTATTTCATTTTATTTTAGTTTGTGTGTCAGTTGGCACTTTCGTTTTTATTTAATTGTTTTTCTGGCCTGGGAAAGAACAGATTCTTCACTTGGTTTAAAATGGAAGCACTCTTGGGGGAACTTATTACTTCTGTACAGAAGTTGCCTGCACTACTTATGAAGGATTGAGCGAGGGAAGAAGGAGAGACTTCCCTGACTAGTTCTGAAGTGGAACTATTTACTCTGCAAACACCAATACTAATGGAGAATGGAAATGCTGCTACAGGGATGAAAAGGAATGCACCAGGAGGAAGGGATCTCTCCAGCTGGTTGGTGGCACCGGAAGTAGAATTCAGAGCAGTAGCAGCAGAAAAAAATGAACATGCCCAATTTAAAAACACAAGTCAGTGATTTTGAGAAACTGTGTAAAAGGTATAGGTCTTTACAGTTGGACAATGCCTTTTTCAAAAAATCATTAAAGCTCAAACAAGTCCCGAAGGGGCTAAGATTATGGAAACTCCCTATGGGGATTGAGACAGGAATGATGGCATACAGAGAACTCATAGGGCTGTTTGACAAAGCCGGACTACAGATGCTGGACACTATAATAAAGAACAATGAACGTAAGTTGTCTGTTTTACAGACAGAAATTACTACATTAAACCAAAGTATTATGAATGACTTGTTTGAGCAATATCAGCATAAATACTGTAAGGTTTTAAATGAAGTAGAAATGTTTGTTAAAGACAATATAAATACTAAACAGCATAAACTATCTAGATACAAAGCTGATTATGAAAATAATAGAGCATATCCCACTGATAGAGCAACTAGAGTTGTTAACAAACCCGGGCAATACAATGAGAAAAGGAATAAATATAGTTTACAAAATTGTTCAAGGAATGAAGGTGAAATGTTTGGTGAAGAATGTGATTATGAGGAAGTTGTTTTAGAACAAGAAGTACAACCCAGGAGATCAGAACGCTTGAAATATCAAGCGAACATGAACTCCAGGAATCAGTAGAACTACTCATACAACAGGAGGAAGAGGGGTGGGGGGAGAAGGAGATGGAACTAACCCCTTTTGAAGCTGGACAACATGATATTGAAGGACATGAAGCCATAAAAAATATGGCTAAGTTTTATATCAACTGATAATTCTGATGACTGTGAAATTGGTGATGTTTTAAAAGACATGGTTGATTTGTACAATTATTTTGGCAACAGTAATGGCCTTGAGACTAGTGAAGTAGCAAACTCTGATTCTTTGTTATAATGTGAAATTATTAATAAAAACCAAGGTTTCACGATTTATAACTTTAGTGACTTAAAAGTGGATGAAACGCACTTTGAATTACTGAAAAAGGGTCTCCCCTTTGTCTCTGAATTTAAGTGAGACATAGTTGACAATTTAATTAATTTGAAATTGTATGTAAGACAGCTACATTTGAGACTGTTTTTTCAGGGGCATTCTACTTCTAGAGTAAAAGAGGGACCCAGGAATTTGAGAAGGAAAAGTGTGTTTACCCCGCCTCACAACTATGAAACAGCTTGGTTCAAAAAATGGTTGAAAAAGAGATGAAAGCGACAAAAGTAAGAAGGGAAAGACAAGGAAATTTATTGGAAAAAGAAGTTCTCACAGCCCTAGCTAGGGACGATAACCTTCAGATTATGAAACCAGACAAAGGCGGGGAGTTAGTCATTATGTCCCAAATAGACTATGTATCTAAGATGTTTGAGATACTTAATGACCCCACCACATATTCTAGGGTCTCTAGGAATGAAGTTAATAGAGCCTATATGAGAATTGATTTTTTTCTGTTTGATGCATTTTTTTCAAGGGGTTATTGATCAGAACAACTTGAAATTTCTCACAGTGGAGAAACCTATGACAGCTAAGATTTTCGGCATCCCTAAAATCCACAAAAAGCCACAAAATCCACCCTTTAGACCTATAGTATCAGCAAAGGGATCAGAAATTGAACCGCTGGCAGCTTGGATTGATAAGACTGTAGGGCCAGGGGTGAGGGATGTCGAACATTTTGTTAAGGACTCCTGGCACTGTCTTGAAAGACTGAAACCAAACAGGGAAATAGAGTATTCTTTTTTGACAATAGATGTTATAAACATATTCTGTGTTATTCCACATGACAGTGGACTTGATATATTTAAGGAGAGTTTATTGAAAAGTGAAAAGGTAGACAAGACTAAAGACAACTTTTTGGTGGAAATCATTGAATTTGTTCTGAGAAATAATTTCCTTGTCTTTGAGGGGGAGTTATTCCACCAGATATCAGTTGTGGCTATGGGGGCAAAATGCACCCCTGTATTTGCCAACCTGCTATTACTGGAATGGGAGAAAAAACACATTTTTGACACCTCTTATATGGAGAAAATCAAAACCTATAACAGATTATTGGACAACATCCTAATTTTATGGCAAGGGAATGAAAAGGAAGCCAATGAATTTGTTGAGTACCTGAATTCCACAACTTCATTTTTGAAGTTTACTAGTAGATAGAATTCTAAAGAAATTGGTTTCCTGGACATACATCTTTGGGTTAATGATGAGGATGACAAATTTCATAGTACTATCTTTAGGAAAGAAATGTTTTCTAACACTCTACTTCATTACAATATCTATCATCCCCAGCATCAAAGAAGTATAATAAAGGGGAAGATGGTGAGGTATTCTCGGCTTATTAGTGATGAGAGAAGTTTCAATAACAAACTATACACCTTGATTGGTTTGCTTTTGGAGAGGGGGTACCCACTAAAGATTTTGACTAAAGTGAAACGTGAAATAAAAGAAAAGAGGTATGCATTATACCCACCAATTTTACAAAAGGGTGGGGGGGTCACAAGAAGTTACTCAAAAAAGTAGGGAAGGGGATCCCATGGTGCTGCGTTATAACAGCTTGATCTCAATTATAGTTAACATCATTAACAAGAGTTAGGACTTGTGTTATGAACAGGAAACCAAGGTGAAACTCGGGTATAAGCCCTTGGTGGCTTACAACAGGGGTAGAAACATTAAGAATATATTGGAAGGACACAGAAATCAAAACAGAACAAAGCAATACAGGTCACTAATGTTTAAATGTAGGACTTGTAGGTTTTGCAAGTTCATTAATGATGGCCCATATGTATCAGTAACTAGTTCAAACTTGACTTTAAAATGTCCTGGTAAATCTAACTGCAATTCTACCAATGTAGTTTTTCTAGCAACCTGTACCTCCTGCCCTGGATTTTATATATGTAAAACCACGTAGGCTCAGGGACAGAATAAGTGAGCACCTTAGAGCCACTAAAAACAAAGATGTGCATAACGCCCTCTATCTTCACAGTGCTACATGTGCTGAGTTTTAAAAATTCATTTTTTGTGTGATAGAGTGATGCAAAAAGAAAATGGGGGAGATGAAAAATTGGAGGTTGGGGATTCCAAAATGGCTGCTAACTAGGAATCACTGTCTTCTGTGTGCTCTTAACACTATCAGATAATCTTCTTGAATCACCTGTCGCCACATCATAAAAAAAGCAGAAAAGGGGTTTTACCAAACAAAACTAGATCTGCTCTACCTACCTTCCAAAGAATTTTTTGTGTAATTGCGGATTGGAAAGGTTGATTCATCCTCTCTCATCCAAAGGGGTGCTAGTACTCTCAGCCACATGTGTCTAGACCAGACAGCAATACAAAGAACCTACAGAAACACAAACAAATAAAGGAAAGTAAAGAGAAAAGAGGTCACAATAAAAATATACTCAAGATGGATTCAATGGAAACACAATCTTCCAAAACTAGACTTTCTCTAATTTCATCCCCAGAGAAGGAAACTTCTACCAAAAGGCAGAAAAACAGCTAAATCACAGTCTGAGACTTCCAAACAGCCTCACAAAAATAAGGGTGAGCACCCCTTTACAATTGAATATCTCAAGACAGCACTATCTCCACTGCAGTCTGAAATACAAACCTTCTCTTCAAAGTTAACACTTTTTGGCAACAACCTGGATCAAATCATTACCAGATTAGATCAAAATGATGCAAGAATAATGGAGAATTAAATCAAAATACAGGATCTTCAAAAACATACCTCCACAAATGAAGCTCTGATAAAAGAAATTCAACAAAAAATAATTGATCTGGAGGCTAGAACAAGGCATAATAATGTGCTGATCAGAGGTGTGCCAGAGAAGTTTGATCAATCACAACTACCCTCTATTGCTCAGGAAATTATTGGTATCCTACTAGACAATAAAGATCTTGCACAAACATTTTCAGTAGAAAGAATTCATAGAGCTTTGAAAAAATCTCAAGCAATGGATATGCCTAGACAAATCTATACAAGGCTGCTTAATGCCTCCCATGCACAGTCAATCCTTCAGGCTGCTAAAGTTAAGAAGTTTGTGCTCTGGAAAGGTTCGAAAATTACCTTTGCTCAAGGCTTGCCATTCCCTATTAAACAAGAAAGACAAACCCTTTCGCCCTACTGCAAGTTTTTAATAAACAAAGCCATCAAGTTCCAGATGAAGTACCCGGCCATTCTATCATTTCAGTACAAAAGCGTAATGTACTCTATAAAAAATCAACAAGAAGCGAAAGCTAAATTATTAAGTCCTTTGGTGAAACTCCATCATCCTTTTAAACAACACTCAAACAGTTTCCTCTAGATGCCTTCTATTTGCAACAACAACAAATTTCTTGATATGAAAGTTTAAACAAACTTGTTCTTCTCAAAAGGTAGGGGGAAAAAAGTGCATATAAGCTCCTTTACCATACAAGCGTTATTAACCTGTCCAAATAACATCTTGTAAGAGGTCTCAGCTCTTATTCTAACCAATCGTATGATTAATCTCACCAGGACACTTTCTCCTTACCCTTAAAAGAGTTCCGTATCCTGAGGCCATTTCCAGGTTCCCGTCTCGACACTGGTAAAGTAGGCCAAATTTTCTGAGTGATCCAACTGTTCCTCGTGGTCTCCGAGTACAGCAAGCTATCTGGTCCCACTAGAATCTTCTTCCTTCTTCAAATGCGCAGGTTTCATGTGAAACAAGTGAGCGCAACTGCAAAATCGTGTCTTCCGCTTTTTTTACACTGACCGACAAGCAGGAAATTCTGAGTCCAGGCAAGAATCGATAAAGAAACTCAACTGAATACTTATGGAGCTAAAGAAGGCTACAGACAGCTGTAAAAACCTCCTAAAGAGACTGTACTGAAGATTGGAAAGGTCAGAATGGGTACTTTTTCGCTAAGGAAAGCTCTGTGAAGCTTGCAAGACATTTAGTGACACATTTCCTCAGCTTCGCTGAGAGTAGTGTTGAGTCCCATTACAGCTAGGCAGTAAAAGGTAACACTGAGGTGTGGCATACTTCTTCTTAATGTATCCCCATTTTTTACATAAGGTTTGAATACTGAAAGCTCAGTTAAAAATTAATCATACTGGTTAATACCTGATTGGATTTTTGTAGCAATTTCTTCTTCTCTTTTTTCTTTCACTTTCTGATACCTTTTTGCACCAAGCCAGCCTTTGATGCTTGATTGCATCAATACAATTCTGTCCACAAATTCCTTAACCATAAAATTAAGGTGTTCAACATGAAAGTACTTAAGGAAAACCTAAAGAAAGTAAAAAAGAAATCAACATATTACAAGGTTATCATTACTGACATAAAATACTCTCCTAACAATTATCTTATGTTTTATATTTGCACTAACTGTGTCATTTGCTTTTCATTGTCAAGGCAGAAAAAAATACTTAGGGCCAGATTCATGATGGCTTGCATGAAGTCTAAGAGTAGAGTAAGACATGCAGCCATCATGTCCGACGAGCGATCCAGGAACAGCCTGTAGGGGCGTGTAAGAGAGCTCCTAAAATGGCTCTTAGACAGGGCCGGGACATGCAAATTACCTCAATTGCAGCTGAAAGGCATGCAAATGAGGTAGATTTGCGATCCAGGAAACCCGAACCTGTTCAAGTAAGAGTAAGAGTAGTGTTATCTGCAGAAATGTACTCAGTTGACAACTGAGTACCATTCTGCAAATAGCAAAACGGAGCCATGACAGCTCCAAATAAAGGTTGCATCCAGTAGAGGAAGCATGTCAATGGCCAAATATATGGCCATTGGCAATGTTACCCAATGCAAAATGAAAAAAAAGTAATTTAATTTTTTTCCGATATTCCATGTTTAAGCATAGCGCAGAGTCACGCAAACGGGCTGTGCTCTAAAAACCAGAAAAATAAAAATTAAAACCCACAAATTTGGATTTTATGGGGATTTGTATTGTACAATGCAAGGCAATGGCAGGCTGAAGACAACATGGCTACTGAGTAGGGGTTGCTAAGGAGGGAACCCAGTCTAAGAGATGTAACCAAACATTAGTAGGCAATCCTATGCAAATGAGGGTAAGGATAGTGAATCGCAAGTCTACATAGCAAATGAGCACAGTTAGTGGAGTGTAAGACTAGGATAAGGGGAGTAACAGAGTAGGATATAGGTGACATCAGGAGGGGGTATGTATGAAAGAAGATAATCTCATTGGAGCAGAGTGTCATGTGTTAGCTGGCAGTTACTCATCACCGGAAGAGGTGTGTCATCAGGTATCCTAGCTAAAGTCAAGAAATAGAAGGTGCACACTGTGGGTATCACCAAAGTTTCTTGTAAAAATGTTTGCAACATGTATGCGCGCATGTGCGTGCCTGTAAACCCGAGTAAGACAGTGTGCACGCGAGGAAGCGTGAGTGCACGCGTTTAAGCCGGAGTAAACATGTATAAGGCAGTTTAAAGTCTTGTAAGGGCCTCTGCACCCATGTGAATGCATTTAGGCAGGAATTAGCTAGTGTAAGTCCATCTAAGCCTGTGTGCGCGCATGTTAGCACGTGGATGCGCGTGTGTGCTAGCGTGCGCGGCGCTGCCCCCTGAGGAAATGGAAAGGGAAAAGGAAGCACAACAAACAGTAGGAAGTTAACCAGGGAGAGTCAGCAGAGCTAACAGGTGGAAATAATCAGAATCAGGCAATTACACAGGCAGCAAATCAGCCCAGCCCAGCCCAGCCCAGCACTTAAAACTCTGCAAACAACTTTTCACTGTGTATTGTTCAGAGACACTGCAGCACTGCAGTAAGCTAAGAGAAGTGAATACTGAAAAGGCTTAACTGAGACAAAGACATGTTAGGGGCTGCCATTGCTGTCATAAACCGACATATGCAACATGCTGAAGGTGGTGACAATGGGAATGCTGCCAACCAACCCCCAGTGAGGAGACGGAGAAGAGTGTACAGGCCCAGGGTAACCTACCAGGGGCTACATGAGCTGGAGATAGTGGACCGCTATAGAGTGGACAGAGACCTCATGCAGCAAATTGTTGAGCTATGCAGGCCACACCTCACACAAAGAACCAACAGAGGGGAACCCATTCCAGTGGAAACCAAGGTATGTGTTGGCCTACAAATGCTAGCAACAGGTACCTTCCAGAGCCCAACTGGTGATATTATGGGGATATCACAGGCATCAGCATCCAGGGTATTGCACCAGTTTCTGGATGCCAAGTCAGCACATGTCGGTGATCATGTATATTTCCCCAATTCCCGTGAGGTATTGGTCAGCAATATGCGTCTCTTCCAGCAGATAGCCGAATACCCTGAGGTAGTGGGTGCAATAGACTGCACGCACATATGCATCAAAGCACCAGCCGGTGAGCGGGGCAGGGTCTACTTCAACCGCAAGGGCTTCTCCTCCATCAACTCCCAGGTCGTGTGTGATGCCCAGGGCATAATACTGAATGTGTGTGCTGGCTGCCCTGGAAGCTACCATGATTCCCATATCTGGCATCTGACCCAACTGTACCAGACGTCTGCCAGTGGGGACATCCCACATGGTCACCTAGTGGGGGATGCTGGCTATGCACTGGAGCCATGGCTGATGACACCCATCAGAAACGCACACACACCTGAAAAGGAATGCCATAATGAGGCACACGCACAAACACGAAATGTAATCGAGCGTGTGTTTGGGCTGCTCAAGTCACGGTTCTGGTGCCTGGACACATCTGGTGGAGCCTTGCAGTACACTCCAACTACATGTACCCAAATTGTCATGGTATGTGCTATGTGCTGAACCGACTTTATTAGAATGTGGAAAAACAAAATAAAACCAAGCGCTTTCGCTCGGTTATTACCGAGCTTTTTCAAGGTAAAATGACAAACACTTGCTGATTCAGTACAGGTGATTAAATATTAATTTCAGCCATCACATGACCCTCCTAATTAACCAAGTTCAGCATACAGCTGTGAAATACAGCCATAACATACTCCAGAATACAAATAAAATATAAAAAATATGTATAAAACATATAAGTTAAAATGATAGTACAAATCAGTACCAATACAGTAAATGATCCATTGTTAAAATTCTAAAACTGTCCAAATATAAAGTAAAATGTGTAATGACCATGTAATTGTAAAAAATGTATAATAACTATGTAATAAAATTTATATGTAATAAAATTTATATGTGCCATATGACCTTGTTTGACAAAAATTTATATCAATAAACCTTTACTACCAATTGTGGCCATTTTTTACCCAAAATACAATATCTTAAAACACTATCTATATTTGTAATCAAATTTGTAATGTAGTTTGTTTCATGTGAAAACAGGAGTAACAAACAATCAAATGGTGAATAAACAATGTGTCAAACATAGGTAAAGGGTGTTACAAGCGTGCTTTTCTCAACTTTAGGACACTGTTGATGTTTATATTCTCATTCAAGCCGGGAAACCTTCCTGAATCTAATCTCAGTTGCCAGTGCAATTATTGGTACTCCAGTCTAGTTTCCCAGCTGCCACCCCTGAAGTCCGGTGATACTTGTTCTAAAACTATAAATTTTATAAGCATGTTATTGCAAATCTGGGAGTGCTTGTAAAAGGCATTACTTTCTTTACCCTTAGCAATGTCATTAAGGTGCTCGTAAACCCTTCTCCTCAGATGGCGTCCAGTTTTACCCACATAGAAACTATGGCACGTAACACATAGACCTAAATACACTACTCCCTTCATTCCACAGTTAAAATATTTTGTGGAAGTGTGTCTAAACTTCCTAGAGGGGATGTGTAGTGTGTCTTGATTAAACATAGCTTAACATTGTTTACAGCTCCCACACTGGTGTGTGCCGAGCTTCCTTCCATTTCTGTTCGGTTGTGAGTCACTTTTTCTCTCAAACAATTCTTTCAAATTTGTGTCTCTCTTCCTAACAAATTGCGGGAAAGGTGGTACATAAGGTTTTAATTCATCCTGCAAGCTAGAGAAAGTGCGAATAAAACTGTTTTTTTATTGAGTTGATTCAAATGTTTATTTTGTTGTGAACTATTGAATCCAGTTCCCAATAAAGGGGGGTAGCTAGTTTATCTATTTTGAATGACCTCCTGTGTTAAACAATTTATCATGGTCTACGGGTATCCTTTTCCTATAAAGAAACCTTTAAGAGTTTTTACTTCATCTGTGAACCTCTCCTAAGTACTAGACATTCATGATGCCCGAATTATCTGTCCTTTGACAATGCCCTTCTTTTGGTAAAAAGGGTGTCCGCTATTAAAATGCAAGTAAGAGTTAGAGAATGAATTCTTCCTGTATACCATTGATTGAAAACATTGTTTTTCATAATCTTTAACTAAAGTAACATCCAAATAGTGCAATGTATCTCTGTCAATTTTGTGTGTCAACTTCAAGAATGTTGTTGTATTGTTAATATAATAAAGAAACTCAACCTCAAAAAAAAAAATTCATCTGCTTTTACTGTACTTGTGTTTCTACCTACTTTATTTTACTTTTGCATCATCTTAAAAGTACTCAATTGTATTTATTACTGCTTGGTGTAACTCATTCTAAGCCTTTTGGTTTAAACACTTGGGCTTTGGACCAGTTGTTTTGCACTGAGAGGGTTTGTGGTCTGCACTGTAGTGGTAGAACAGGTAGCTTACATCCTTCTAGGTTGGGAACTGCTGGTTGATGGCTCAGTGTCTGTTATTCTAAAAGTGTATTAATTCTGGTTTAAGCACTTGGGTTTTCAGGCCAGTTATTTTACATTAAGAGGGTTTGTGGTCTGCACTCTTGTGGGAGGAGAGGCTGGACTCTGCCCTTCTGAGCTGGGAATTTCTGGTTAAAGGCTTATAGTGCATGCATATCTGAACTGCTTCTTACAGAAGTTGGTGCGCCTTGTTTGCTGTGGCATAGACTGGATTCGGGCCTGCTGGATCTAGCTTTGTTTGTGTAACTTGAGCACTAATCCAGGCATTCTCTAAAGTATTCAATTGTATTTATTACTGCTTGGTAGTAACTTTATTAAAGTGTAGCTATCATTCTAAGTCTTTTGGATTAAGCACTTGGGCTTCAGACAAGTTGTTTTACATTAGGAAGGTTTGTGGCATGCACTGTGGTGGCAGAACAGGTAGCTTTCATCCTTCTAAGTTGGGAACTGCTGATTGAGAGCCCTGTGTCTGTTATTCTTAAAGTGTATTAGTTCTGGTTTAAGCACTTGGGCTTCAGGCCAGTTATTTTACATTAAGAAGGTTCGTGATCAGCACTCTTGTGGGAGAAGAGGATGGACTCTGCCCTTCTGAGCTGGGAATTTCTGGTTAAAGGTTTATAGTGCCTGAATATTTGAACTGTATCTTACTGAAATTGGTACACATTGTTTGCTGTAGCATAGACTAGATCCAGGCCTGGTGAATCTAGCTTTGTTTATATGCTTGTTGTTTGTTTGCTTGTTATTTCCCTGGAACACTAATTCCACCTAATACGCAGCTTCTCAGCGCTTCTGTGGATCACTAGTGATATCTGCATTGCTTACTGTACTTATGTCCTTGTTTCACTTGAAAGAAAGTTACTGTTTGTCATTTTTGCATTTAAGTTACCTGTAACACATTGCACCTAAGTTACCTGGCACTTGCTCGATAAAGCAATTATATAAGTCAGCACTAAAAATTAAAAGCACTACACCCTCAATCCCCACTGGCCCTTGTTTTCAATTATTAAGGAATTCTCAATATTATTCTAGCATGTCCAAAGGTCAGTTGTCAATCTCCTCTCCGGTCCAGCTGGTGAATCTGGGAATCTTGAGGCAATGTTACAACTGCCTCATGTACACAGACAGCCCTCTCCTCCTCCCAACAAATTCCAACACATGTGAGAGATGCAACCATATACCCAAACTAGAGGCTAAGCTCTCTCAACTCAGTACTGGCATAACCATTCAGGAGGAGAAGGAAACCAGACTCACTACAATTCCAGTCTCACATAGACCTACCACGACAGCAAACCAAACACATAATCACACAAAAACATACTCGGAGGCTCTAAATAAAGATCTGCCTAAGCAGCAGAGACCTCCAAAGCAGACACCCAAGCAACCGCTACCCCAAAACAAAACATGTGCAACGCATATCTCACAAAGCCAGTGTGCCAAACATTCACAGCCCTTAAGACTAAACAACACACCTGATACACTTGTAATAGGTGACTCTATCATCAGGCACACTGACGTCCCGCTCACCAGGCTGAACAAGGAGAGGGTCATGGTGAGCAGCCTGTCGGGCGCTAGGATCCGCCACATAACACAAGCACTCAGGTCACTCCAAGGCAAGCACAAATATGACTCAGTCATTGTCCATGCTGGTGTGAATGACCTGAGACGTACCTCCCTGGACTACATGAAAAGAGACATAAAGGAGCTCTCTGAGCATGTAGCCCAGGCCGGTATACAACTGACCTTGAGTAGCATCTTACCCTCACCAAGAATGATGCCACAATATGAAGACAAGATGATCAATTTCAACAATTGGCTTAAGTACTGGTGTCATTCAAAGGGGATCCAGTGCCTGTCACCTTGGGATGATATGCTCGACAAGCCACAATGCTTCACTAGGGACAGCTTGCACCTGTCACCCCTGGGCTTTTGGATATTGGCAAAGGCTCTTGCTACCCCATAGTGCCTTTTTTAGGCAAGGCTCAAAAGACAAACCCACCTCCATAGGTATCACAAGGGATAAGAAACTAAGAGTAATGCTACTCAACGTCAGAAGTCGAAACCTCAAGATGCACGCACTCAAAACTCTCCTTAGCATGGAGAACATTGATATCTGTGCAGTAACAGAAACCTGGTTCAGGGCCCCCGAGAGCACCCCAGCACTACCAGGTTATACCTCATACCATGCTTTTCGGCCCCAAAACTTGGACCAAACCACAAAAGGAGGGGGAGTATCGATATTCATCAAAGATACCCACACCTCCAGGTTGGTGGCAAAGCACGAAGCATCAGAGACTATCCATGTGCAACTAACAGTGGGTAAAACTGCCTTCCAGTTTATAGCCTGCTACAGACCACCCTCCCAAACCCAGGAACCCCACTCGGCCTTTCTGAGAACACTGGATAATATGAAGGTCTCTCCAAACACCATTATATTTGGCGACTTCAACTACCCAAACATAGACTGGGAGCATTACTCTAGCTCCAACACCCTAGCCCAAAGGTTCCTAGAATTTATAAACTCAAATGCTATGGAACAACTTGTTACCACTCCCACAAGAGGAGAAAACATACTGGACCTGATCATCATCAACATGGGGACTCTATGCTCCAGACCAGAAGTGTATCCCTCACTGGTAAGATCAGACCATAAACTAATCTCACTGGATATTCACATCCTGACCCCACCCCCTGCCCAGAAAACCACAGTGACAAACTTCTCTAAAGCAAATTTCACACTCCTCAAAACTGGGGTGGAATCCTTCAAAGCCCCCGGGCCTGTGGAAAATATGGCCCAGACCGCAGAATCCTTTATAAACGCATTCTATGAACACCTTCAGGAATGCATGGATCATGCGATCCCAAATAAAACCAAGACCCAATCCTCCAAAGGCAGACATCCTGTCTGGTGGACCCCAGCCATAAACAAACTATACAATAGAAGGAGGAAGCTACTAAATGATAGAGCAAAATCCCAAAAAGGGAAGGCATCACTGATCAGTATTAGCAAAAAACTACGGGCACTCAAAAAATTGTCTAAGGCCAGCTTCGAGAGAAAAATTGCACAGGACACTAAGGATAATCACAAGGCTTTCTTTAGTTATGTTAGGAACCTGGGTGGTAATTCCCAGATATGCTCAGAATTAGTCCAAAATGACAAAAAATACACTGAACCCACAGACTTTGCCAACATCCTAGCTGACAGGTTCAGCGCAAACGTCTCCCCCCCATCCCCACCAAAAGGGCAAATATCTATCCCAGCAGAGTGCTGCCCCCCTGACATCTCAGATGCTCAGGTAAGAGCCACCCTCTCCAAAGCAAAAAACACAGCATCAATGGGACCAGACGGTGTACCGGGCTGCATCCTACATGAACTCCAAGAAGAGCTAAACCCAAACATAAAACTACTGTTCAATCTCAGCCTTACTACAGGATATGTGCCCAAAGAGTGATGTACAGCAACAGTGATCCCTCTCCATAAAGGTGGTGCCTCAACGGATCCTGAAAACTATCACCCCATAAGCCTGACTAGCTTGGTCTGCAAAGCTATGGAAAGGATCATCATGGACCTCATAAATAAAGATATTGGGGACCTACAGACACTGGATCCTACCCAGTTCGGCTTTGTTAAGGGCAGATCCTGCCTCTTAAACCTGGTTGATTTCTTTGAAACAGTCACCAAGGCCATTGACCAGGGGAAGGTGGTCCACACAGCCTACCTGGACCTCGCAAAAGCCTTTGATACAATACCCCACTCGGGCATTATAGATAAGCTCACCAGCTTAAATATAAACCCCTATGTCACTAAATGGATTGCAAACTGGCTCAAGGACAGAACCCACATGGTTAAAATTGCTGGAGCCATGTCAGACTCCAAACCAGTTACAAGTGGTGTCCCACAAGGCTCAGTCCTGGGACCTCTCTTGTTCGGTATATATTTCTCAGAGGTACAGGCCAACACGGAAGGACTGTGGCTGACCAAGTTCGCAGATGACTGCAAACTGGGCGCCATAATCGACTCTCCAGCCGACACAAGCATCCTCCAAAAGGGCCTCATAGAAACAGACAACTGGTGCCAGAGCAATGGCCTCAAGCTAAATGCCAAAAAGTGTATAGTCATCCCCTTTGGCAAAAACAAAGTGCCCACAAATTACCACATAGGTGGTAATCCATTAAGTACAGAAGAAGTAATTAGGGACCTGGGGCCCAAGTTGATAGCAATCTCTCATTTGACAATCACGTGGCCAAAGTGGTTAGAAAAACATTTTATATAGCCCACCTAATCATGAAGGGATTCACATCTAGATCAGTGGAGGTCATTGTGCCTCTTTACTCATCCCTCGTCAGGCCCATAATTGAGTACAATGCCCCTTTTGGGATGTACCTTACCAGACACCTGCAGCAACTGGATAGACCCCAAAAGGACCTCACCAAGAGGATCAAAGGGCTCAAACAGATGCCATATGCTGCCTGGTTAAAGAAACTCCAGCTCTACTCAGTGGCATACCTCCTGTTCAGAGGCGATCTGTGCCTGACGTATAAAGCCATGTACAACCCGGAATTAATGGACATGCTGCACCTCAGAAAATCCAAATCCCATCGAGCTACGCGCTCGAGAGTCTTGAACCTCAGCACTGAAATAAATAGGACATGCTGGAGGGACAGATTCATAACCCAGAGGCTCCCTTCACTCTGGAATAAAATCCCAGTCCAGGTTAGGCAGAGTCCCTCATTGACTCTCTTCAAGAGGAATCTTGATGAGTGGATGGGAGATTGTAGGTTTACCCCGGGTATTACTTCTGTGTCACTGTTAGACAGAGGCACAGTATACTAACCTCGAAAAAGGGCATAGCAAAATAAATTTAAAATGGGTGGTGAAAGCCAAACACATTCTGGCTAGGCTTATAAATGCCCTAGGGCAGATAGCCTAGTATGAACCTATGAACCTATGAACCAGACTGTTTTTACTACCCTTCCAAAACATACAAATGTCATCCAAGTATCTTTTGTAGTGTAGTATATGGGGAAACCATGAACTTGAAAACACAAAGTGCTTTTCCCAATAATATAACACCACATTAGCATATAAGGAGGCACAAGAGGCCCCCATTGCTACCCCGTTTCTTTGACGGTAAAATTCTCCATTAAAATGGATAAAATTATTCTCCAGCACTGTCTCCATAAACTCTAAAATTAGGTTAATAGTGTTGGCACCAAGGCCTGATTCTGAAACCAGAATTTGGCCAAACCATTATAAACCAGTCAGGTGAGGGATGCTCGGGAAAAGTTCGACCACATCTACAGTGACCATAAAAATTTGTGGGTCAAATAACCTCTGGTCAATGCCTCCTAAAAAATCCCATGAATCCTTACATATGTGTGCAATAGTTAGCTAAAGGTTCTGTAATACTGCCAGAACTAGCAACTATTGGTCTAAATTTGAGTGGATCTAAAGTTTTATGCATTTTAGGAATACCAAATATCTGGGCAGTTTTTGGCTTATCCACTTGTAAGTAGTTATAGAGGCATTCATTAATCACATTTTGTAAAAGATGGTCATACAACTGAAAGTTAATTTTAGCATAAGCAATATTAATTTTGTTTACTGATAACAACTCGTATTGTTCCACATCCTGTAACATGTTATGGATGTGCGAGTCATAATCAGCTGTATACATCAGAACTGCTCCCCCTCCCTTATCAGTTTTCATTATCCTACACCCTTCTTGTTTCAAAACGTTCATCAAAGCTAACTCATCATCATTAAGGTTAATGGGGTGGGACTTAAAACTTCCTTGTTCCATCTTCCTAATATCCCTTTCAACCAGTTCTTCAAATACTTTAAAAGAAGGGTGAATAGGGGGATTAAAGGTACTTTTCCTAGTTAAATAATGTTTAGTGTTTACTCGACCTTTAAAAAATAAATTTAAATTCAATTGCCATAAAAAAAGTTTTAAATCTATCAGTGTGTTTGCTAAACAAGAAGGACGTGCAGCAATAAAGTGGAAACCCTTAGAAAATAAGTCAAAAAACTCTTGGGTGGGTTCCAATTCAGTAAAATTAAAAATGGTGAAGTTATTTCTTCTGCAAACCACCTGTTTATTGCTTATAGAATGTGTTTCTGGGGAAGGAAGCAGGTTGTGAAAACTGTTTATTTGTGAGGATTGTTCCAGTTGTTGTGTTGGTATCTCTGCCCCCCCCCCGGGGGGGGGGTACTGAAAATCCTGTGTAAATTGCTTCCTACCTTTCTCTGCGATTCTTTCACTTCTTCTCAGAGTTTCAGAACCTAACTGTTTATGGTTATCTTGATTATTTCTCTCTCCCCTGTTAACAAACACACTGTCTGTATTGTTATTTCTCCATCCCTTAGTAAAAGGAAGAGGGTAAGCTAGCCCATCTCTGTATTCAACAAGATCTCTTTCTAATTTCCTAATTTTACGATTCAAAATTTTAACACAGTGCTGGTCAACCTCTTCAAATACATTATCATAATCCATTTTCACACTAAGAAAATTAGTGTCCCTAACCTTTTTTTCATTAAGAACATTTAATTCTTTTAGTAAAATGTCCGCTTTCCTTTCATATTCAACAACCATGCAGTTCAACATTTCCAAACCAGCTTTGTTAAAAATTTCACAAAGCTGGTCATAAAACATAGTACCCAACTGCGCGTTGTTCGGAAATTTAAAAAAGCGTAAACCTTTAGGGACTCTTTGCACTTGTAGACATTCTTTCAAATATTCTATCTCAAGCTGATTGCTTTTGTAAGCGTAAAGTTTGTCCCTAAAGCCATTAAAGTTACTTTCAATCTTCCGATTAGAGTCATGGTGAACAGTACCTTGTTTAAAAGAAAATTGTTGTCCAGCCCATGCATCAAAGTCAAAGTTCCTGGAATCACAGTCTGCGTCATTGGCATGAGTTGCGTTAGTCCTAATTTGCGTTGACTGGTTGTTGGTTGTAGCCATGTTATGAAGTCTGTTACCATGCACATTATTACTAGCGTTTGGCACTGGTGGAGTGACGCGCCTTACAGATCGATCCAGGAACTGTAGTTGGTTACCCGGCAATTCTGAAGCAGGAGCCAGGTTACGTTCATTGATTGTATTAGTTAACTGGGTGAGGAGGGTCAAGATTTGTTTAAATTCTCCCCGTGTCACGGGGGCAGTGTCAGGATCATCTCTTAAAAGAACAAGTGTATCTCCAAAATTACCAGTTTCCGTTCCTTCTATCATGGGCAAAAACAGAACCAATAAATCCAAAAAACAGGCATGAACCAAAAAACAAGCGAGCCCAGCACATCAGGACTCGGAAAGCCAGCAAAGTTACATGTTGAACCGACTTTATTAGAATGGGGAAAAACAGAATAAAACCAAGCACTTTTGCTCGGTCTATAAGCAATAAGCAGGTGGTTTGCAAAAGAAATAACTTCACCATTTTTAGTTGTACTGAATTGGAACCCACCCAAGAGTTTTTTGACTTATTTTCTAAGGGTTTCCACTTTATTCCTGCACGTCCTTCTTGTTTAGCCAACACACTGAAAGATTTAAAACTTTTTTTACGGCAATTGAATTTAAACTTATTTTTTAATGGTCAAGTAAACACTAAACATGATTTAACTAGGAAAAGTACCTTTAATCCCCCTATTCACCCTTCTTTTAAAGTATTTGAAGAACTGGTTGAAAGGGATATTAGGAAGATGGAACAAGGAAGTTTTAAGTCCCACCCCATTAACCTTAATGATGATGAGTTAGCTTTGATGAACTTTTTGAAACAAGAAGGGTGTAGGATAATTAAACCTGATAAGGGAGGGGGAGCAGTTCTGATGTATACAGTTGATTACGACTCACACATCCATAACATGTTAGAGGATGTGGAACAATACGAGTCGATATCAATAAACAAAATTAATATTGCTTATGCTAAAATTAACTTTCAGTTGTATTACCATCTTTTACAAAATGTGATTAATGAATGCCTCTATAACTACTTACATGTGGATAAGCCAAAAACTGCCCAGATATTTGGTATTCCTAAAACGCATAAAACTTTAGATCCACTCAAATTTAGACCAGTAGTCGCTAGTTCTGGTAGTATTACAGAACCTTTAGCTAAGTTCATTGACTTTAGTTTAAAACCATATGTGACTACTATTGCACACATATGTAAGGATTCATGGGATTTTTTAGGAGGCATTGACCAGAGGTTATTTGACCCACAAATTTTTATGGTCACTGCAGATGTGGTCAAACTTTTCCCGAGCATCCTTCACCTGACTGGTTTGGAATGGTTTGGCCAAATTCTGATTTCAGAATCAGGCCTTGGTGCCAACACTATTAACCTCATTTTAGAGTTTAAGGAGATAGTGCTGGAGAATAATTTTATCCATTTTAATGGAGAATTTTACCGTCAAAGAAAAGGGGTAGCAATGGGGGCCTCTTATGCCTCCTTATATGCTAATGTGGTGTTATATTATTGGGAAAAGCACTTTGTGTTTTCAAGTTCATGGTTTCCCATATACTACACTACAAAAGATACTTGGATGACATTTGTATGTTTTGGAAGGGTAGTGAAAACAGTTTGGTTGAGTTTCTTTATTATATTAATAACACAACAACATTCTTGAAGTTTACACACAAAATTGACAGAGATAGATTGCACTATTTGGATGTTACTTTAGTTAAAGATTATGAAACACAATGTTTTCAATCAATGGTATACAGGAAGAATTCATTTTCTAACTCTTACCTGCATTTTAATAGCGGACACCCTTTCTACCAAAAGAAGGGCATTGTCAAAGGACAGATAATTTGGGCATCACGAATGCCTAGTACTTGGGAGAGGTTCACGGACGAAGTAAAAACTCTTAAAGGTTTCTTTATAGAAAAAGGATACCTGTAGACCATGATAAATTGTTTAACACAGGAGGTCATTCAAAATAGAGAAACTAGCTACCCCCCTTTATTGGGAACTGGATTCAATAGTTCACAACAAAATGAACATTTGAACCAACTCAATAGAAAAAAACAGTTTTATTCACACTTTCTCTACCAATTCTGACAAGATTGAACAGATTATTTTTAAGTATTGGCCCATTCTCAGCTTGCAGGATGAATTAAAACCTAATGTACCACCTTTCCCACACTTTGTTAGGAAGAGAGACACAAATTTGAAAGAATTGTTTGAGAGAAAAAGTGACCCACAACCGAACAGAAAGGGAAGGAAGCTCGGCACACACCAATGTGGGAGCTGTAAACAATGTCACGCTATGTTTAATCAAGACACAATACACATCCCCTCTAGGAAGTTTAGACACACTTCCACAAAATATTTTAACTGCGGAATGAAGGGAGTAGTGTATTTAGGTCTATGTGTTATGTGCCATAGTTTCTACGTGGGTAAAACTGAACGCCATCTGAGGAGAAGGGTTTACGAGCACCTTAATGACATTGCTAAGGGTAAAGAAAGCAATGCCTTTTACAAGCACTCCCAGATTTGCAGTAACATGCTTATAAAATTTATGGTTTTAGAACAAGTATCACCGGACATCAGGGGTGGCAGCTGGGAAACTAGACTGGAGTACCAAGAATTACACTGGCAGCTGAGATTAGATTCAGGAAGGTTTCCCGGCTTGAATGAGAATATAAACATCAATAGTGTCCTAAAGTTGAGAAAGGCACGCTTGTAACGCCCTTTACCTATGTTTGACACATTGTTTATTCACCATTTGATTGTTTGTTACTCCTGTTTTCACATGAAACAAACTACATTACAAATTTGATTACAAATATAGATAGCGTTTTAAGCTATTGTAATTTGGGTAAAAAATGGCCACAATTGGTAGTAAAGGTTTATTGATATAAATTTTTGTCAAACAGGGTCATATGGCACATATAAATTTTATTACATATAAATTTTATTACATAGTTATTATACATTTTTTATAATTACATGGTCATTACACATTTTACTTTGTATTTGGACAGTTTTAGAATTTTAACAATGAATCATTTACTGTATTGGTACCGATTTGTACTATCATTTTTACATATATGTTTTATACATATTTTTTATATTTTATTTGTATTCTAGAGTATGTTATGGCTGTATTTCACAGCTATATGCTGAACTTGGTTAATTAGGAGGGTCATGTGATGGCTGAAATTAGTATTTACTCAACTGTACTGAATCAGCAAGTGTTTGTGATTTTACCTTGACAAAGCTCGGTAATAACTGAGCGAAAGCGCTTGGTTTTAATCTGTCTTTCCACATTCTAATGAAGTCGGTTCAACACGTAACTTTGCTGGCTTTCCGGGTCCTGTTGTGCTGGGCTTGCTTGTTTTTTGGTTCATGCCTGTTTTTTGGATTTAATGGTATGTGCTATGCTGCATAATATGATCCTGCGAAAACAAGCAGCAGCAGGACCAGCATAGGCCTGGCCCAAACAGCCCCCCACCATTGCCAAGGTCATCACAGGCAGAGCGTGACTCAGAAGAGGAGTAACCTGAGCCTGCCCCTGCAGGCAGAAGGAGGCGTGCCCAGTATGCTTTGGCCTTGGCAAAGAGGCAACGCATAGCACATACACTGGCTCAGTAGGAACCCTGGAAATGATACCTCTCTCTGACCCGCACATATAGTAAAAGGGATGCCTAAGTTGACACTACCTGCTTCAAACATGTACAGGGAGTGTAGTATGTGCATCCGACATAGGCAGCCCTGCAGCACCACCTCAGGCATGATTGCCATGTGTCAAGCAATTTAAGGTAGTGCTAAACAGCATTTACCACCATGTAGTATATGCAAACAGAATACACACACCAACTAGTCAGCTGTGGTCAGTGTTGAGTAATATTGAGCAATGTCCAGCAAAGTTGGTGAATATACAGCAATGTCGGACAAGCCTGGCCTAAGTAGGGCATAGCAGAATAAAAGCCAACATGCTCATATTTGCTTAACTGGCCCTTAAGCAGTCTAGTCTGTTCAGTATGGAAATATAAAGCAGTTATGGGCCTTGAACCCAGGACACTGTGCACCATAGTTAAAGTACTGAACCACTAAACCATGACAGCATTGCACTTCTCAGCCGGTATGAAGGAATGTTGATAAGTCTATGCAAAGTATCTCATGGAAACCCTGCAGGTACAGCATAATCCCTGTTGAGTTATGACACAAAGGTGAGTCCTGCAGTAAGAACAGAACTTGACTTCCAACACACACAGTATAAATGTTAATATCGGTCATGGTCACACACATCCACAAATGTAGTGGACTTCAGATTGCAACATACTGAAAGGTCACACTGGGCATGCTCACACACTTGGATAAATGAGACATATGTCAGGCAACAAAACATGGAAAGCCTGAACTGGGCATGCTCACACACTTAGGCCATGTCTGACTACAGCAGTGGGCCACACATCTGGCAGTTGCATGTGTTAACCCAGGAACCTCTCACTGTCCAGCAATCCGCCCTGTGCACACAGTTACATCACAACAGACACTTATATAATATAGTGGAACCCTGTCATGATCAAGCATGTTCCACAGATACCTAAGTTGTTCATAGAAACTGGGAAAGCAAAGACGATAAAGACCTGCAAACAGTATCAGCAGTAAATATTGTGCATCCCAAGCAGAAGCATAGGTTCAGAGGTCGATAGTAGGCTATCTGCCCTAGGGTATGTACAAGCCTAGCCAGAGTGTGTTTGGCTTTTGCAGCCCTGTCAGAGTACTACACTGTGCCAGTGAATAGTAGGTCACACAAGATAGTCCATGTACATTTAGGCTATTGTGCCTCTGTCTAGCAGGGACACAGAAGAGATCCCAGGGGTGAATTTGCAATTTCCCATCCATATTTCCAGATTTGGCTTGAAGAGGGTCAGCGAGGGGCTATGTCTAATATGAATTGGGATTCTATTCCAGAGTGAGGGGAGCCTCTGGGAAATGAATCTGTCCCTCTAGCATGTCCTTTTTATTCCTGTGCTGAGGTTTAAGTCCCTGGAGCATGTATCTCTAAGGGACTTGGATTTTTGAGGTGGAGCATGTCCATTAATTCGGGTTTTGACATGGCTTTGTATGTCAGGCATAGATTGCCTCTGAGTAGGTGGTAAGCAATTGAGTAGAGCTGGAGTTTCCTTAGTTGAGCTGCATATGACATCTGTTGTAGCCCATGACCCTCTTGGAGAGGTACTTTTGGGTCTCTCCAGGTGGTGCAGGTATCGGGTAAGGTACATCCCAAAAGGGCCATTGTATTCAAGTATGGTGCTGATTACTGATGAGTACAGGGGCACAATGACCTCACTTGATGTAGATTCGAACCCATTCGTGATAAGGTGGCATATATAGAAGGTGTTTGTAACCACTTTGGCAATGTGATTATCAAAGGAGAGATTACTATCTACATTGGTCCACAAATCTCAAGTTACTACTTCTGTACTTAATGGATTACCACTTATGTGGTAATTTGTGTGCACCTTGTTTTTCACAAAGGGGATGACTATGCACTTTTTAGCATGTAGCTCGAGCTTGTGGCTCTGGCAGCAAACATCCATCTCTGTGAGACCCTTCTGGAGGATGCTTGTGTTAGTTGGAGAGTCGATTATGGCCCCCAGTTTGCAGTCATCTGCGAACCTTGTCAGCCATAATGCCCCCGTGTTAGCCTCAACCTCAGAGAAGTATATACCGAACCAGAGAGGTCCCAGAACTGAGCCCTGTGGGATGCCACTTGTAACTGGTTTGTATTTGGACATGGCACCTGCGATTCTGACAATGTGGGTTCTATCCCTGAGCCAGTTTGCAACCCATCTTGTGATATAAGGGTTGATATTTAAGCTGTTAAGCTTATGTATGATATCCGAGTGGAGTATTGTGTTGAACGTTTTTTCGAGGTCCAGGTAGGCTGTGTGGACTACCTTGCCCTCATCCATAGCTTTGGTAACTGTTTCAAAGAAATAAGCTAGGTTTAAGAGGCAAGATCTGCCATTAACAAAGCCAAATTGGGTAGGGTCCAGTGTCTGGAGGCTCCCAATGTCTTTGTTTATGAGTTCCATGATAATATGCTCCATAGCTGTACAGACCAGACTAGTCAGGCTTATGGGGCGATAGTTCCCAGGGTCTGTTGTGGCACCACCTTTGTGCAGTGGAACCACTGTAGCTGTATGCCATTATTTGGGCACATATCCTGTAGTAAGGCTAAGTTTGAACAGTGACTTAATGTGAGGGTTCAGTTCTTCTTGGAGCTTGTGTAAGACACAGCCTAGGATACCATCCAGTCCCATAGCTGCTGTGTTTTCTGCTTTGGTGAGGGCAGCTTTCACCTGTGCATCTGTGATGTCAGGGAGGTTACATTCAGTTGGGGTAGGCATTTGTTCCTTTGTGGGAAAGGGGGGGAGAAGTTTGAGCCAAATCTGTCTGCCAGGATGTTGGCTGTCTGTAGTTTCGGTATATTTTGTACAATTATGCAACAATTCAGAGCATATCTGGGAGTTTCCACCCATATTATGGACATAAATAAAGAAGGACTTGTGATTATCTTTAGTGTCTAGGGCAATTTCCCTTTGGAAACTGGCCTTTGATGATTTTATGAGGTATTGAAGTTTCTTGCTAATACTGATCAGAGATGGCTTCCATTTTTGGGATTTTGCTCTGTCATGTAGTAGCTTCCTCCTTCTGTTGTATAGCTTATTTATGGCCGGGGTCCACCAAACAGGTCTCCTGTTTTTGGAGGAGTGAGACTTCATTTTATTTGGGATAGCACGAGCCATGCATTCCTGCAGGTGCTCGTAGAATGCATTTGTAAAGGATTCTGCAGATTGAAAAGTTTTATTGCACACAAGTCCCTAGCACCTCGGCCTTCACCTTCAAGGCGAAGGCCGAGGCGCTAGGGACTTGTGTGCAATAAAACTTTTTGGTGCTGGATCCATGGTCGTTTTTTTCATACCAGTGGCTTTCTTTCTTTGGTCGTTTTATGATTCTGCAGATTGGCCTGTTATCCTCTGGCCTGTGGGCTTTGAAGGATTCCACCTCAGTCTTGAGAAGTGCAAAGTTGACATTTGAGAAATTCTATACAGTGATTTCCTTGGCTGGGGGTGGGGACGGGATATGGATGTCCATGGAAATTTGTTAATGGTCTGATCTTACCAATGAGGGGTTTACCTCTGGTGTGGAACACAGAGTCCCCATGTTGGTGATGACCAGGTCCAATATGTTGTTCCCTCTTGTGGGAGTGGTGACCAGTTGATCCATCGCATTGCAGTTTATAACTTCAAGGAACCATTGGGTGAGTGTGTTTGGGCATGAGTAGTTGTTGCAGTCAATGTTTGGGTAGTTGAAGTCACCCAATAACATAGTTGTAGGAGAGACCTTGATATTCTCCAGTGCTCTCAGGAATGCCAAGTGGGGTTCCTGTAATAGGGAGGATGTTCTGTAGCAGGTTACAAACTGAAATGCAGTTTGGCCTGTTGTTAGTTGCACATGGATGGTTTCTGATGCTTCGTGCAGTGCCACTAACCTGGAGGTGTAGGTATTTTTGATGAATATAGATACTACCCCTCATTTTGTGCTTCAGTCTGAGTTTTGTGTGTGAAACGCATGGTATGAGTTATAACCTGGTAGTGCTGGGGTGCTCTCAGGAGCCTTGAACCAGGTTTCTGTTACTGCACAGACATCAATATTCGCCATGCTGAGGAGAGCCTCAAGTGTGTGCATCTTGAGGTGTAGACGTCTGGCATTGAGTAGCATTACCTCTAGATTTTGTATACTTGGGTTGTCAATGGAGGTGTGTATGTCCTTTGAGCCTTGCCTAAAAAATGCACTATGAGGGTAGCAAGAGGCATGGCCAGTATATGAAAGCCTAAGGGTGACAGGCGCAAGCCATCCCTAGCGAAGCAACGTGGCTTGTCAGGCATGTCATCCCAGGCTGACAGACACTGGATCCCCATTGAATGACACCAATACTTTAGACGATTGTTTAAACTGATCATTTTGTCTGCATACTCTGGCATCATTCTTGGTGAGGGCAAGATGCTACCCAAGATCAGGGTCATACCAGCCTGGGCTACATGATCAGAGAGTTGTTCTATGTCTCATGTCTTGTAGTCTAGGGAGATACGTCTCATGTCATTCACACCTGCATGGACAATGACAGAGTCATACTTGTACCTGCATTGGAATGACCTGAGTGCTTGCGTTATATGGTGGATCCTGCCACCTGACAGGCAGCTTACAATGACCTTCTCCTTGTTCAGTCAGTTGAGCGGGACATCAGTGTGCCAGACAATAGAATCCCCTATAACAACTGTATTTGGTGTGTTGTTTGGCCTTAAGTTCTGTGACTGTGAGGCACACTTATTTTGTGAGATATGTGATTCATGGGTATTGTTGAGGGGTGGCTGTTGCTTGGGTATCTGTGGCCAGTACAGTTGCTGCAGGTGTTGGGTAAGGTACACTCCAAAGGTGGCATTGTAACCAAACACGGTTGTTATTAGTATAGGGGCACAATGACATCACTCGATCTAGATGTGAAACCATATGGGATAAGGTTGCTTATATAGAAGGTCTGTCCAACCACTGTGGCAACATGAATGTCAAAGGTGACAGTATGAACAAGTCATGTCCCCAATCACCTGACAACACCTACCATATGTAATGTAGTGCTACCTATGTGTTAAAGTGTGGGCATGTTGTTATTCCCAAGGGGATGACTATGCAACTAATGGCATTTAGCTGTAGGCCATGGCTCAGGCACCAGTCATCCATCTCTGAGAGACCCTGTTGGAGTATGCATGTGGCAGCTGGAGAGGTGATCATGGCACCCAGTTTGCAGTCAAGTGTGAACAAGGTCAGCCATATTACCCCTCTGGTAGCCTGTACGTCAGACAAATATATACTGAACAAGAGAGGTCCCAGGACTGAGTCGTGTGGGATGCCACATGTAACTGGTGTATAGTCAGACTTGGCACCTGCAATTCTGACCATGTGGGTGCTATCCCTGATCCAGGTAGCAATCCATCATGTGAGATACGTGTCCATATTGATGCTGGTGAGCCAATGCATAATGGCCCAGTGGGTTATTGTGTGGAAGGGTTTAGCAAGCTTCAGGTAGGCTGCGTGTACAACTGTCCCTATGTTGATGGACCTGTTAACTGTCAAAAGAAAACAAACATGTTCAAGAGGCAAGATCTGCCCACAACAATGCTGAAATGTGTAGGACACAGTGTCTGTAGTTTCCTGATGTTTATGTGTAAGAGTCCCATGACAATACACTCCATAGCTTTGCATAACAGGATAGTTAGGCTTATAGGGCAATATTGTCTGTGTTCCATTCTGGCACCAACTATGTGGAGTGGGAACACTGTTGCTGTATGCCATTCCATGAGTACATATCCTGTAGTAACTCCAATATTGCACAGTGATGTAATGTGAGGGTTACGTCTGTCATGAAGCTCGTGTAAGATGCAGGCCAGGACACCAACTGGTCACATTGATGCTGTAATGTATGCTTTGGGGAGGGCAGCACTCACCTGTTACTGTGTGGTGTCAGGGAGGTTATACTCTGTTGGGATGGGTAGTTGCTCCCTAGGGGGGATGGGGAGAGACATCTGCACTGAACCTGTTTGCTAGGATGTTGGCTTTGCCAGTGGGTTCAGGGTAAGTGTAGTCAGTATGCAGTAACTCACAGCATATCAGTGAGTGTCCACCCAGGTTCCTGACATAACAGACAAAGGCCTTGTGATAGTCCTACTTGTCTGGTGCAATTGTCCGTGAGAAGAAGACCTTGGATAAGTACACGAGTGATCATAGCTGTCTGCTAGTACAGATCACAGATGATTTCCCCATCATGTAGTAGCTTCCTCTTGACATAGTACAGCTCATTAATGGCTGGTGTCTACCAGACAGGTCCCCTGCCATTGGAGGAGTGAGTCTTGTTGTTATTTGGGGTAGCACAATCCATGCAGTCCACTAGGAGTCCATAGAATGTGTATGTAAAGGATTCAGCAGTCGGAGCTGTATTTCACACTGTCTCAGGGTCTCTGAAGGATACCACCTTGCTTTGGTGAAGTGAGACATTGGCTCATCAGAAGTTCACCAAGATTACCCAGGATGGGTGTGTGGAGTGTATATGTATGTCCACTGAGATAGCTGTATGTTCCGACCTTACCAATGAGGGGTATATTGCTGATGTGTAACATAGAGTCCCCATGTCGGTGATGATCATGTCCAATATGTATTGCCCCTTGTGGCTGTGGTGACTGGTTGTGCCATAGCATATGAATGTACAAATTGTAGCGACTGTAGGGTGAGGTTGTTGCAGCTTGAGTAGTATCCCCAGTTAATATTCATGCATCTGATGTCACCCAATATAATGGTGTTCGTGGAGACCATCATATCCCCCACTGTTCCCAGGAAAGCCGAGTGTGGTTCCTGAGTATGGGAGGGTGGTCTGTAGTAGGCAACAAACTGAAAGGCAGTTTCGAACAATGGTAGTTGTATATGTATGGTCTGTGATGCTTAGTGCAGTGCCACTAACCCAGAGGTGTGTGTATCTGTGATGTATATGGATACACCCCCTAGTTGTGTTGTCTGTGCCAAGTCCTGTGGTCAGAAAGCATGGTATGAAACATAACCTGGTAGTGCTGGTGTGCATATGTGACCCTGAACTAGGCATCTGTTAGTGCACATATATTGCTATCTCCCATACTGAGGGGAGTCCTGAGTGGCCACAATATGAGGGTAACACATCTGGTGTTGAGCAACATTACCCTTAGTGTTATTTAACCTGTAATGTCTATGTAGGTGGGTTTGTCTTTTGAGCCCTGCTCAACAAATGCACTATTGTGGTAGCAAAAGCCTTAGCCAGCATTCAAAGGTCCAAGGGTGACAGGTGCAAGCAGTCCATAGAGAAGCTATGTGGCATGTTGAGCATGTCACCACAGGCTGACAGACACTGTATCCCCTATGAATGACACCAATCTGTTAGCCAAGTGTTAAACATGATATGTTTGTCTGTATACTGTGACATCATACTTGATGGGTGTAAGATGCTAGACAAGGTCAGGGTCATACTGGCCTGGGCTACATCATGACACTGTTCCTCCATGTACCATGTCATGTGGTCCAGGGAGTAACATCTGAGGTTTTACGCACCAGCATGGACAATGATGGTGCCAGTCCTGTACTTGCTTTGTAGTGACCTGACTGCATGTGTTATGTGGCAGATCCTGACACATGACAGACAGCACAAAGGGACTATTACCTTGTATGGGCTGGTGAGTGATACATCAGTGTGTCTGCCAAATAGTGTCACCTATCACAACTGTATTATGTGAGTTGTGTAGCCTGAAGGCAATTGACTGTGTGGAACCCTGACATTGTGAACTATGTGAGATGTGGGAATTGTAGTGGGGTAGCAGTTGTGTGTGTGCCTGATGTGGAGGTCTCTGCTGCTTAGGCAGAGTTCATTTACAACATCTGAGTACGTGTATGTGTGATAATGTGGTTTGAGTGCTGTCGCCAGAGGATATGTGAGACTGATATGTGGTGTGTGTGGTTATCTTCACCACCTAATAGACTATGCCAGTCATGGGTTGAGAGAGTTCAGCACCCTGTATGTCTCTATAGGTGCATCTCACACATATATCTGGGTTTGTTGTGAGGAGGAGAGTCTTGTCTGTGTACATGAGGCAGACATGACATTGTGTCTACATCACAATATTCACCAGCTGGACTGGAGAGTGCACACAAAGCCGACCCCTGGACATGCCAGGATATCATCATGACATACTCTGTAGCCAGATGACAAAGGATCAGTAGGGTGTTAAGTGTGTAAAGGAGTATATCAGGGATTAGTGCTCAGGTTTGTTGGTGTTCTGTAAAGAGTAACTGAGAAGGAGTCCAGACTGAATCATGACACCTCCGACAGCTATGTCATATATATCAATGTACACACATATATGTCATGAGTCAGGGCCAACTGTACCTGACTGACAATGCTGACATCCTGACAGACAGGCCCATATATACATACCCACCTCCCACTGACGATAGTCCATATCATCATACCAGGAGATATCACATGTAGAATGGATGAACAGCTACCCCCAATGCTAAAAGCATGGAGTAAAGTGGACTACATTGATTACCAATATGTGTCATGCATAAACTACAGAACAAACAGATCCTGCACCTGAACAGTTAGCTGAACCTCCCCCCCTACACAGGATGTGGAACCATTGAATGTGTTACAGCAACATATAGCACTCCACACAAGTGTTGGTGCAGAACACACCATGGGATGTACAGTCCAGTATGCCTATAAAGTATGATCTGCAAGCCATGGAGTCTATCATGGTTGAAGTCATAAACCGAGCTATTGGAAGCTGACATACACACAACCCTGCTAACCATGGTATGTTCATGTGTGGATCATGGTTCCCAAACATGCTAGACTGTTTGCAAGGCAGCCACACAGGGCATACATCACTGAACACAGCTACATATGTCTCACATACACTTTGAATAGCTCTTTATCAACATCCCAGACACAATTAGTAGCCACAAAGCCAACAAGCTGTGCATAAATATGTGTTGACATATGAAGGAATGTCAATGTGTCCACAGATAGATCACACAAGGTAAGGATTATGAGTTCCTGTTCCAGCTGTTGACACCTGATGACCCACATGGACCATTCCTGGAATGGCATAAAACAAAGTGTGCACACATTACCATGTCCAGTCTGATGATGTCAGCTCCCTAGAAATAAAGACAGAGAAGGTAAACCAGCCAGTAAAGCAAATAACGCGCCATGCTAATGCCTCTCTCTGTAGTATCCTAACCTAGTTAGGTAGGGGTTTGAATCCTGCAAATGCTGACTTTGTGTGTGGGGGGTGTGTGTATGTGTATGCAATTCTCTATGAAAGGAGTGGCCTTTTTGAAGACTGGGAAAACACACTACAGATGTACATTCCTCTTTGGAAAGACTGATGATGTTAGCACCCTAGAAATACAGATGGAGAAGGAAAACCACCGAGTAAAGCAAATAGCATGCCCTGCTAATGCATTTCTCTGTAGTATGATAACTTAGTTAAGTAGGGGTTTGAATCCTGCAAATGCTGACTGTGTGTGTTTGTGGGTGGGGGGTTTGTGTATGTGTGTGCAATTCTCTATGAAAGGAGTGGCCTTTTTGAAGACTGGGAAAACACACTACAGATGTACATTCCTCTTTGGAAAGACTGATGATGTCAGCACCCTAGAAATACAGACGGAGAAGGGAAACAACCCATTAAAGCAAATAGTGTGCTGTGCTAATGTGTCTCTCTCTAGTATCATAACCTAATGAGGTAGGGGTTTGAATCCTGCAAATGCTGACTGTGTGTTTGTATGTGGGGCATGTGTGTGCAATTCTCTATGAAAGGAGTGGCCTTTTTGAAGACTGGGAAAACACACTACAGATGTACATTCCTCTTTGGAAAGACTGATTATGTCAGCACCCTAGAAATACAGACAGAGAAGAGAAACCACCCACTAAAACAAATAGTGCGCTGCGCTAATGCGTCTCTCTCTCTCTCTAGTATCATAACCTAGTTAGGTAGGAGTTTGAATCCTGCAAGTGCTGACTGTGTGTGTGTCACTCTTGGTCAATGCCGTGTGGGTCTTGCTTTTACTGTGTTATGGCATATTATGATTACAACAATAAGTGCATTGCACACATCAGGTATATGTGTTGCAAATATATATGTGTACATGTTCCCTTAATCAGTACATAGTTGTGAAGCCTGCATACTACATGAATACATTTGTTGCCATTGACAGGTTGTGCCGCAGCTTCTCAGATCGTAGGTCACATCTGTATGTATGTATGTGACAGGCCCATCCACTGTCGTGATCCGTGGCCAAGGTCATCTGTGCCACACACACCCATGACAGTTACTTTACAATAGTGTGAGTGAGGGTATATGCCTGGGGTATATGTCAGGCATGTTCATACACAACCATGACTGCCAATAATGGACAGTCATTATAGGTGTACAACTGCCTTGTGTATATGCATCCAGACCTCCAATGTGTCATGTGACACACCTTGGGACTCCACAATACCTATGGATATGTGGATACCAAGGGACACATGACATAACATGAAGCTGTATATACACATTGGTACCCAACATACATGTTGAGGGCTATCACCAATGTGGTACTGATGGGATAGGAAGTATAGTACATGTGGATGACTATGCCATAGTCAGCTTACTGTTATACAGCATGTATCACATGACAGGCATCTGTCTGTATGATACCCTTGTGTAGGATATGTGTCCTATCCAGGGAATAGATTGTAGGCCACTGCATGCATTACCAGATGTGGATTGACACATCCCTAGTGTGTTTGCATATACCAAAGTGGGCTATATGCCAAACAGGTGTGGACACAGGAATGGGTAGTGGTAATTACCACTGGTTAGTGTTATAGTGTAGCACCGGAAGGATACAACTGTTACTGAGTTCCCTATGACTGTGTGTCCTTTGTCAGGACAACATCCAATGATTGCTTATAGTCATGCTGTTGAGGTTATGTATACTACCAGACCGCAAATCATTGACAGATACTAACAGTATCACCCACAGCATGGTGTCTACCAATGTCATACACACATGTATACCCATGTTAGTACATAACTGTAGTAGAATGCATACTGGCCATTGAAAGATATTGTGACATGTTCACTATGTGTACAACAGGGTATGCCACATGTCCCATGTGTCTACTATGCACCTACATACAGACAGTGCACACCCACCGTGTTCACAGATGTACACTTGCTAATCTGTACTGCACACATCACACACATACTGTCCACTCACTAACACATGCTGGCAACACATTACACTTAAGCCAAGTGGCACATGTGTGGACAATACATAGTCAGACCTAACAGTGGTGTAAACAATGTTACATTGACAATCAGAGCTTTGATGAATAATGTCTGCTGAGATATACCTACAAGGATGTCATTACACTTTCCTGTTGACAACTTGCTAATATTGCTACACTGTTATAGTGTCACCCTGTGCATCAGCACTGTGTTAGCCTGTTCCTCCATCAATGTTACAGATGACAGGAGGCGATACAGGTATCATCATATGCACAGGGTGTTTTGCTGTTTGCCAGAGCCTGACATTGACCCATCCAATCGATGTGTGTGTGTGTGTGTGTGTGTGTGTGTGTGTGTGTGTGTGTGTGTGTGTGTGTGTGAGGGACAACAGTACAGCATGGGCCAATGTTGATGTAATGTGTGTGTGTATGTGTGAGCCCTAGTTGTTTGGTTAATGTGTGTGTGTCTGCATGCACACAGCTCCACCATGTGGCTGCCATATACAGTAGTTTGTGGGACAGCCACAGACTGTACCTGCTAGGCCATACAGATTACTGTCTCCGGCCATGGACACAGTACCTGTGCCTGGCAGGGGTGCTATGGACAGTATCGGGTACCAACCCTGACTGGGTACTGTCCTCAGAGGCAGAGGTGGGACAACTGGACCCATGTCCCTGCTGGGAAAGGCCAGAGCCACGTGCACGTGGTCTACTGGGACGGTCAATGGACAGGCCAGCCCCAGCATTGCTGGGGCTGGTACTGCCACTATGGGAGCGGCTGTGACCCGGGGGCCATCCGCGACCACTGCCAGCTGTTGCTGTTGCTGGCCTGCATCCACGTTGACGTCGCAACCTTCCCACACGGTCCTGGCTCATGGATGACATATTGTGGAGGGCATGTATTGTCTCCCTCCAACGTCTATCAATGACCTCAGTGTAAGTCCGGATGGCACCGGCAAGGTCATGGATGCTGTCATTGATAGCTGTGTAATGTGCCCTCTGTGCCCTAAGTCCCTGCCTGGTGTACCGTCCCATACGTGCCTGAGCCTGCATTACAGCCTGGAACATACTGGATGTCGTGAGACCAGTGAGGGCACGCCTGCCAGGGGCAATACGACCAATGGTGCTCCCCCAAGAACCCCTGGACCTCCGCCTATGTGGTACCATTCCAGGAATATGGCTATGGCTGCTGTGAGGGGATGCAAGTGCCATGGGTACCACACTCTCCTGGTCAGTGCCGACTGTATGCTGTCCCCCGCCTATGGCCATTGGTGGTGAGGGATGTATTGGCAGTATGAGTGTGCGCATAGATGGGGTTGAATGCTGTGTACTGTCGATTGGTGGACCAACGACAGACCCTGTCAAACGTCCCTGTGTCAAAATACATGTCTCATCATCAGCACTACTCATGACAGTGGCTTCAGGTTCCCTGCTGCATTCAGCCAGCCCTAACTCAGCACCTGTGAGAAGAAGACAGGAAACACACTTTATGGTCTACACATGAACACATGCACAGATGCACATATGCACACATGCACACATGAACAGTAATACACTCCTCACTACAGCACATACACATACACCAGCAATCCAACACATACTTTATAGTGGGTGAAGGTGGAAGTCAGTATCACAAGGTAAACAGTTACCACACATGTGTCAGCATGCAGAATATGTGTTGCACAAGACCATACAGTTCTAGTGTAGATGCCCCAATGCAATGGCAGTATACATGGTTTTGTTGCAACTGTGTCATTGTTCAGTGATTGGCTACACCCTGGAACACAATTTGTACATGGACACAACTCAATGTGTGTCAAGTGATCTATGCACCCACTAGCAATCCAGGACATATATGTGACACTTTGTTTGGATGGCAACTGCTGTGCATATTGCGTACACTGGCATATGTAAGCACACACACAACATGCTATGTATATTGTGTATAGGTGCATATGTTTGCACACACACAACATTGAGGTGCAAAGTAATGACTGCTATAAGTATAGCATGTTTTTATGTACTGCATATGATAAACGTGCTCTGTTGTGTACAGCTGTAGCAACTGTGCATATCTAAGGTGCAGTACAGTGCTGCCACACTTGTGTCTGCTGCACTGTGCAGTGCATGTGCTTGAGGCAGCTACTGACTTTAATGTGATGATTAATGTCTCACAGCAAACATGGACAGCATGCATTATGGGTAGGTGTGCTACGTGTACATGACCTACACCTCACCTATGACATGCACATTTCATTATCATTATTAAACTGTTAACACACTCACCAGCATGTACCATCTTCCCTGCTCTCACACCAGAGGGACCTACAAGAATATGACACAGTTTATCAGTGGCCACAACTGTGGCATTGCTGCCATGAGTGAGTGCGCTTATCTACAGTGGAACAACAGTCAACAGTCACAGGTGTGGAGAAACTATTCCAAATATCAGTATTGCACATGAGAGGCAGCACAACTGCTAAACACACAGTACACATCTCACATAAGCATATTCTAACAATACAGGTAACAGTAGTCTACGGCTAGGGCATATTACCTGTATGCTCCATGTCATCCTGCTGGGTAGCTCCGGCCTCCATGATGACACATGCATGATGTTGCCGCTGCTGTAGGCCAGGAGCCACCACACTTAGGAGCAGTTCCTCCACTCTGGTGAGGGGGGGATGTATGGGCACCCCACCACCTGTGGCAAGCTGTTGCCTATGGGTATCAGATGCATGCTGCCGGACATGTCTGATTAAATCACTGCAGTGATGGCGTACCTGCTCATATGTCCAGTTATGCATGCCTATGTCATTTACCCGGCGAACAAGATCTTGCCACAATGCAGTGCGCTCATGCTGGTGCTGGCTGGCCCTGGAAAAAAGCTGTGCATAGTTTTGATACAGGCTGGCCTGCATGACCTCCTCCTCTGCAGCTGTATACACAGGATTGCGGCGATGAGCCATAACCCTGGAAGACACTTAAACAATATGTGTGAGCAAGTCATGTGGCACACTTAACATTATGAAGTACAGATATCACTTAACTGCCAGATATAGCATCTGTCTGTCTATCAGAGGATACACACCTTCAATACCACTTATCAATGCTCAGCCCACAACTGCCTGACAGTGGCTGCAGCACTCCATACAACAAACCAGTATACACATGCACTTGACACACTGTATTGGATACAATACACAACCTCACACTGGGGGTATATATCAAGCTAATGCATGATGAATATTGTCATCCAATGCAATGACTGTAATGTACAGTTACAGTATTAACAGTAAACCACCCTAGTCTTTGATGCCATACCCCTACCTAACATGTGCATGGTTGTTAATATAGCTGGCATACTGCTGTAACAGAGTATACATGTTGCTAGGTACACACACATACCCTGTAACACACATGTGATTGCGGCCATGGTACAGGCATCATTACACGCACATTAGTCAAACATACAACACACAAATGTATGCCAACACAGATGAGCCTTACCTGTGTACCTTATAGTACTGTGTGCCCCTACTTACAGATACCTATGCCTGAGGAATGTAATCTGTGCAGACTACAGGAAAGACACAAGACAGTGATACCAGGGAATGTGAACATACACCATACTGTTGTGTTTAGGCCTACAGCATCAGGTAGTACAACAGTTCATATGTGACCTGGATTCACCAGCAGTACCACTTACTGAGCATACATGTACTCTACAGCCTACAATGGGACACCACAGTCGTACACAAGGTACTACGTCACACCATATGCCATCCTACTATGTCTGCATCCCAATAACTGACACATCTTTCTCTGCCCTCACACCTAGGACACAAACTACCATGACAGACACAACCTCATGCTAAGCTTTCACACCTTTACAGACCTTGCACACAGTCAGTATCACACTCATTCCACCTCACATAGGTGGTATTGCACTGAGTACATGTGTATGCGCAGTGTGTCATAGGTAGGTACTACACTATTGGGCCGGGGCCTACAGCAGCCTAGCCATATGCTACCCTGCCATTTGACACACATGTAATGTGATTACACTTGCTCCTGTCAAACAGATACACAGAGGTGACTCACAGGGCATATTACCTAACTCCATAACATTCATCAGAGGTATGTATGACATCTACTAATGATGAGCCATATTTATAAATGCTGGGTAGTTTAGTCCAGAGTATGGCATATTTGTGTATAGGAACCTGTACCGCCAGCATGTGCTGTTCAGTGCATTGACATGGATTAGGGCCTTAGGTATGTACGTCTGGCAGTGGTAACCTCTGTGTATGATGTATGCAATGCACTCTAGCTGTGGTTTTGTGAGTCAGTCTGCATAGGGCATGTGTTTGGGGCAGTGTCACTCTTTGCTAGGTATGTCTGTGGCCTTTCCACTTGCTGTGGTTGTCACGTGAGGTACATACCACATGGGGCATTGTGAGAAGTAGGAGGTACACTGACCTATATTTCCCAAGATGGCACACCTTCTGTGATGACATGCACCACGCAGAGGGATTACAAGACTAGTGTGGAACTGTGATTATCAGAGGGGAGGCTACTGTAGACCATGTCCCATGTTCCCTTCTGACACCTTCAGTGTTGGGCAGGCAACCACCTATCTGGTAGTTAGTGTGTAAAGTGTTTTGGAATGGGGTATGGTACTGCAGTATCAACACTGGTGTTAAGTCAATGCGTTGGTCACCAGGCACCTGTTGCAGTAAGTCTGTCCCCGTGTCTCCCTCTCTCACTCTTTCTCTATATATTTTATATATATATATATATATATATATATATATATATATATATATATATATATATATATATATATGAATATATATATATATATATATATATATATATATATATATATATATATATATATATATATATATATATATATACATATATATCTATATCTATATATATATATATATATATATATATATATATATATATATATACATATCTATATATGTATCTCTCTCTCTCTCTCGCTCTATATATATATATATATTTATCCAGATATATCTATATATCTCTACATATATTTATATATGTATATATCTATATATCTACATATATCTATATATCTACATATCTATCTATATATCTATCTATCTATATATCTATATATATATATATATATATATATATATATATATATGTATATGTATATATATCACTCTCTCTCTCTCTCTCTATATATATATATATATATATATATATATATATATATATATATATGTATATATATACATATATACAGGTATATATACACATAGTTGCAAACATCCATTACTGTACATATACATGCACATATAGGCACATATACTGGCCACCTTTCATGTTGGGAATATGAATCATTAAACAGTTGTGAGACATACAATTTTGTAAAAATATTGCTCAGTGTTGTGTAGAATGCATTTTGCTGTCCTCAGGCCATATATCTGCAGCAGGCCTCACTGTCTCAGTCCCACAGTATTTAACCACCACATGACATATACCTGCACTGCTTGCTGTTTTCAATGCCACACACTACAGCCTACATAGATATGTGCACATAGCAACCTTCAACTGCATATATAGGTCTAGCCTTCACTAACAGTTGCAGTATGTACCTTGCCCTATGCACATCTGCATTTACATATAGATATGGACTGCGCACACATATGGAGGGTTCACTGTATGTACAGTACCCTTCACACACATCATTCGCATCCCATCAAATACATACCTGTTACATACCTTACCTTTGTATTTCTTACCTCTGTCTGTTGTACCTGTTGACGTTTATTTTTCTTTTTAAATATTTTTTTTTTGGTGTCTACAAACACCTCTGTTTGTTTGTTTGTTTGTTTGTTTGTTTGTTTTTTTGTCTGTCTCGCTTGCTTGCTTGCTTGTTTGCTTGCTCTCTCTCTCCATATGCTGCAATGATATAATTGCATGTGTGGACAGCAAGTACAGGTTGCTTTTGTAGGTATCTGCACATGTGCATGTGATGGCCTTTGCGCCAGTTGGTGCTCACCATTTAGTAATTGCATGCAGCCTGCTGTGTGCTAATTGCAGTTCTTACTGTGATTTCAGGACACTGCTATAAAATGATAGGTTAGGTAGGCATAGGCCTTTCAGTTTTGCAAGGTGGGGACCATGCTTGTTTGCTGTGGACTCTGTTGTGTGAGTCAGAAGGTTGGTATATGTCTCATATCTGAAGCTGGGTTGTAGACAGTGAAATGCATGTTGTACTGAAACCTGACTGTTGCTTCTTCCAGTACACTCTTCTCAGTGTGTCAGTTTACTTACACCTCCTAATGCTAACACTGGATACATGGGAGTATGTACTTTGTTTTGGAATTAGGAAATTAACTAGTATACAACAGTAGTTATTCCAATGTATTGCTCTGGCTTTCCTATATTCCCTTTACATTCACTCCTTGTAATGCATGTTATATTTCTGTCTGTCTTGAAATGTATTGCTCTAGCTTTCGTATTTTCCCTTTACATTCACTCCTTGTAATGCATGTTACATTTCAGTCTTGCAAAGTAATGCTCTGGCTTTCATATTTCCCCTTTACATTCACTCCTTTTAATGCATGTTATATTTCTGTCTTGAAATGTATCGCTCTGGCTTTCGTATTTTCCCTTTACATTCACTCTTTTTAATGCATGTTATATTTCTGTCTGTCTTGAAATGTATTGCTCTGGCTTTCGTAGTTTCCCTTTACATTCACTCCTTGTAATGCATGTTACATTTCTTTCTTGAAATGTATTGCTCTGGCTTTCGTATTTCCCCTTTACATTCACTCCTTTTAATGCATGTTATATTTCTGTCTTGAAATGTATTGCTCTGGCTTTTGTATTTTCCCTTTACATTCACTCCTTTTAATGCATGTTATATTTCTGTCTGTCTTGAAATGTATTGCTCTGGCTTTCGTAGTTTCCCTTTACATTCACTCCTTGTAATGCATGTTACATTTCTTTCTTGAAATGTATTGCTCTGGCTTTTGTATTTCCCCTTTACATTCACTCCTTTTAATGCATGTTATATTTCTGTCTTGAAATGTATTGCTCTGGCTTTCATATTTTCCCTTTACATTCACTCCTTTTAATGCATGTTATATTTCTTGCAGCACCAACTTATTGTATATCTGCTGGGGCTTAGTGGTATGTCATGCAGACTGGTGAGTCCAAGGTGTGGGGTTTGAGACTGACAAGGATATTTTATTTTGCTGCTGAGCAGTACAAGGGCCTTGTCATACAGAGTGACTAAGGCACTTTTAAGCAGTTGTAAGTGGGTTTGCGCGAGTTCGCGCGGTGCTTAGTGATGCTTAGCTAAGCGCATACAAGCTCACACTCACACACACACGTAAAGTGCTGCCAAAGTCTGGGAAACTGTATTTAGCTGGGTAAAGCACTGCTACACTCTGGGCAACTGTATTTAGCTGGGTAGAGCACTGCTTAAATCCTTATATCACATCAAAATAGTCAAATCATAGCATTCCACATAAGCTGTTGGTAAAGACCCACAGGGCAAGATTTGTGTTATGGCATTCCTATTTTCCCTTTACATTCACTCACAGTAATGCATGATATATTTATTACAGCACCAAGTTATTGTATATCTTTTGTGGCCCAGTGGTAATCCATGCAGTCTAGTGTGTCCAAGGTCCGGGGTTCAAGACTGACAGGGGTATTTTATTTTGCTGATGAGCAGACTACAGGCCTTGTCATACAGAGTGACTAAGGCACTTTTAGGCAGTTGTAAGCGGGTTTGCGTGAGTTTGCCTGACGCTTAGCTGCGCTTATTTATGCTTAGCTAAGCACACACAAGCGCACACATGCTTACAACTGCTTAAAAGTGCTTACTTTCGCTAACGCCAGTGCTATTTTCTTTTAAAGAAAAGAAAATGGGGAAATAGGAAAGTGGTGAAAAAGGGGGCACAAAGAGGGTAGGAAAGTAGGAAAACAAGCTCGGGAGATGCAGGAAGGATGTAGGGAAGGCCCATAGCTGCCCAGTTCTTTACCAGCAACAGCTGTGCATATGTTAGAAATTTAGAGTGAGATTTTAAACCTTCCACCCCTGAGAGAGGAGTGAGGACAACAAAGTATGTTGTAGAGCCAATTGTAATTATCAGTTTACATGTCCAGCAGACATGTGTGCGAAATGGGCAACTATGTATGGGGCGTAATTTTTTTGTGGGAACAGAGTGCCCTTTTTTTTTTCAGGTGAGAGTGGAATGTGAGGTACAGGAAGTAGGCATATTTGGGGAGGTAGGTTGGGGAGGTTAACAGACAAGACAAACAAGATGCATACAGGGGCGGAGTATGACACATGTGGGGGGTAAACACAATTGATGGGGACGGATGTTTGGCTATCGCAAGCCCATGAGCTCAAAGATGGCAACACTGGAACTGAGATCCCCACCCATGGGCAGTTACCATTGCACCTTCACAGCCCAGGCCGGGGCTGTGCTGGGGGCTGGATAGCACGGAGAGGCACACGCATGAGTTGCTCCACTCTCACCTCAAGCTGGCATAGGGTTCAGTCACGGAACGCCTGATCTCTTTACGCACCACAGACCAGACCCTTTGGGGGTGAATGGAGGCTCTCCTCCAGCCACGCTTGCAGAGGGGGGGGTGAGCCCCATCCCCTGCAGCGCTTCCACCTGAAGGTGGCACAGGGCCACCGGAGGAGGAGGTCCCAGCCTGGGTACTGGTGCCAGGTGCACTCGCCAGCTGAGGTGGGAGAGGTGGGTCCGCTGGCACCCGCCTTCCCAGTTGTCCTATGTTTAGCAGTATTTAATGGCATTTTGGGTTAGTAACGAACAACACCATTCCAAATTAGTTGTAACAGCATGCATTAGTATTCCCATTCACCAAACACACATGGATTCCAAAAGTTGAACAGCAAGCATAACATATGCATATTTAGGACGACAGTGGACATTCCAACAGCATGCAGGGTTGATTGGTGGCAACAGGCCATCTGGTTTGGATATGTGAACAGGGCACATGCATCAACGTACATGCAGATATGTATAAACCAACAGGACAGATGTCCATAGGAATTAATTGTGAATACACATACCCAGTTTGGTGTGGAATAGCACCATTTGTGAACATAAGGTAGGGTGATAAAATATTACATTAACAACTTAAAATACCTATACGTATACTATACATTCCTACTAGATGCAGATATCTATCCCCTACATGTATTAGTACAGTTTCCTGTATGTAACCTTATAAATGTTGGTGATGGAGATGTTACTGCTACATTAATATACATTCCATTTGTATTCATCCTGCTACATTTGAACAGTTATGTACAGTTCTAGCAGCACACTAACATTTGTGGGATCACAAGCACAAGCTGCTCATATACCGGATTAACAGGTAAATACTATACATGACACAGTTGAGGACTACAAATATTCTTCTGACATACTGGCATTCTCATCAGCCAGTTTATATGGGCCTAGACAACTGTGGATGTTCAGCATTTCATACAGCCATACTATCTCCATAATGCAAGGGTACAACAACATATCTGAAATGTGGGACGGACACAGTCCAGGTATTGTACTTTATTAAAACATTTCACTCTTTGGTTGTGGCTGTCTCATTCATTTCATTATGTCGTGCATGCAGTATACCTTTATTACAGACTTCAAGGACTTTCTCACACTCTCTCACTTATTTTATATTTACATTTCAGGATGGTACTTAATTGTAGGCTTTATTAACATTTATTACTGGGTTACAACAATCCTTTCCAGCTGACTCACTTATTTCATATGACAGTATATACAAGGATGTATTCAATACTTGTCTGTCCTTTATTGATAGATTATAACACTCATTTTCAGGCTGAAACAGTTATCTGATATTACAATACAGGTGGGAACTCTATTTGAGACTTGTTTACTCTTTATTAATGAATTACAATACTCCTTTTCAGGCTGCATCACTTATCTGATCTTAGAATACTAGCAGAAGCTTTATTCTAGGCTTATTTGTCCTTTATTACTGGGTTACAACACTGAACTCTTTTACAGGCTGTCTCACTTATATTCTATAATAATACCAGCTGAATAATTACTAACCTTCCTGGTGGCGCAGCCTTACCAGCCTATCAGCATAGGCTTGCCGATTCGCGGAACGAACACCTGCAGCTGTAATATAAATGAAGGGATATTGGAACATACCTATCCATACTATAGGCTAGGATAGCATTTCTTACATACTTAATTACATGTATACTTACTCAGTAGTGGGGCATTGGGCATTTGACGGGCCTCCTGGATCCATCAGTTCAGTTGTTCCTCCTTTCGTCGCTTCAGGTCCGCATGGTGGTGACAGACCTGTTCACCAGTCCTCAGAATGGCTGTGGCACTGGTGAGATCATGTGCCAACTGGTTCCACGCCTCTGCCTTATGTGCACCCCATTGAACCTGGCCCTGCATGAATCGGCCTTCATGATGATAGACTAGGAGCCAAACCATATATCTGGACTCCTCAATGCCCCACCTTTGCACTCTAAAGTGATTTCCCTCTACGACACCTGCCATCCTGACTGCAAATGGGTACCACAATTAGTTATGGTGTGTATTCCCGCCTTTGGAGCTTATATATGCCAGATTTCCCGCACTTATGTGATTGGCTGTTTTGGAAATTTCTCAGCTAAGAGCAAACCTGCTTTGTCATGGTTATATTTTCATTCATTCCTATATGTATGGTAATACTGGATTTCTAGGTACAAGTGTCATGGCTTACTGGTTCAGTACTTTGACTATGGTGCACAGTATCCTGGGTTCGACCCTTGTCATTGCTTTTTTATTTTACTACTGTCTAGACAGGCTAGGAGGTGTGTCTGTGTAAAGGCGACTTTGCTACACGTTGCCCAACGTTGCCCGACGGTAAGCTGGTTGGTGCACTGCGCAGCTCCGTGAAAACGGCTTACCCAGCATTATTTAGTTATGTGCAGTCATATTAAGCTGGGTTCAGTGCTGTTTGGCTATGGGCACTTATTTTAAGCTGGGTAAAGCGCTGCTTGGCTATGGGCACTCATATTAAGCTAGGTACAGCGCTGCTTAGCTACGGGCACTCATATTAAGCTTGTTAAAGCACTGCTAAGCTACGGGCAATTATGATCCTTTTTATATATACATAATATAGTTTTTGTTCACAAATACATGGGCCATTTCATTACATTTTACTTAAATTAAATTTATATATATCGGGGAATTGTTTCATACTTATTTAAAGAAAAATGGAGGGGGATGTTGTGGGGCTTTAACCGTGACTACCTATTCTTTGGGTGATGTCTCTACCACTACGCTATTGCTACTTTGCTTAATTTGCATATGTAGATCTTATATGCTTTTCAATGTCATATCTGCTAACTGTGGTTGAGCGAAGGGCATACCCGCGCAAACGAACACAAATGCGGGCAAACATATTGGAAATTATAACCAAAAAATGAAACAGTTATTTTTACTTTTTAATCACTTTCACTGGGGTTTAGTCTGTGGGGATGTGTGGTGTTGTGTTTCTTGACATTTTGGCGGACTTGCTCATGGGTGTTTACTATCAGGACTCTAACTCTTCTGGGGGCGTGTCCCTTTGCAGTACTCGGCAATCGGACACGCCCCCTACTTTCCTACATGGACCGTGTTAGACTAGAGTATGAGTCAGCATGCCCTCATGAATATGCATGGCATGCTGACATCATACTGTTCAACTGCAGCTTCCGTGTAAGACTTATTTAGTCTTACACGGAGGATTGCTGAATCCGGGTGAATGTCAGAATTCAACTTCAGGAAATATTAAATCTTGCACCACAGTTGCTCATTATAACAACTTAAAGCATGACAAAGTAGTGCCTTGTAAGCTGAAACTCGGTATTCAGCTTTAATACTTGTCCATTTTATGTTACTGTACAGTTGTGCTATGTTGGTCATATATTCTTCCTTAACTGTGCCCTCCCCTAAACTGAAAGCATTAATACGTTTATCTTCACTAACTCCTGCCTGTAGACTGTTTCATGAGACACAATCTTTTCTTTCTGTACAACCATCTGGGGATTATGGGACTTAACAGGAATGACTACAGCTCCAGTCTTGTAGTGTTTTGCTCAGCCCATGATGGTATTTAGGATTTCATTGCTTCACTGAACTTTCTCTGACTCTACACCCACATCCTCATTGCTTTGATATACCAACTCTATTATAATGAATCGGTCTAATGTCTGGAAACTACATGTAACAAGTGCAAGGCAGTGGAAGTAGGTTCTCTGCTAATTAGCACGAAAAGAACACCATAGACAACAATGCATTCTGTGGACTTACTGGTCCTGCGCTGAGTAGCATCTTGTTGTTTTTCCAGAGATTTTATTTGTATTATAAATAACGCAGGATGTTCTGAACATACCTGGCTCCTTGCCTTCAACCCCTCATAGAATGCAACTATATTTGTTACCTATGATTTTAGAAACACTCCTGACTGTACAGACAATATTTTCGTAAAAATGTCTTATTGACATTAACAATTACAAACATAATTAATTAAAGCTCTTCAAACATTTTAATAGTAAAGATATTATCTTATCAAACAATCACAGAAAAAAATGGATACATAAAACATTAATCAAGTCTTGGCAGGAAATTCAATATACAGGACAGGTACTTTAGGGTGATTTTGCTGTATGGTCATATGAAGTTAAGCATGACTAAGATCTATTACACTGTTAAGAAAAACCCAAACTGTTAGTACCAAACAATATGTGCTGATGTTTTCTAGATGTCAAAAAGTTCAGTTTTCTTTTTTTTACTGTTACATTAAAGCAAGAAGTACACGCGTGTGTATAGTGAGTTGGATTTTGGAATGTTAAAAAGTTTTTGTAAAGTAGTTAATTTTGTAAATAGTGTCTTCCTCCTGTCTCTTTCGGGTATTTGTAGATTGTGGTTAAGCACGGGTAGCGATCTGAGAGAGGCAACTGTCACTTTACTCTACTCTACCCCTAATCATTTTTCATTTAAGGGAAACATTTCTTATTACCCTCACTCTATTTGCCTATTTATTCTTAAGTTGCATCACATTTGCCTGTTAACACTTTTTACTTTAAATAGTAAAAATATGAAATCCTCATTTTACGAGATAATTGGATACATGTTATTGATAGACTCATGGAATATAAAAGGGATGCAAAATAATAAAAAAAGGAATTTAGTTTTACACATAATACAAAAATCTTTGTTTGATATTACTCTTATCCAGGAAATGCACATGACTATGGCTCAATGGTCAAATGATGTTAAAAAGAAATGGATAAAACAGATTGTAATGGGGTTAGCACAATATCCAAGGGAGTAGCAATAATAGTTAAAAAATCCTTCAAAGGAACAATAATAACTTCTGGTTGGGACCCAAATGGGAGATGGTGCTATCTAACCTGTTCTATACCATCCTGCAAAAAATAAATACTTATATTAAATGTTTATGGCCCCTGTATACATCAATCTTTGTTCCTTTATGAAATAATCTCGCTCAGTGAAAAATTTAACAATCATCTTCTGATCCTGGGGGGGGGGGGGGGGGGGGGATTTAGACAGAACCTGTAAAACCAATAAACGACCTCTAATTATTACTAATACTATAAGAGATATGATGGAAGTCTACAACTTGTTTGATCCTTTTGAAGTTTTCAGAAATGTCCCTAACATTAGGTTCATAGGTTCATAGGTTCATAGGTTGATACTAGGCTATCTGCCCTAGGGCATTTATAAGCCTAGCCAGAGTGTCTTTGGCTTTCACCACCCTTTTAGATTAGATGACTATGCCTCTGTATGGTAGGTCACAGAAGATAACCCTTTTAAGGTTAGTTTATTATGCCTCTGTCTAGTAAGGACACAAAAGAGATCCCAGGGGTAAACCTACAATCTCCCATCCACTCATCAAGATTTCTTTTGAAGAAGATCATTGAGGGGCTCTGCCTAACATGGATCGGGATTTTGTTCCAGAGTGAGGGGAGCCTCTGGGATATGAATCTGTTTCTCCAGCATGTCCTATTTATTTCTGTGCTGAGGTTTAAGTCCCTGGAGCGTGTAGCTCTAAGGGATTTGGATTTCCTGAGGTGGAGCATGTCCATTAATTCTGGGTTGGACATGGCTTTATACGTCAGGCACAGATCGCCTCTGAGTAGGCGGTAAGCAACTGAGTAGAGCTGGAGTTTCTTTAGCCTAACTGCATAGGGCATCTGTTTGAGTCCCTTGATCCTCTTGGTGAGGTACTTTTGGGGTCTTTTCAGTTGCTGCAGGTGTCGTGTAAGGTACATCCCAAATGGGGCACTGTATTCAATTATGGGCCTGATGAGTGATGAGTAGAGGGGCACAATGACCTCTCTTGATCTAGATGTGAACCCTTTTGTGATAAGATGGGCTATATAGAAAGTCTTTCTAACCACTTTGGCAACGTGATTGTCAAAGGACAGATTGCTATCTACTTGGGTCCCCAAATCCCTAATTACTTCTTCCATACTTAATGGATTACCACCTATGTGGTAATTTGTGGGCACTTTGTTTTTCCCAAAGGGGATGACTATGCACTTTTTGGCATTTAGCTTTAGGTCATGGCTCTGGCACCAGTTATCCATCTCTGTGAGACCGTTTTGGAGGATGCTTGTGTCAGTCAGCGAGTCGATTATGGCACCCAGTTTGCAGTCATCTGTGAACTTGGTCAGCCATAGTCCTCCCATGTTAGCCTGTACCTCAGAGAAATATATACCGAACAAGAGAGGTCCCAGGACTGAGCCTTGTGGGATGCCACTTGTAACTGGTTTAGAGTCTGACATGGCACCTGCAATTCTGACCATGTGGGTTCTATCCCTGTGCCAGTTTGCAACCCATCTTGTGACATAGGGGTTGATATTTAAGCTGGTGAGCTTATTTATGATGCCCGAGTGGGGTATTGTGTCAAAGGCTTTTGCGAGGTCCAGGTAGGCTGTGTGGTCTACCTTCCCTTCATCTATGGCCTTGGTGACTGTTTCAAAGAAGCCAACCAGGTTCAAGAGGCAAGATCTGCCCTTAACAAAGCGGAATTGGGTAGGATCCAGTGTTTGGAGGTTACCAATGTCTTGGTTTATGAGTTCCATGATGATACACTCCATAGCTTTTCAGACCAGGCTAGTCAGGCTTATAGGGCGATAGTTTCTGGGGTCTGTTGTGGCACCACCTTTGTGGAGTGAGACCACTGTTGCTGTACGCCATTCCTTGGGTACATATCCTGTAGTAAGGCTGAGAGTGAACAGTGACTTTATGTGAAGGTTCAGTTCTTCTTGGAGTTCATGTAAAACGCAGCCCGGGACATCATCCGGTCCCATTGATACTGTGTTTTTTGCTTTGGAGAGGGCAGCTCTCCCTTGTGCATCTGTGATGTCAGGGAGGCTACACTCTGTTGGGATAGACATTTGCTCTTTTGGGGGGGAAGGGGGGGGAGTTTGCACTGAGCCTGTCTGCCAGGATGTTGGCAATGTCTGTGGGTTCAGTGTATTTTTTGTCATTTTGCACTAACTCAGAGCATATCTGGGAGTTGCCACCCAGGTTCCTGACATAACTAAAGAAGGCCTTGTGATTATCTTTAGCGTCTTGTGCAATTTTTCTTTTGAAGCTGGCCTAAGATGATTTTATGAGGGATCATAGTTTCTTCCTAGTACTGATCAGAGATGCCTTCCCTTTTTGGGATTTTGCTCTATCATGTAGTAGCTTCAGCTTCCTCCTTCTGTTGTATAGCTTATTTATGGCTGGGTTCCACCAGACAGGTCTCCTGCCTTTGGAGGAGTGAGTCTTGGTTTTATTTGGGTAACACGATCCATGCATTCCTGTAGGTGTCCATAGAATGCGTTTGTAAAGGATTCTGCGGTTTGGGGCGTATTTTCCACTGGCATGGGGGCTTTGAAGGATTAGTAACTACACATTCTTCTCTGCCTTCCACAAATCCTGGTCCAGGATAGACTTCTTTTTAATATCAACTTCTTTTGCCTCCTATGATATAATATACAGTAGTGATCCCAGATCTATTTCTGATCATGCCAAAATTAATCTATATTTAAATACTTGTAAATATAGCCATTCGAATTCCATCCCTCTAAATTGGTCTCTTAATCCAAATCTACTGAACAACAGGATTATCCATAGAGAAATCCAAGAATTTCTGTCCCAGACATTTACCTCTTTTGATATGTCTGATATGCCTATAGATGCTCAATGGGCGGCTGCCAAAGTTACTTTAAGGGGTACGCTTATTCAAAAATCTTCCCTAATTAAAAAACTAACTCCTGTATTTTGGTGCTAGAAACAGAATTAAAAAAAAAATAGAATTAGAACTCCAAACCAAGTTTTCCCCCCAACATTGAGAAATGAAGATCCACCATTCAAAAGCAACTCCACGAACTACACCTCAGTCAATACTCACTTATGGAATCTAGACTTATTCATAAGTATGCTGAATGGGCGCAAATGCCTTCAAAAATTCTCACTAGGATTATAAATATCAGACCCCCACCTACTAAAATAAAGCATATTATTTACAAGGGTCGATCATATGTCACAGATAAGGAAATCATTCAGGTCTTCCAGGAAGTATATGAGGAAATCTATGGCCCTCAAATACTTAAATCACAAGGCCTTCAAGACTCATTCCTAAATGAGTTACATTTTCCAAAAATATGTAAAAATCACTTTAATTTACTTAAGGCACCTATAACTAGAGATGAAATCTTGATGGCCATAAGCAAACTGAAGCTAGGGAAAGCCCCAGGTCCAGATGGTTAAGTGTCAGAATTCTACAAATCCTTCAACCAAATACTTGCCTCCATTCTGCTTAAAGTTTATAATCACATTATTCAATTCGGCATTATGGATCTATATCTTAATAATTCTAAGACCATTTTTATACCTAAAGCTAATGACAACATTACTAGCTCAAATGGCTACCATCCAATTGCCTTAATTAACATTGATATAAAGATTTTATCCTCTATCTTAGCAAATAGACTAAAAAGCGTATTACCACATATTATTTCACAGGACCAGCTTGGTTTCATGAACGATAGGCATGTATGGGACAACAGTTTAACCACTGAAGCCATAACATATGTAACAAATCTTGACAAATCCCCAAATATGCTCTTTCTGTTGATGCCCAAAAAGCTTTTGACCGGGTAAACTTAAAATTCCTCTTTAAAATCTTGAAATGTTTCTCCATCCCTGACAAATTTATCAAAATGGTTAAAACCAGAGTAAAAAAACAGAGTCTCTCCCTGACCCTCTTCAAGCGCAACCTTGATGAGTGGATGGAAAACCACAAATTTGTCCCAGTGGTTCCACCGTTGCCCCTCATTGACAGGGGTGACAGATGCTGACTGAGGTTTCTTTTTTGGGGATAAACTCTTGGCTAGGCTTGTAAGGGCCCCAGGGCCATTAGCCTAGTAACCTCCTATGATCCTATATGGACAGAGATGAGCTTTGGTTTATGTAGATGAGGAACTCTGTAACATAGCAGCGGTATCCTCTGCAAAATATACCTGTTTCTCCAAACCATTCAATTGATGTTGCTGAAGAGGTTTAGATCCCTACACTGAAAATTTCTGATGCCATTTGACTTGCTGATGTACAGTAAATCTGTCAGTAATGGGTCGGAAGATATCTTTTATTCCTGATACAGGTCACCTATTACTAGTCTGTAGGATTCTGAGTATATTTACAGGGCTTTGACTATGTTTAGGTAGGACATGTTGTTTAAGCTTTGTATCCTTTTAGTACAGTATCTCTGTGGCATATACTTTAAATTCTAGTAAAACAAAGGGGTCTATATCAGATCATCAAAATGGCTCATTATTGAATGCCGTAACGTTGAACTGCAAAACTCGAACCCTAACAATATCGAAACCTCAAAACAGCGAATTTGTACCTCTTTAGTAATTTACATAAGTAGTGTTTTTCTAATATCATCCCCTGTTAGTGAGCCAGGGTGCTTCAAATACAAGTCACATTTCATCCATCTGTCACCCATTGATAGATTTTTATTGTGATTTAAGACTGAATGTAACACTTTGAGAAAGTCTTGACTCCATCAGACATGCCCTCCATTTTGTAATGATTACCAGAAGCAACTTGAAGGTTTTGGGGCTGGATATGTGTCTGTAGATGAGACTGGTGGAACAATATAGCAAGGTGGTGTGATAAGGCTTAAAGTCTGTATGAAATCCTGTCAAAAAATGCTGAAGGTTTAAGATATTATCAAATTGTGACAGGTGACATGTTTTTATTAAAAATGTTGGCTGTACCTCTGGCCCTGCAAACAAGAGTAGTGGTCCCCATTTTCAAAGAGGAGAAAGTAGAGCATGTTCCTTTTATAAAGAATCACACTCAACAACATCCCTGGCAAAGCTTGTGCTCAGGAACTAGATTCTTAATGAATGTCTGGAATATCTTAAAACAAATTTTTTCTTTGACCTTTAGATATGGATACTAAGGTGTTTACGCTACAGCTGAGCCTCTGATTCAGAGGGAGAAATGCAAAATCCATCTTGTGTGTAGTATTGTACATTAACTCATTGTCTTTACACAGATACAGTAGTGCTGATGGGAGTATGCAGCTATGAGCTACATACATTCAGTTGACCTAGAATGAACATATGATTGGATACTCTGAAGTGAAGCGATAGTAAATACTTTTTTCCCCATTTTCCTCTGTATGTGCTCTTTCTTTTAATTGGGAAGATCTGCTTACATTTTGTCCCAGTGTTTGTGGAATGAGAGTTGTGTGTTCATCTTCACTGTTCAGTCAGATAGTCTGGGCGTCTTTCTGTGTGTGTGTGTGTGTGTGTGTGTGTGTGTGTGTGTGTGTGTGTGTGTGTGTGTGTGTGTGTGTGTGTGTGTGTGTGTGTGCACGTACATGTGTGAACAAGTGTGTGTACATTGTGACTGAGTGTGTGTGTGTTTGTGTTTTATATGAGTGGGGAGGGGCTACCACATCTCTTAATTCCCCCTAGCCAAAGAACACTGGCTACATTGTGGCAGGGAGAGGCAGTAGACATTATTGAAACTTTTTAAATATTACTTCAGCATGCTTAAAATGTAGTAGAGCAACAGATTGTACAGCAAGAAGCTACAGAGGGAATATCAAAAGCATGTAACTCTAATGTCTGGTTATATTAAGTTATTACATTGTTCCGTCCATGTTAGGGATAAGTGTGGAGATTGTGTGCGTGTGTGTGTGTGTGTGTGTGTGTGTGTGTGTGTGTGTGTGTGTGTGTGTGTGTGTGTGTGCGTGTGTGTGTGTGTGTGTGTGTGTGTGTGTGTGTGTGTGTGTGTGTGTGTGTGTGTGTGTGTGTGTGTGTGTGTGTGTGTGTGCGTGCACGTGCTTGTGTCTGTGTGTGTATTAATGTGCCAAGAATACCTGAATTAACTGCAAAAGTGGCATATAATTATTATTTTATAATTTAATTACAGGGTCTCCCCTGAAAAGAGACTGCTAGCCTAGTAAGACTTATCTGGCAGCAAATGATAAATAAATAAATACATACATACATACATACGTACATATATAAATATATAAATGATAAATAAATACAACACTGTAGAATACACAGATCCTCTAATGAGCAAACAGAAGAAACTGCTTAAGACAGATAGGAGAAAATTAATGCTTCCCAGAAATGCTTGTATTACTGCATTACTTTCATTTTTTGAAGCCTGTAAAACTTAAAAAAAATAATATATATATATATATATATATATATATATATATATATATATATATATATACCACTCCTTTATGATTGTATGAGGCTAAATGGAATTTATAAAAAATAATATTTTAGAAAGAAATAAAGTTATTGGCTCAGGCTAAATACAACAATCAAACTGAAGTATGCATCCATGTTCCAGTTGCATGATCAATGGCACTTATGACAGTTTAGCCATTATTAAACAAGTATTAAGTATTTGATGTGGTTTGTTTGGATAACTACTTGGACGAGTGCTTATCATGAAACCTTCGCTTTGAAGCTCCACCTTTTACAGTAAGGAAAACTGGCTTTTCTATTATAGCTTTTGTTGCTGTCAGTAATCTCATTTCGTGGCTCTGCTTACAGTGTTTTGACCTTGTTTAGAGCTGCTTGAATGGAGTTAACAGACCTCCCATGTAATTTCCACGCCCATAAGAGAATGCCATCCCTGTCTCGGAGTATCCAGTTGGAGATGTGCCAGAAGAAATAATTACATGAAGAAACGATTGTACTTTGACTAAAATTCTCTCTCCAGGCTGTCTTTCAAACTGTGTGTCTCATGTCTTGTTGGAGCAATTTTACATCACGCCTTTAAAGTACAGTAATAGCTACTCGCATTGACAGATCCCTTGTAATAGCAGAAACTTGAGACCTCGCTCACGAAGTGCTATTGATTTTTTTGCATTCCTGCTAGAGTTGCCAAAGATACAAAACTGTTGTTAGGGAGAGAAGATGCTTTGGCCTTCAATATCACAGGAGGGTTCCTATGTAAGCACAGACAGTAATGGGCTCCAGTGATAAATAATGTATTTTGGTGATAACTGCCCATATTATTTTGTCAGCTTTCTGTGACTCAGCATTTATTCCTGCCAAGTGCCTCTCATTGTCACTAGTGGTTGTAGTAAACTGTTCTAAGCAGCTTATCAGCTTTTAAATTAAAGTGAGCCAAAAGGAATTTTCTTATATTATGGTGTGCACTGTTGAGATCCCTAAGACTTAAGTAGCCCCAAAGAGCTACATACAAACTGTTAACTAAAGTAATATCAGAAATAAGAGGAAATAGACAGAGCATAATTTTATACTTATTTACACTACCATGTAGCATGTCTCATTGTACTCTTGCAGTAATATGATATTGGCTTTGCTACCTTATCCCCAAAGACTCATGTTCAAATCATGACACTACCAACTGGTATAGATATAAAAGCTATGACAGTTTTGGAATATTTCAGAGATGCTGAAAAACATAGCTTTCTAATTATTCTGAGCTGGTAAGACATGACTGACCACTTACATGTGATATGTTAAGGCATGTATATTAATGTTTATGAGTCCTGATTAACTGATAAAATCTTCATAGAAGGTTAGCAGACACTAAATATGTGGATTGATTAAAACAGGTTTACGGAATTTGTTTAGATGTTGAATATTACTTTCTAACAAATAATAAATTCAAAATTTAATTTATTTACACAGCTTATTACAGCCATCTCATTAATTAGCATGTAATTAGCTTTATCCTTGGTACTGATCATTCCTTTTCACTCTCCCAAACTGCTTCTTGCCTGCCTTTTTCAAGTTTCTCCAACAGTGAATGTTTAATCATTTCTTTCTTCTACTTGTGCTGACCCTTCCCTTCCACAAAGACAAATAGGCAACACGATTCACATCTGAACGAGTATAATTTAAGTACAGGTATGATATCAACAATAATTCAAAACATAGCGTTACATCATTTTAAAATTTCCTACAATCGTTATCAGCACCCATTTAATTAACATGTATCTGGCATTCATTCTTATTCTTCAGTTTTGTCATTTTATTTTAATCGATAAAATATGAAAGCCTCTTTCAATCGTAAGCTGGAACAGACAGTGCAGCCAGGCTCCTAATATTAGTTTTTGTATGTAATCATCAGCCTGGTTCTCTACTGCTTTTGGTGCAACTGCCTTTTGTCCAAAATTTGGATTATTTTCGCTCAACCCTTCGTCTGCAAGTCTGATCATGACTTTCCTTCAATGTAACATTTTTCAGTTCAAGTGCATTTGATAAAAGTATATCAAATGCTATTTTATTCCCACAAGATATTAAAAAGTACAAAACACCACACACTTCCTCAGTGCCAATGTTTTTTCAAGTGCATTTAATATAGTTTGTAGTTATTTGAGATGGCTTCACATATCAGCTTATTTCACATTGTCTGCCTCAGTTTTACATACTGTGGAGTTTAGTTTAGTGGGTTGAATAATTTTAACTCAATATTAGATCATATACTACTATACTGTGGAAAGGCCGTTTCAAAGACATTTCACCTTTATTTATTGGTCCTTCTTTTAGGCAGGCAGCATGCCTCCCCATGGGAATTTAATCCTAGAACCTGCACATTACCATTTACCAACAGTTCTTACACCCAACAGGCATTCCACACTGAGCATGAAATGTGGCCTGTTCCCCTCTTTCTCCACATTAATTTACATTAGAAAAGTTCCTCTTTTTCCTGTGTTACACCTACTCCTGTCAGAATCTGACTTGCCTGGCTTAGCTCTACATCCCTACTATGAAACAACATACCTAACTACATACCACAGCCCAACAATTTCCTGACATATATACATTCACTACCTCCTATTCACTGTTCCCCCAATTTCGTTTTTTTGCTATTTAGCACCTCTTTACACCTAAAGTCCGTTACTAAATAGGGCTGGTTAACCTTAGGTAGTAGTATGGTTAGGCATTTTTAAACAATGTTGTACTGTGCTCATGGTTAAAGAGAGATTGCAGTTGTAGGTGAAGGGTTTACAGAGAAACATGGAGTAACAATTAAGAACTCTAGGATGAAATATATGGAAATGTGATGTATATGGATAGTATATATATATATATATATATATATATATTACCTAGGTATTACTTTACTATTTTGCAAAACTAGTTAAAAAAGAGGCTGTAGGTTGTTTGCGAAAGAGTTTGAGTGCAGTGGTATGCTATAATATTTTCCAGAACAATATTGGCAAGGAGGGATGGGTGTTACCACCACAGCATAGGTGGAACTGTGTCAATCTCAGGTGGAGGTGAAGTCTTAGGAGGCATGTCTGTAAGAGGGAAAAAGGGTGAAAACATGGTTGAGTTGCTATGGAGGGTAGACTGAAACACCACACACCTTTTTGCATGTTCACCCCTCAGAAAAACCACAGGGGCTGCAAAAAGGAGTGGGAGAAACAAGGCAGGGGTCAAAAATCAAGAAAAAGCTCACATACATGTTGAAGAGCACGATCACCCAGAAAGTCTTTAGGATCCTTGCTGGCCTCTATGAAATTGCAGGCATTGGACTAGTGGCTGACATGAGTGCTGCAAAACTTAGCAAGGACATGAGGTACTGAGACAGCTGTTAGAATGAAAGACTGGAGAGAAAAACAATAGCCAAAAAAGGGATCTTGTGTTCTTTTGAGTTCTGCCTCTGCTTTAGACAGCACAAGAAATGTGATTATTTTAGATGTGGTCAAGGAATGTAGAATCACATTTGGTTTTAGTTTAATCTTGGTGGATCAGGTTAAGCAGGCCAGTTTTATCAAACTTCTCTACACTAACTTCATTTATTCTGGCAATTAAGCCCATCTCACATACCATGGCTCTGCTAAGTATGTATTGACCAACCATCACATCAACCCAAAAACTCAAAAGTGTTCCTCTTCCACTCAGATTTGGCTAGAAATCTTCAAATGCACTTGAGTTTGCCTGATGATGATGTGCAAATTTTGATCTTTGCTTTATGCAACTGCAGGCAGTACAAGAGACTTCTATAGGTAGCATATGATATCATAGTAATAATCTTCTCCTGTATCAATCTTCAAACTCACTTGAGCTTTTATGAATAGGAATTATTATTTGCTAATTAGTTTCAGCATCAGACACAGTAAAAAATGCTTTCTGAAATGTATTTTCAGATTTGTTTTCAGAAGCAACCTCTTTAATAACCATTGTTTTGCAAAATATCCCAGTCCTGTATATCTTTTATACCTTCTGCAATGTGCAGCACCTTGTTCTGACTCATCATAATAACAAGTATGTCCATATCTCTCAACTGTCCAGAATTTTGCAGAATTTCCAGATTATTCATTATAGTTTTGGAGTGTTCATCATTTCTGGCAAATGTATTTATTTATATAATTTGTTGAGTGGTATAGAGCACTGATCCCACTGGGTCAGTTTCAGTCTTAGCCCAAAATGTGAACATACATCAAGGGGGAAAAATAAAAATAATTTATACAATAAAAGAGCATGCTGAATACAAATGAATAGTTAATATATAATAGAAATACTTACAACAGAAAAAAATATTTAATAAGATTTAATTATTGTGGATTAGTCATTAAATTTTGACAGACTTCATATCCTTCTGAAAGTATGTGTTAAAGCAAAATCTTTTATGCTAACAATTTTCTATGGTTATAACAGCAAAATGTAAAGCTGTACCTGAATATCTGTCATAGTTCCACCGTTATATTTTGTAGAAACTTAGCTGGCTCAATGACCGCCCTTTGCTAGTACAACAAACTACTGGCCCACCCCTCAATTCTTAAACTACTGAGCCAAAAAAAAAACAGAAAAAAAAAGTTTGCTCCTTCTTCTGGCAAACTAACCAAGTGGTCAGATTCACCACACATCTCTCCTCTTCTGCCCCAGCCAATCAGGTCCTGTTTCTGTACCCTGCCCCTACTTCTTGTAAAAAACTATTTATTGCCTGCATGGATCGCTAGACCACTCAGGTTTTTAGAAAAAAAAAAAAAAACTTCTCTTTTTTAAATTGTAGCCAACTGCTTGTAACAAATGTAGCAAACAATTGTTACAGTTTATACACTGCATGGAATACTGCAGTACTTTAACAAAAAAAAGTTTTAAACTATAGCAAACTGCTTGCGGCAAATGTAGCAAGTAGTTGCTACAGTTTAGATCACACGTGGAGCACTACAGCGCTCGTTTCACTGCTACTGCCATACCAGTTTTTAAAAGCCAATAATGCCCCCAACACTTTGTTATCCAGGTAGTTAGCCCCTTAGCCCCATCATGGGCAAGGCTACTGATCTTTAGCTTTATACAGAATTATTGAACTAAGAGGATGGGAGGTATCAACGCCTCATGCATTTATGTAAGTTATACTCACTTTGCTTGCCATGAATTTGTTTCGTCATACAAATACCTAACAAAAGATCAACACATTTACATTTGATTGTACGCATTGTTGAAACATTTCCTTTCATGTATTATATTTCTTTTAGGCAGAGAAGGGCCATTGAACTTAGAGACTCAAATGTAAAACTGTTCCTCTGAGAATGAAAAGGAACTGCATATATATTGCCTCCTCTTCCTTGTCCATCAAATATAACAAGGTTAATTTTTTTCTGATTATTTACCTGTCTTGGTTGTTACTCTAAATTGAGTGAATCTTTATCTCCAGGCAGGCCAGCCAAACATTTTGATACGTTAAGCAGTTCGGGAAGTTAAACTTTACCATTTTTATCAAAATTTAATTTTCTTGGGCTGAATGGCATAACATTTGTAATCCAACCACTTTGTGAAGTAAAACATTTTTAGTAAAACAGTTTGCTCTGAGCTTGACATATACAGCTTGGCTTGTTGCTGTGGTTTAATAACTGGTGAGAAGTTTTTATTTTTTATTTGTATAGAAGATTCTGGTTCTGACATCATGTTGATATGCACATCAATCAGTTCTAACAAGTGTCAGCCTTAGAAATGTCAGGACAGACCAAATTTTAGCTATATTGATAACTTTTATTCCATACATAAAAGCAGCACATTAGAAATTATGTTAACACTGCAACCATCACAACCACACTAGGTCTAATCTGTAACTAGAATGAATTATTTTCTATTATGGAGAAGAGTAACTCCTACATTTTTTGTTTGTTTTGTTTTCTGCATATTTGGGTGGGGACTCAGTGACATGAAAGTACCACCATTCATGACTGGCTGCATAGATAAAATGTGCTGATAATTTTCAGTTATGCTATAATCATAACTTAGGCCATCATACTCTATAAATGAATTAGGAGTTGTTGATCACTTTATAACCGATGTTCCTGCAAACCCATACAACACTGATTCCTTGTTTACCTGTAAGAAGCTATATCATGTTGTTGTACATGTTAATGCCACCTCATAATGCCATTACTGCTGTTATTTCTGGTTTATTAACTATATGGGACTGTTACTGATCAGTGCATATGAGGAAGGCTGCCAGGTCTACCTCAGCACTGGCACATCATAGGAAAAGGTATTAAGTTCTTGTTCGCATCTCTACTCTTCATTAGCATAATATCACATTGTCCAGAAGTGTAGATGGTCATTGCATGTGGCTGGGGGGTGGGTGTGGGGTGTGCTAACTCTTCTTACAGTATGGCATAAACTTTTTCACTACATGCTTTGACCTCTAATTAAATGACCATTAACAGTTCCACACAGTGTAAGAATTTTAACACTGCTTACTATATAAGTGATTTCATAGTTTTTCATTTTTTATTTTGTTTACATTGGATCAATAGGGAGAAGTTTCATTGCCCTCTTTTTCATGTGACTCTAAATAAAAAAATCTTGCTATGTGAGCAATGTATCAGAGAGCTTTTATATTTCCAAATGCAATAAAATGTTTATATTGTTGAAACAGGATATGCTTAAAACAAGAGTGCAATGTGTTTTGCTGGTAATATTTAATTTGTATGGAATAATGTATATATTTTTTTTCTATTTCTTTTATCAGTTCTATAGTTCAGCTCAGTTCCATAAGGTGTACTTGCAGTGGGTGTGTTTAAAGTCCATTGAGACTAATGTTGGGTGAAATATGTGGAGAGGTGAATAGGTTTGCTGCTACTTGTCCTGTGGGATTCTCGGCATGCGACTCAGGACTCTTGCAGCAGTTTCTAGAACGTTCCATGTTGTAAGTAATTTACATCTTCATCCATCCTTATTTATTGCTGCTTTTATTGCATTTTTTTAAAGATTTTAAAAGATGCAACATGTAACATGCAATAGGAAAGATTCATAATCAATCATTACATGACCATGAAGTGCTAATTTTGGAGGAGCATGCTGCATGATAAGTTACCCCACTAATTACACCAAGTAATGATTGGGTAATGGTACCAGGCTGCCTTACAGCAGAAACAGCACTACAGCACGCATGACATATCCCATTAGCTACACAGGCAAGGCATGGAACTACAGAGGAGTAATGCATGCTCATAACAGAGGAGTAATGCATACTCACAACATGAGTAATGCATACTCACAACAGAGAAGTAATGCATACTCACACATGTAATGGAGCACCACAAAAGTTTTAAGTCATGCCCATGTGGTCAAAACAGGCAGTGTAGCAGTCAACAGATACATAAAAGTGAGAGTGTACAGCAAAATTGATAACCTTGTTTATCATATAAATGGGGAGGCAATGTGACAGATAGAAAGGAGGAAACTGGAGAACAGCATACTACAGAGGTCAACACATAAAAGTAACCACAAGGTATGAAATATTTTTTTCACCTTTTTCTTTTAAATTCGCATAAGAAGAGTAGCTAGGGAAGGAATTGAAGAATGGCTATGGATAGGATACAGGGAAAAGAGTAAACATCAGGGCAGACAGACAAACACAGAACACAGCCACAGAAAGATAGGAGCAGTATACACAAAAAAAATTGTGAGGACAGTGGTGGGACACACATATGCACACACACACACATGCACACACGCACACACACACACACACACACACACACACACACACACACACACACACACACACACACACACACACACACACACACACACACACACAAACACACACATGCACACTGTGTTGGAGAGGAGTGAACAATGAAGAAGACATGAGGAATGACACATGAGGGATGGAACACACTGGAACAAGGATATGGTAGAGTCCTGTCATGGTTGCTGATTAGGGTGCCCTGAGGACAACAAACCCAGACATCACCCAATTTGGTAGCCGATGTAGTGGGCCAACTACTCCCCTGAAGGGCAGAGCTTGCCAGCTGCATAAATCCACCAGTCACTCCAGAAAGCAATCCAAATTGCTAAGGGAGGTATCCTGCTGTTGCTAGCACGGCTCTATAGCTACCATAATCAACAAATGATACCAGGAGACTTCTGGATGTGGTCCACAGAAGGAAAAGCCTTCATCACCCCTCTTGAGAAGTTTATGCAGAGTGAAACAAGAATCTATCCTGGTCACCTTCAGCAGGAAATTCATTGTCTCCTTGTGCTAGAGACAGTCACTGGTGATGAAAAGGTGAGCACAGGCGCATCTCCTGCTTTTACTTAACTAGACCTGAAGAAGGATGCTGCAATGATTAAAACATATTACACACATCTGTTATAAATGCAGTTGCACTTAGTACACTGGCAAAGACATCTTACTCATCCTACTGCCGGGAGAAGTGCTCCGCTCTTCTTAAGCACCCAGCTGCATCCAGCTGTTGCTGCTTCAGCACTGGAAGGCAAAGTGTGTGCACATGTGCCCGGTTTAAACTGCTATTTAGTTATTTATCTTGCATTTTGTTAGCTGGGATAGAGCAGTCATCCTTGCCAGGCTCAGCATGAGAACATTGTCTGGTGAAGTGTCTAGCTGAAAGTCATGCAGTAGGTTAATGGAAGCTGATAGAATCAATGTCTTGACTACAGCAAGCAACTCATTAATAGCTTGTGACATTAATTTCCTATATGGCCAGATCAGTAATAGAAGACAATCTTACTGAAAAAAAATCTGACATTTCAGGGTCCCTCTTCTTTTGAACCTCTGCCTCCTATTGGTGAATGAGATTGGGGTGGCACTACTTCAGATCTGTATGGAGGATGATGCCAGTGTTTAAGTGCTGTGTTTTCATGTTTACTATGAGAGATGGGATCATAACATAAGATAAAAGATTCAGACTTTAGTGGAGTCTAGCCTCACTGGATGGCAAGCTCCCCATAGTTTGTATTTACATCACGTGTAGTGTAAGATTATTAGTGCATCGACTGTGTCTCACGTTCTCCAGTATTCTTGCTTGGGTTCAGACTTTGTTTATATTTTTTTAGTTTAGAGAGTCTGTATGATGCAGACATGTATATTGTAAGGAAAATGTGTGGTCTTTCTACTGAATACCTAATAATTTTCTCATTTAGTATGCAAATGTGTGCGTGCGTGAATGTGTATATACTTGCATGTGTGCACCTGTGTATGTATATATTTTTTTATGCGTGTGTGTGTATGTGTTTATTTGTTTGTCAGCCTTGCTGTTTGTCTAGCTGATAGTATTTATTCAGCTTACAGAGTAACAACTCCATTCTCAGTTAGCTGTGAAGAATGGATGATAAATGGTTTTGGCTACCATTCTAAATCAGTATGACTGGAAAACGTTCAGTGTATGTGAGCAGACCATTCTGTAATGTGAACTCTATTTGAAATTTTAAATTTCCAGATTTTATGTAAAGTATATGTGGTACTCTTTTACTATATTTTTCTTGTAACTTATTCCAGATGGACCCTTATTAACAATAAAGAAGTCATCTTCCAATGGCGAGTGTATGTAATTATGTTGCTAAAAGTGAAGCTATCACACTTGATCACAGAAATAGTTTACACTGGCCCACTTATTCACATACCTGAGTTAATAAGACTGGACTGTATTTTAGCTATAATAACTACAAGGGAAGGGAGTTGTGCAGTATTCATCCGAGAACAGTCAGGTTTGATCTCAAGTCTGAAGCTATAGAGGGTCAAACACATGGCTGAAGAGATAGAGTATATCCTGTATAACTCCCACCCTAAAGGTTTTACAGCTATTATAGAAGTCAGAAATACTTTTTCACTTTAACTTATATTTACATTTGTGACATTTGCTAACTATTTGTATAGCTCTCAGTACCTAGATGTCAATAAACAAATACAAATGTAAGCTACCATTTGGCAATGTATGTTCTCATTAAGTCAGATTGGGAGCTGGCAATGGATTTCTGCTTATTTGTGGTGGAAAGATCGCTTTTATTTTTAAATTTTAAAAAGACATGTTGGGTAAAATTCTCTGAAATGAAGAATGAAAATAATGGCTGCTATAACAAGATATACTGACAGGTGCATTTTCATGTTTTGTTTTTCTTTTTTGCTTTACTGCAGTCATTCTCCACTTTAGCTTTTGGCAGCTCCTCACTGAGTAGCATTTTTTGCATGCCAAAAACTTGACTCAGATGGTCAAGTTATGCCGTTTTCTTCTTTTGGTTAACCTAGGAGTTGTGCAGCTGTGTTATTTTCCCTGTCAGCAGCAATGTGAAATAACTAATTGTTTTTTCCACTTCATAACTACAAAATTAGTGTAATATATATTAGACCATCCTGGGGATTGAATAAGCTCCATGTACACTTTGCACTTTTGTGTTTGCGTGATTAGCAGCAATGCTAATTGCATATGCATGCCATGCATCACACTTACGGATACATAGGTTCATAGGTGTGTACTAGGCTAATGACCCTGGAGCCTTTACAAGCCTAGTCCATAGGATTACCCTGGCATCGTGCCACCAAACCTTAGTTCCCAGTGCCTCTGTCAAGTAGAGCCAATGGAGTGATCCACAGGGTGAATTTTCTATTTCCCATCCACTTGCAAAGAGTTCTCTTGAAGAGGGCCTGTGAGGTGCTCTGTTTGACATGAATGAGAAGTCTATTCCATAGCATGGGCAGTCTCTGGGTTATGAACCTGTCCCTCCAGCATGTTCTATTGATTGTGGTAATGAGGTTGAGGTCTCTGGAGTGTGTGGTGCGGAGGGATTGGGATTTCTTTAGATGTAGCATTTCTAACAGAGCTGGGTCAGACATAGCTTTGTAAGTCAATCAGAGATCACCTCTAAGTGAGCAATATGAGACAGAGAATAGTTGGAGTTTTTTGAGTCTGTCCATATAGGACAAGTGTTTAAGGCCTAGCATCCTCTTTGTGAGGTACTTTTATGGCCTCTCCAGTTGTTGCAATTGTCTAGTGAGGTACATGCCAAATAGCACATTGTACTCGATGATTGGCTTAATGAGGGAAAAGTAGAGGGAGACATTCTTCCTGGATGCAAAACCCTTAGTCATGAGATGTGCCACATAGAAGGACATTCTGACCACAGTGGTAATGTGGTGGTCAAAAGAGAGGTTGCTGTCAACCTGTGTTCCCGGAACTCTTATGATGCCTTCTGTGTTCAGTGGACTACCATCAGTGTAGTAATTCATGGGAACTGGGTTTTTCCAAAAGGGGATGACAGCACATTTTTTGGCTTTGAGCTTAAGGCCATGATTCTGGCACCAATTGTTGGTCTCAGCGAGGCCTCTCTGTAGGATGTCAGCATCACTTGGGAAGTTAATTATGGCTCCCAGCTTGCAATCATCTGTGAACTTTGTCAGCCAGAGTCCCTTCATGTTGGCCTGGACTTCAGAGAAGTAGATACCAAACAGAAGAGCACCCAGAACTGAACAATGTGGGTCTCCACTCATGACTGGTTGGCAGTCTGACTTGGAGTCAGCTACTTTCACACTGTGGGTTCTGTCTGTGAGCCAGTTTGCAACCCACCTTCTGATATAGGGGTTGATGCCTAGCTTAGTGAGTTTTTCTATGATTCCTGAGTGGGGAATGGTATTAAAGGCCTTGGCCAGATCAAGGTAGGCTGTATGACCCACCTTGTCATCATCCACATCTGGTGACTGACTCAAAGAAGTCGACCAGGTTGAGCAGGCATAATCTACGATTCACAAAACCAAACTTTGTGGGATCCAGAGTATGGATATTCCCTATATCCTTGGTCATTAGGTCCATGATGATGCATTCCATAGTTTTGGATATCAGACTCATCAGGTTAATGGGGCAATAGTTCCCAGGGCCTATAGTTATGCCTCCTTTGTGGAGAGGGATGACTGTAGCAGTGCACTATTCGGTAGGGACAAAGCCTGAGGTGAGGCTGTGATTGAACAGGGCACACAGGTGAGCTGCCAGTTCACTCTGTAGGTCATGCAAAACACAGCCAGGGATATTGTCAGGTTCCATAGAAGCTGTATTCTTGGCCTTTGACATTGCTGTTTTAACCTGTGCAGCAGTAATATTGGGTGCCTGGCAATCTACTGGAATTGTGATTGGTCCTTTAGGGAGGAGAGAAGGGTAATGTTGGCAATGAATCTGTTGGCCAGTATATTGGCAATATCTGTTCACTCGGTATTGGAGGTACCATTGTGCAGTAGCTCAGAGCAAATATGGGTATTGCCATGGAGATTCTTTACATAACTGTAGAAGGCCTTGTGGTTGTCTTTACTATCTGCTGCAATTCTGTTTTCATAGCTAGCTTTAGAGGATTTGATGAGGGATCTCAACTTTTTGTTGAGGCTGATAAGGAAGGTTTTCCAGTGTTGGGACTTTACCTTATTCCACATCAGTTTCCTCCTTCTGTTGTAGAGTTTATTTATGGCAGTGGACCACCAGATTGGCTTCCCTTTTTTCGAGGAGAGCGTCTTGGTTCTATCGCATATGGTGAGATCCATGCATTGTGATGTATGATTCGGCAGTCATGCAACTATTCTCCATTTGCATGGGTGCCGTGAAGTTAGCCACCTCTGTTTTTAGGAGCCCAAAGTTACCTTTGGAGAAGTTTTTCATGGTGGTTACCTTGGCGGGGGGGGGGGTGGGATGTGGATTTCCAATGTGATTAGTTTGTGGTCAGATCTAACTAGAGAGGAGTTGACTATTGGTGTAGACCAATGGTCGCCAATGATGAAGATGACCAGGTCAAGGATGTTGCTACCTCTAGTGGGGGGTAAGAATGAGCTGATCCAGGGCATTGTAATTAATCAATTCCAGGAAACGTTGGGCAAGTATATTGGTATATGAGTAGTTTTCCCAGTTAATGGAGGGGTAGTTGAAGTTGCCCAGTATGAGAGTGTTGGGGTGGATCCTAATATTCTCCAGGGTGCTTAGGAACATGGAGTGTGAGTCTTTGGCACATGGTTGGGGACTTATAGCAGGCTACAACCAGAATCGCTGTCTTACCCAATGTTAGCTGCACCTGAAGTATCTCTGGTGCATTATGTTGGACTACCAGTCTGGAGGTGTCCACATCCTTTATGACTATGGAAACAGCACCTCCTTTGGAGCTTCTGTCCAAGTTCTAGAGCCGAAAGTTGTGGAATGAGTTATAGCCTGGTAGTGCAAGGGTATTTTCTGCTGCTTTGAACCAGGTCTCTGTTACAGCACAAATGTTGATGTTCTCCATTTTAAGGAGGGCTTCGAGTGAGTGGAATGTGGAATTTTGGAATTCTAGCATTGAGCAGCAAGACCCTCAGATTGCATTGCTTGTAGCTGTTACAATGGTAATTTGGTCTTTGGAACACTGCCTAAAAAGGCAATATAGGGGTGGCAAGAGCCTTGGCCAGTATCCAGAAGCCCAGGTGTAACAGATGCAAGCCATATCTGGCAAAGCATCGAGGTCTGTCAATCATGTCATCCCAAGCAGCTAGATACTGGATCCTCTTAGAATGACACCAGAAACTTAGCCAATTGTTGAAATCAATCATTTTCTGCTTGTACTGTGGTATAATTCTGGGTGATGGTAAGATGCTGCTCAGGGTTAGGGTCATGCCCGCCTGGGCTACATAATCCAAGAGCTCCTCCGTGTCTCTTTTCATGTTTTCCAGGGAAGTATTTCTCAGGTCATTCACACCCACATGTACAATGACAGCGTCATATTTGTACCTGTTATTGAGGGACCAGAGAGCTTGTGTTATGTGGTGGATCCTGGCACCTGACATGCAGCTGACTGTTACTTTCTCCTTATTTAACCTAGTGAGTGGGACATCAGTGTGCCTCACTATCGAGTCACCTATGATTAGTGGGTTGTGCATGCTGTTTTGCCTTAGGGACTTTGGTTGAGTGACCCACTGTTTGGGAGAGGTATGTGTCTCATGATTAGTGTTGTGGTGGTCAAGTGCATTTCTGCCTTGGATGTCTCTGCTGTTTGGGTAGTTTTATTGAGAGCATCTGTGATGGTGGATGTGTGGTTTGTGTTTTTATGTAAAGGCAGTGCTAGTGTGTGTTCTGGAGGGCTATGTGTTCCATGTGGTGTGGTGCAAGTGTTGACCTTCTCCTCTTAACCAGCTATTCTGGTCTTGGTTGGAGAGTGTGTGGCTTCCAATTTGGATATATAAGTGCATCTCTCACAAGTCTGAATGTTGGTAGGAAAGAGAAGAGGGTTGTCAGTGTACATGAGGCAGTTGCTACATTGTCTCTGGATGCCCAAGTTCACCAGGTTAATAGGCGAAAGTACAGGGAAGTGACCTTTAGACATGCCTGGAGGAGTGGGCATTAATAATAAGTAGTGGAGCTGTTTCCTTGTACAATGTTTAGTGCTGGTAGCACTTTTGTGTGCTACAATAATTGCTACAAGAAGTCTGGTAAAGTGATAGACTAATAAACTAGTAAAAGTGCAGGAAAGGACAGAACTAGCAGATCTAAGGGAAACATTGAAGAGCAGACTTTGGCACCATTCAGAAGCTTACAAACATTACTGGATACAGAAAATCAGTATCTGGACTAGATTAGTTACAGGAAAGGTGGGAAACAAGCACAAATATGGGCATTTAAACCAGAAAGTTGAAAAAGATGAACAAACTCACCAAACAGCCAATAATCTACAATTTCTGGGCCAGAAACCACTTCTCTTGTGGTAGATAGGCTACCTAGTGCTTACCACTCCCACTGACAAGATAGAAGGCTTCCCTCCAACACAAAAAGGCTTGGGGAGGGCTCAGAAGCTTACAAACAGTCCTGGATACAACAAATCTCTATCTGGATTAGACTAGTTACAGGAAAGGCAGGAAACAAGCACACATGCATGCTTTTAAACCAGAAAGTTCAAAGAGATAGAAAAAAACTTCTCAAATGGCCAATAAACTACAATTTATGGGCCAGAAACCTCTCATCTTGTGGTAGATAGGCTACCTAGTGCTTACCACTCCCACTGATAAACAAGAAGGCTTCCCTCCAACGCATAAAAGTTTGGGGGGCTCAGAAGTTTACAAACAGTCCTGGATACAGCAAATCTGTATCTGGAGTAGACTAGTTATGGGAAAGGCAGGAAACAAGCTTAGAATTTTTTTTAGAGAAAAGCAGCTAAAACAGCACTAAAAACAATTCAAGTGCAGTGCAAGCTAGCACAATTGAGTATGCAGCAATATTAAAGCAAATACAGTTTAAATAAATTCAATTTATTCAAACTGCATTCTGAACTTCTTCTTTCGGCTTTTCCCGGTTAGGGGTCGCCACAGTGGATCACCTGTCCGTTCATGATTGGCAGTGGAGTTTTATAGTGTCGAGTTGCCAGCCTGGCACCCAACCTTCCACAGAAGGCACACACATGCACGCACTCACACCTAGGGCCCATTTAGAGTGTCCAATCAACCTACAGCATGTCTTTAGGATGTGGGAGGAAACCAGAGCACCCGGAGGAAACCCACACGACCACAGGGAGGACATGCAGACTCCGCACAGATGGCACCCCAGCCGAGGATCGAACCGGAGAACCTCTTGCTGTGAGGCAGCAAAGCTAACCACTGCACCACCATGGCCTCCCAAACTGCATTCTGAACTGAATTCAATTATTGTTTTGTTCAACTCTGAACAGTAAAAAAGTGCCAAAACATATATTATCAGCTGAGAAGCACACTCAGTCAGAACACAAGGAGAGTCTAGCAAAGTGTTTTTTTTTTTTTTGTTAGTAAAGTGGAAAGTGCTTTTTGCCAGGCTGTGGAGTGGAGATTCATCACTGGGACAAAGCAGAAATTCCTTAAGACTCCAAGAGCAGAATACATTATTTCTTACATTTATTTTATTGAATTGCACTTCTTAACACTTATAATTGTGCTATACAGCTAATTTACTACATTTTACACAGTTATAAAGCTTTTTTTTCCTGTTTCATTGCATTTGTCTACTGGTTATACTGTTTTAGTTGTATTTTTCATTGCTAGATAGTGTTCCATTACTGTAATTGCATTTTTTCTGAATTGCTTAACTGTAAACTGCCTTTTCATACTGCAAGTTGCATTTTCTGTTTGTGAGTGCTCTATCTATGCCTTTCTGTGCATTTTTGTGAGGAAAATTGTTCTACTCAGGTAGCATAGTCTGGATTGAGGCCTGCTGTTATCCAGGTGTGGTTGTTTTGTTTGTTGAGTTTTCTGTGTTTGTGGCAGCAAATTTCACTGTGTGTAAGGTATTAACTGGAAATTTTCTCCATTTGTTTAACATGTGTTTATTTGTTCTGATTTTATGCTGCCAAAGAGTGTATCATATAACTGATTTGTTTGCAATTAAAAGCATTCCCTAGAGACTCTTTGCTCTTTTATCTCTTTAAAATTTTCATTTAATGGCTTACTGCTGTTTTTCTGCTGTGATAAACATTTTGTAGTATTTTCTCCCTAAAATAGTATAGCTGGTAGCTGTAATAGTGTTAATTACTGTAACTGCATGTATAACGAATTACTAAACTGTAAACTGCTTTTTCATTCTGAGAGTTGTATTTTCTGTTTATGAGTGATCTATCTGTGCTTTTCTGTGCATTTATTGGGAGGTTTCTGTGTTCTAGTCAGGCAGAATAGTGTGTATAGAGGTCTGCTGTTATCCAAGCAAGGTAGTTTTGTTTGTTGCATTTCCTGCATTTCTGGCAGGCATCTTCTGCTGATATTGTCTTGTCTTCTCTGTTATTGAGAGTAACAGGGTTGCCTGACCTTCTCTAGCATGAGTGATGGGTTGAAAGAGCAGGGACAAGCAGGACTGGGTAGTAATTTGAACTTCTAGATGCTTCCATCTTTTCTGATATTTAAACCCTGTGTCTGCAGGGGGCTGTGCTTGTTTTTGCAGGCTGTGGAGTGGTGAATCATCACTGGGACAAAGCAAAATTCCCTAAGACTCCAAGAGCAGAATAAGTTATTTCTTACATTTATTTCATTGATTAAACTTCTTAATACTTATAATTGTGATATACATCTAATCTACCACATTGTACACTGTTAAAAAGCTTTTTCAATAGTTCTCTATATTTGTGTACTGTTTTATACAGTTTTAACTGTATTTTTCATTGCCAGATAGTGTTTCATTACTGTAATAGCATTTTTACTGAATTACTTAAATGTTAACTGCTTTTTCATACTGAGAGTTGTATTTTCTGTTTGTTTTGTGCTCTAGCTGTGCTTTTCTGTGCATTTTTTATTAGGTTTCTGTGTTCTAGTCAGGTAGCATAGTCTGGATAGAGGCCTGCTGTTATCCAGGCCTGGGTGTTTTGTTTGTTGAGTACCCTGTGTTTCTGGCCATTAGTTTCATTGTGTGCAAGGTATTAACTGGAAATTGTCTTCTTTGTTAAACATCTGTTTGTTTATTCTGATTTCCTGCCAAGGAGTATATCATATAACTGATTTCTTTGCAGTTAAAAGCATTCTCTATAGTCTCCTTGCTCCTTTATCTGTTTAAAACTTTCATTTAGTGGCTCACTACTGTTTTTCTGTTGTGGTAAACATTTCTGTAGTGTTTTCTGACTAAAATAGTGTAGCTAGTAGCTGTAATAGTGTTCATTACTGTAATTGCATTTTTACTGAATAACTGAACTGTAAACTGCTTTTTTCATACTGAGAGATGTATTTTCTGTTTGTGAGTGCTCTTTCTTTGCTTTTCTGTGCATTTATTGTGAGGTTTCTGTGTTCTAGTCAGGTAGCATAGACTGGATAGAGGCCTGATTGTTTTGTTTGTTGAGTTTCCTGTGTTTCTGGCAGCCATCATCTGCTGATTGTGTCTTGACATCTCTGTTATTGAGACTAACAGTGTTGTCTAACCTTTTCTAGCACGAGTGATTGGAAGAGCAGGAGAGAGCAGGACTGTGTAGTAATTCGATCTTCTAGATTCTTCCATCTTTTATGGTATTTAAACCCTGTGTCTGCAGGGGGCTGTGCTTGTTTTTACCAGGATGTGGAGTAGGGATTCATCACTGGGACAAACCAGAAATTCCGTTATACTACAAGAGCAGAATAAGTTATTTTTTTTACATTTATTTCACTGACTTGCACTTCCTAACATTTATAATTGTGCTATACAGCTAGTCCACTACACTGTACATCATTTAATGCCTTTTTTACTGTTTCAATTCATTTCTTTACTGTTTTATACTGTTTTAACTGTATTTTTCATTGCTAGATAGTGTTTCATTACTGTAATTGCATTTTTACTGAATTACTTAACCGTAAACGTCTTTTTCATACTGAGAGTTGTATTTTCTGTTTGACTGCTCTATCTGTGCTTTTCTGTGTATTTGTGTGAAGTTTCTGTGCTCTAGTCAGGTAGCATAGTCTGGATAGAGACCTGCTGTTATCCATGCCTGGTTGTTTTGTTTGTTGAATTTCCTGTGTTTCTGGTAACAAGTTTCACTGTGTGCAAGCTATTAACTGGACATTTTCTCCTTTTGTTAAACATCTGTTTGTTTGTTTGTTTGTTTGTCTGTTTGTTTGTTCTGATTTTATGTGGAGTGTATCCTAAAACTGATTTGTTTTCAGTTAAAAGCATTTCCTACAGTTGCCGTGCTCATTTATCTGTTTAAAACTTTCATTAAATGGCTCACTGCTGTTTTTTCTGTTGTGATAAACATTTCTGTAGTGTTTTCTCCTAAAATAGTGTAGCTAGTAGCTGTAATAGTGTTCATTACTGCAATTGCATTTTTACTGAATTACTTCACTGTAAACTGCTTTTTTCATACTGAGTGTTGTATTTTCTATTTGTGAGTGCTCTGTTTTTGCTTTTCTGGACATTTATTGTGAGGTTTCTGTGTTCTAGTTGGGTAGCATAATCTGGATATAGGCCTGCTGTTATCCAGGCCTGGTCATTTTGTATGTTGAGTTTCCTGTGTTTCTGGTAGCCGTCTTCTGCTGATAGTGTCTTGTCTTCTCTGTTATTGATAGTAACAGGGTTGCCTGACCTACTCTAGCATAAGTAATTGGTTGAACGAGCAGGGTGTAGCAGGAATGGGTAGTAATTCGAGCATCTAGATTCTTCCATCTTTTCTAGTATTTAACCCCTGTTTCTGCAGGGGGCTTTGCTTGTTTTTGCCAGGCTGGGGAGTGGTTATTCATCACTGGGACAAAGCAGAAATTCACAAAGACTCCAAGAGCAGAATAAGTTATTTCTTGCATTTATTTCATTGAATTGTACTTCTTAACACTTATAATTGTACTATACAGCTAATCTACTACATTTTGCACTGTTATAAACATTTTTTTAATGATTCACTGCATTTGTTTACTGTTTGTATTGTTAAACTGTATTTGTCATTGCCAGATAGTGTTTCATTACTGTAATCGCATTTTTACTGAATTACTTAACTGTAAACTGCTTTTTCATACTGAGAGTTTTATTTTCTGTTTGTGAGTGCTCTATCTTTGTTTTCTGTACATTTTTTGTTAGGTTTCTGTGTTCTTATTAGGTAGCATAGTCTGCATAGAGGGCTGCTGTTATCCAGGCCTGGGTGTTTTATTTGATGAGTATCCTATGTTTCTGGCCATTAATTTCACTGTGTGCAAGGTATTAACTGGACATTTTCTTCTTTGTTAAACATCTGATTTCCTGTGGAGTGTATCATATAACTGATTTGTTTTCAGTTAAATGCATTCCCTACAGTTGCCTTGTTCCTTTATCTGTTTAAAACTTTCATTTAGTGGCTTGCAGCTGTTTTTTTTTTCTATCGTGATAAACATTTCTGTAGTGTTTTCTCCCTAAAATAGTGTAGCTAGTAGCTGTAATAGTGTTCATTACTGTAATTGCATTTTTTACTGAATTACTTAACTGTAAACTGCTTTTTTCATACTGAGAGTTGTATTTTATGTTTGTGAGTGCTCTATCTGGGCTTTTCTGGGCATTTATTGTGAGGTTTCTGTGTTCTAGTCAGGTAGCATAATCTGGATACAGGCCTGCTGTTATCCAAGCCTGGTTGTTTTGTTTGTTGTGTTTCCTGTGTTTTTGGCAGCCATCTTCTGCTGATAGTGTCTTGTCTTCTCTGTTATTGATAGTAACATGGTTGCCCTACCTTCTCTATTATGAGTGATTGGTTGAAAGAGAAGGGTGCAGCAGGAATGGGTAGTAATTCGTGCATGTAGATTCTTCCATCTTTTCTGGTATTTAAACCCTATTTCTGAGAGGGCTTTGCTTGTTTTTGCCAGACTGTGGAGTAGTTATTCATCACTGGGACAAAGCAGAAATTCCCTAAGACTCCAAGAGCAGAATAAGTTATTTCTTGCATATATATCATTAAATTGCATTTCTTAACACTTATAATTGTGCTATACAGCTAATCTACTACATTTTGCACTGTTATAAAGATTTTTTAATGTTCCACTGCATTTGTTTACTGTTTATATTGTTTAACTATATTTGTCATTGCCAGATAGTGTTTCATTACTGTAATCGCATTTTTACTGAATTACTTAACTGTAAACTGCTTTTTCATACTGAGAGTTTTATTTTCTGTTTGTGAGTGCTCTAGCTGTGATTTTCTGTGCATTTTTTATTAGGTTTCTGTGTTTTAGTCAGGTTGCATATTCTGGATAGAGGGCTGCTGTTATCCAGACCTGGGTGTTTTGTTTGTTGAATACCCTGTGTTTCTGGCCATTAGTTTCACTGTGTGCAAAGTATTAACTGAAAATGTTCTTCTTTGTTAAACATCTGTCCATTTGTTTGTTTGTTTGTTTGTTCTGATTTCCTGCAGAGTGTATCATATAACTGATTTGTTTGCAATTAAAAGCATTCCCTACAGTCTTGCTTATTTATCTGTTTAAAACTTTCATTTAATGGCTCACTGCTGTTTTTTCTGTTGTGATAAACATTTCTGTAGTGTTTTCTCCCTAAATAGTGTAGCTAGTAGCCGTAATTGTGTTCATTACTGCAATTGCATTTTTACTGAATTACTTAACTGTAAACTGCTTTTTTTCATGCCGAGAGTTGTATTTTCTGTTTGTGAGTGCTCTATCTGGGCTTTTCTGGGCATTTATTGTGAGGTTTCTTTGTTCTAGTCAGGTAGTATAATCTGGATAGAGGCCTGCTGTTATCCAAGCCTGGTTGTTTTGTTTGTTGTGTTTCCTGTGTTTCTGGCAGCCATCTTCTGCTGATAGTGTCTTGTCTTCTCTGTTATTGATAGTAAAAGGGTTGCCTGACCTTCTCTATCATGAGTGATTGGTTGAAAGAGAAGGGTGTAGCAGGAATTGGTAGTAATTTGAACATCTATATTCTTCCATCTTTTCTGGTACTTAAACCCTGTTTCTGCAGGGGGCTTTGCTTATTTTTGCCATGCTGTGGAGTGGTTATTCATCAATGGGACAAAGCAGAAATTCCCTAAGACTTCAAGAGCAGAATAAGCTATTTCTTACATTTATTTCATTGAATTGCAGTTCTTAACACTTATAATTGTGCTATACAGCTAATCTACTATATTTTCACTGTTATAAAGGTGTTTTAATGTTTCATTGCATTTGTTTACTGTTTTATATTGTTCAACTGTATTTGTCATTGCTAGATAATGTTTCATTACTGTAGTTGCATTTTTACTTAATTACTTAAGTGTAAACTGCTTTTTCATACTGAGAGTTGGATTTTCTGTTTATGAGTTCTTTATATGTGCTTTTCTGTGCATTTTCTGTTGTGAGATTTCTGTGTTCTAGTCAGGTAGCATAGTCTGGATTGAGACCTGCTGTTATCCAGGCCTGATTGATTTGGTTGTTGAGTTTCCTGCTTTTCTGGCAGCTAATTTAATTCTGTGCAATGTATTAACTGGAAATGTTCTCCATTTGTTAAATATCTGTTTGTTTGTTCTGACTTCCTGCCAAGGAGTGTATCATATAATTGATTTGTTTGCAGTTAAAAGCATTCTCTAGAGTCTCCTTGCTCCTTTATCAGTTTTAAATTTTCATTTAGTGGATCACTGTTGTTTTTCTGCTGTGATAACATTTTCTATAGTGTTTTCTGCATAAAATAGTGTAGCTAATATCTGTAATATTGTTCGTTACAGTAATTTGTTTTTACTGAATTACTAAACTGTATATTTAATTTTCATACTGAGAGTTGTATTTTCTGTTTCTGAGTGCTCTATCTGTGCTTTTCTGTGCATTTATTTTGAGGTTTCTGTGTTCTAGTTAAGTGGCATAGACTGGATAGAGGCTTGCTCTTATTCAGGCCTGGTTATTTTATTTGTTGAGTTTCCTGTGTTTCTGGCAGCTATCTTCTGCTGATAGTGTCCTCTCTTCTCTGTTATTGAGTGTAGCAGGCCTGCCTGGCCTTCTCTAGCATGAATGATTGGTTGAAAGAGCAGGGGATAGCAGGACTGGGTAGTAATTTGACATTCTAGATTCTTCCATCTTTTCTGTTATTTATACCCTGTGTCTGCAGGAGTCTGTGCTTGTTTTGTCAGGCTGTGTAGTGGTGATTCATCACTGGGACAAAGCAGAAATTCCCTAAGACTCCAAGAGAAGAATAAGTTATTTCTTATGTTTATTTCATTGAATTGCACTTCTTAACACTTATAATTGTGCTATACAGCTAATCTACTACATTATGCACTGTTATAAAGCTTTTTTAATATTTCACTGCATTTGTGTACTGTTTTATACTGTTTTAATCGTAGTTGTCATTGATAGATAGTGTTTCATTACTGTAGTTGCATTTTTACTGAATTACCTAAGTGTAAACTGCTTTTTCATACTGAGAGTTGTATTTCCTGTTTGTGAGTGCTCTATATGTGCTTTCCTTTGCATTTTTTGTGACATTTCTGTATTCTAATCAGGTAGCATAGTCTGGATAGAGGCCTGCTGTTATACATGCCAGGCTGTTTTGTTTGTATAATTTCCTGTGTTTCTGGCAGCAGGTTTCACTGTGTGTAAGCTATTAACTGGAAATGTTTTCCTTTTGTTAAACATGTTTATTTGATTGCTCTGATTTCCTGCAAAGGAGTATGTCACATAACTAATATGTTTGCAGTTAAAAGAATTCCCTAGAGTCTACTTGCTCCTTTATTTATTTACAACTTTCATTTAATGGCTCACTGCTGGGTTTTTTTTTGTGATAAACATTACTGTAGTGTTTTCTGCCTAAAATAGTGTAGCTAGTAGCTTTAATAGTGTTCATTACTGTAATTGCATTTTTACTGAATTACTTAACTGTAAACTGCTTTTTTCATACAGAGAGTTGTATTTTCTGTTTGTGAGTGCTCCATCTGTGCTTTTCTGGGCATTTATTTTGAGGTTTTTGTGTTCTTGTCAGGTAGCATAGTCTGGATAGATTCTTCCATCTTTTCTGGTATATAAACCCAGTGTCTGCATGGGGCTGTGCTTGTTTTTGCCAGGCTGTGGAATGGTGGTTCATCACTGGGACAAAGCAGAAATTCCCTAAGACTCCAATAGCAGAATAAGTTATTTCTTACATTTATTTAGTTGATTGCACTTCTTAACATTTATAATTGTGATATACATCTAATCTACTACATTTTGCACTGTTAAACAGCTTTTTTTAATATTTCTCTATATTTGTGTACTGTTTTATACTGTTTAACTGTATTTGTCATTGTCAGATAGTGTTTCATTGCAGTAATCGCATTTTCACTGAATTACTTAACTGCAAACTGCTTTTTCATAGTGAGAGTTGTATTTTCTGTTTGTGAGTGCTCTTGTTGTGCTTTTCTGTGCATTTTTTGTTAGGTTTTTGTATACTAGGCAGGCAGCATAGTCTGGATAGAGGCCTGCTGTTATCCAGGCCTGGGTGTTTTGTTTGTTGAGTGTCATGTATTTCTGACCATTAGTTTCACTGTGTGCATGGTATTAACTGGAAATTTTCTTCTTTGTTAAACATTGTTTGTTTGTTTGTTTGGTTGGTTGGTTGTTCTGATTTCCTGTGGAGTGTATTATATAACTGATTTGTTTGCAGTTAAAAGCATTCCCTACAGTCTCCTTGTTCCTTTATCTGTTTAAAATTTTCATTTAATGTCTCACTGCTGTTTTTTTTTTCTTGTGATAAACATTTCTATAGTGTTTTCTCCCTAAAATAGTTTAGCTAGTAGCTGTAATAAGTGTTCATTACTGTAATTGCATTTTTACCGAATTACTTAACTGTAAACTGTTTTTTTTTTTCAAACTAAGACTTGTATTTTCTGTTTGTACTCTAGCTGTGATTTTCTGGGCATTTATTGTGGGGTTTCTGTGTTTTAGTCAGATAGCATAATCTGGATAGAGGCCTGCTGTTATCCAGGCCTGGTTGTTTTGGTTGTTGAGTTTCCTGTTTTTCTGGCAGCTAATTTCACTCTGTATAAGGTATTAACTGGAAATGTTCTCCATTTGTTAAACATCTTTTTGTTTGTTTGCTCTGACTTCCTGCCAAGAAGTGTATCATATAACTGATTCGTTTGCAGTTAAAAGCATTCTCTAGAGTTTCCTTTCCCCTTTATCTGTTTACAATTTTTATTTAGTGGCTCACTGATTTTTTACTGCTGTGATAAAATTTCTGTAGTGTTTTCTGCATAAAATTGTGTAACTAGTAGCTGTAATAGTGTTTTTTACAGTAACTCATTGTTACTGAATTACTAAACTGTAAACTTAATTTTCATACTGAGAGTTGTATTTTTGTTTTGTGAGTGTTCTATCTATGCTTTTCTGTGCATTTATTTTGAGGTTTTTGTGTTCTAGTCAAGCGGTATAGACTGGATAGAGGCCTGCTGCTATTCAGGCCTGGTTGTTTTATTTGTTGAGTTTTCTGTGTTTCTGGCAGCCATCTTCTGCTAATATTGTCTCATCTTCTCTGTTATTTTGAGTAACAGGGTTGCCAGACCTTTTCTACCATGAGTGATTGGTTAAACGAACGGAGGGATAGCAGGACTGGGTAATAATTCGAGGATCTAGATTCTTCCATCTTTTCTGGTATTTAAACCCTGTGTCTGCAGGGGCTGTGCTTATTTTTGTCAGGCTGTGGAGTAGTGATTCATCACTGGGACAAAGCAGAAATTCCATAAGACTCCAAGAGCAGAATATGTTATTTCTTACTTTTATTTCATTGAATTGCACTTCTTAACACTTATAATTGTGCTATGCAGCTAATCTTCTGCAATTTGTACTGTTATAAAGATTTTTTAATGTTTCACTGCATTTGTTTATTGTTTTATATTGTTTTGACTGTATTTTTCATTTTTAGACAGTGTTTCATTACTGTAGTTACATTTTTACTGACTTACTTAAGTGTAAACTGCTTTTTCATACTGAGAGTTATATTTTGTGTTTGTGAGTGCTTTATCTGTTCTTTTATGTGCATTTATTGTGAGGTTTCTGTGTTCCATTCAGGTAGTTTAGCTTGGATAGAGGCCTGCTGTTATCCAGGCCTGGTTGTTTTGTTTGTTGAGTTTCTTGTGTTTCTGGCAGTCTTCGTCTGCTGATAGTGGCTTATCTTCTCTGTTATTGAGACTAAAATAGTTGTCTGACCTTCTCTAGCATGACTGATTGTTTGAAAGAGCAGGAGATAGCGGACTGTTTGGTAACTTGAGCTTCTTGGTTCTTCCATCTTTTCTGGTATTTAAACCCTGTGTCTGCAGTGTGCTGTGTTTGTTTTTACCAATATGTGGAGTAGTGATTCATCACTGTGACAAAGCTGAAATTCCCTTAGACTCCAAGAGCAGAATACATTATTTCTTATGTTTATTTCATTGAATTGCACTTCTTAATGCTTATAATTGTGCTATACAGCTAATCTACTACATTATGTACTGTTATAAAGCATTTTAAATGTTTCACTGCATTTGTGTATCATTGTGTACTGTTTTAACTGCAGTTTTCATTGCTAGATAGTGTTTCATTACTGTAGTCACATTTTTACTAAATTACTTAAAGTGTAAACTTTTTCATACTGAGAGTTGTATTTTCTGTTTGTGAGTGCTCTAGCTGTGCTTTCTGCGTTTGTTGTGAAGTTTCTGTATTCTAGCCAGGTAGCATAATCTGGATAGATGCCTGTTTTTATCTAGGCCTGGTTGTTTTGTTTGTTGAATTTCCTGTGTTTCTGATAGCAAGTTTCACTTTGTTAATCTATTAACTGGAAATGTTCTCCTTTTGTTAAACATCTGTTTGTTTGCTCTGATTTCCTCTGAAGCAGTGTATCATATAACTGAATTGTTTGCAGTTAAAAGCATTCCCTAGAGTCTACTTGCTCTTTTATTTGTTTTTAAACTTTAATTTAATGGCTCACTGCTGTTTTTTCTGTTGTGATAAACATTTCCATGGTGTTTTCTGCCTAAAATAGTGTAGCTAGTAGCTTTAATAGTGCTCATTACTGTAATTGCATTTTTACTGAATTACATAACTGTAAAATGCTTTTTTCATACTGAGAGTTGTATTTTCTGTTTGTAAGTGCTTTATCTGTTCTTTTCTGTGCATTTATTGTGAGGTTTCTGTGTTCCATTCAGGTAGCTTAGCCTGGATAGAGGCCTGCTGTTATCCAGGCCTGTTTGTTTTGTTATTGAGTTTCCTGTGTTTCTGGCAGTGATTGTCTGCTGATAGTTGCTTGTCATCTCTGTTATTGAGATTAAAAGGGTTGCCTGACCTTCTCTAGCATGAGTGTTTGTTTGAAAGAGCAGGAGATAGTGGACTATGTAGAATGTGAGCTTTTAGATTCTTCCATCTTTTCTGGCATTTAAACCCTGTGTCTGCAGTACATTGTGCTTGTTTTTACCAACATGTGGAGTAGTGATTCATCACCGGGACAAAGCAGAAATTCTCTAATTCTCCAAGAGCAGAATAAGTTAAGTTTCACATTTATTTCACCGAATTGCACTTCCTAACCCTTATAATTGTGCTATACACCTAATCTACTACATTTTGCACTGTTATAAAGCCTTTTTTACTGTTTCACTGCACTTGTTTACTGTTTTCTACTGTTTTAACTATATTTTTCATTGCTAGATAGTGTTGCATTACTGTAATTGCATTTTTACTGAAGTACTTACTGTAAACTGCTTTTTCTTACTGAGAATTGTATTTTTGTTTATGAGTGCTCTATTTCTGCTTTTCTGTGCATTTTTGTGAGTTTTCTGTGTTCTAGCCAGGTAGCATATTCTGGACAGAGAGCTCCTGTTATACAGGCCTGGTTGTTTTGCTTATTGAGTTTCCTGTGTTTCTGGCAGCCATCTTCTGCTGATAGTGTCTTGCCTTCTCTGTTATTGAGAGTAACAGGCTTGGCTAACTTTCTCTAGCATGAGTGATTGGTTGAAGGAACGGGGGATAGCAGAACTGGGCAGTAATTAGCGCTTCCAGATTCTTCCATCTTTTCTGTTATTTAAACCCTGTGTCTGCAGGAGACTGTACTTGTTTTTGTCAGGCTGTGGAGTGGTGATTCATCACTGGGACAAAGCAGAAATTTCCTAAGACTCCAAGAGCAGAATAAGGTATTTCTTATGTTTATTTCATTGAATTGCACTTCTTAATGCTTAACATTGTCTTATACAGTTAATTTACTGCATTTTGCACTGTTATAAAGCTTTTTTAATTTTTTACTGCATTTGTGTATATGTTTTATTCTGTTGTAATTGTATTTTTGATTGCTAGATAGTGTTTCATTACTGTAGTTGCATTTTTATTTAATTACATAAGTGTAAACTGATTTTTTCATACTGAGAGTTTTATTTTCTTTTTATGAGTGCTCTATCTGTGCTTTTCTGGGCATTTATTGTGAGGTCTCTGTGTTCTCTTCAGGTGGCATAGTCTGGATAGATGCCTGCTATTATCTAAGCCTGGTTGTTTTGTTTGAGTTTCCTTTGTTTCTGGCAGCCATCTTCTGCTGATAGTGTATTGTCTTCTCTGTTATTAATAGTAACAGGGTTGCCTGACCTTCTCTACCACGAGTGATTGGTTGAAAGAGCAGGGCCTAGAAGGACTGGGTAATAATTCAAGGATCTAAATTCTTCCATCTCTTCTGGTATTTAAACCCTGTGTCTGCAGGGGGCTGTGCTTGTTTTTTCCAGGCTGTGGAGTAGTGATTCATCACTGGGACAAAGCAAACATTCCCTAAGACTCCAAGAGCAGAATAAGTTATTTATTACATTTATTTCATCAATATGCACTTCTTAACATTTATAATTGTGCTATGCAGCTAATCTTCTACATTTTGCACTGTTATAAAGATTTTTAAATGTTTCACTGCATCTGTTTATTGTTTTATCTTGTTTAAAATGTATTTTGCATTGCTAGAGAGTGTTTTATTACTGTAGTTGCATTTTACTGAATTACTTAAGTGTCAACTGCTTTTTCATACTGAGAGTTGTATTTTCTGTTTGTGAGTTCTTTATCTGTTCTTTTCTTTGCATTTATTGTGAGGTTTCTGTGTTTCATTCAGTTAGCTTAGCCTGGATAGAGGCCTGCTGTTATCCAGGCCTAGTTGTTTTGTTTGTTAAGTTTCCTGTGTATCTGGCAGTCATTGTCTGCTGATATTGGCTATGTCATCTCTGTTATTGAGACTAAAAGGGTTGCCTGACCTTCTCTAGCATGAGTGATTGTTTGAAAGAGCAGGAGATAGTGGACTGTGTAGTAATTTGAGCTTCTAGATTCTTCCATATCTTCTGGTATTTAAACCCTGTGTCTGAAGTATGCACTGTTTGTTTTAACCGACATGTGGAGTAGTGATTCATTACTGGGAAAAAGCAGAAATTCCCTAAGATTCCAAAAGCAGAATAAGTTAAGTTTTACATTTATTAACCTGAATTGCACTTCCTAACACTTATAATTGTGCTTTACAGCTAATCCACTACATTTTTCACTGTTATAAAACCTTCTTTACTGTTTCAATGCATTTGTTTACTGTTTTATACTTTTTAACTGTATTTTTCATTGCTAGATAGTGTTGCATTACTGTAATTGCATTTTACTGAATTACTTAACTGTAAACTGCTTTTTCATACTGAGGATTGAATTATTTTGTTTATGAGTGCTCTATTTGTACTGCTCTATGCATTTTTGTGAGGTTTCTGTGTTCTAGTCAGGTAGCATATTTTAGATAGAGACCTCCTGTTATCCAGGCCTGGTTGATTTGTTTGTTGAGTTTCTTGTGTTTCTGGCAGCCATCTTCTGCTAATAGTCTCTTGTCTTCGCTATTATTGAGAGTAACAGGGTTGCCTGACCTTGGTTGAAAGAGCAGGGGATAGCAGGACCTGGTAGCAATTCAAGCTTCTGGAGTCTTCCATCTTTTCTGGTATTTAAACCCTGTGTCTGCAGGAGGCTCTGCTTGTTTTTGTCAGGCTGTGGAGTGGTGATTCATCACTGGGACAAAGCAGAAATTCCCAAAGACTCCAAGAGCAGAATACGTTATTTCTTACATTTATTTCATTGAATTGCACTTCTTAACAGTTAGTATTGGGCTATATATGGAATCTATTACATTTTGCACTGTTATAAACTTTTGTTACTGTTTAACTGCATTTGTGTACTATTTTATACTGTTTTAACTGTATTTTTCTTTGCTAGATAGTGTTTCATTAATGTAATTGCATTATTACTGAATTCCTTAACTGTAAACTGCTTTTTCTTACTGAGAGTTGTATTTTCTGATTGTGAGTGCTCTGTCTTTGGTTTTCTGTGCATTTTTATGAGTTTTTGTGTCCTAGTTTGGTAACATAGTCTGGACAGAGGCCTGCTGTTATCCAGGTCTGGTTGTTTTGTTTGTTGCATTTGCTGTGTTTCTGGAAGGTATTTTCACTGTGCGTAAGGTGTTAACTGTAAATTTTCTCCATTTGTTAAACATCTGTATGCTTGTTACTTCTGATTTCCTGCCAAGGAGTGAATCATATAACTGATTTGTTTACCATTAAAAGCATTCTCAAGAGTCTCCTTGCTCATTTATGTTTAAAACATTTATTTAGTAGCTCACTGCTGTTTTGTCTGTTGTGATAAAAATTCCAGTGGTGTTTTCTATCTAAAATAGTGTAGCTAAAAGTCATAATAGTGTTCCTTACTCTAACTGCATTTTTACTGAATTATTAAACTGTAAACTGCTTTTTTCATGCTTAGTTGTATTTTCTGTTTACGAGTGTTCTGTCTTTGCTTTTCTGTGCATTTATAGTGAGATTTATGTGTTCTAGTCAGGTAGCCTAGTCTGTATAGAGGCCTGCTGTTATCTAGGCCTGTTTTTTTTAGTTTTTTGTGTTTCTGGCAGCTAGTTTCACTCTGTGTAAGGTATTAACTGGACATTTCCTCCAGTTGTTAAACATACGTTTCTTTGTTCTTATTTCCTGCCAAGGAGTGTATCATATAACTGATTTGTTTGCAGTTAAAAGCATTCTCTAGAGTCTCCTTGCTTCTTTATATGTTTAAAATTTTCATTTAGTAGATCACTGCTATTTTACTGCTGTGATAAAAAATTATGTAGTGTTTTCTGCATAAAATAATGTAGCTAGTAGCTGTAATAGTGTTCATTACAGTAATTCATTTTTACTGAATTACTAAACTGTAAAATGAATTTTCATATTGAGAGTTGTATTTTCTGTTCTTGAGTGCTCTATGTCTTCTATTCTGTGCATTTACTTTGAGGTTTATGTGTTCTAGTCAAGTAACATAGTCTGGTTAGAGGCCTGCTGTTATTCAGGCCTGATTGTTTTGTTTGTTGAGTTTCCTGTGTTTCTGGCTGCCATCTTCTGCAGATAGTGCCCTGTCTTTTCTGTTATTGAGAGTAACATGGTTGCCTGATCTTCTCTACCATGAGTGATTGACTGAAAGAACAGGGGCTAGCAGGACTGGGTATTAGGTCGAGCTTCTAGATTCTTCCATATTTTCTGGTATTTAAACCCTGTGTCTGCAGGAGACTGTGCTTGTTTTTGCCAGGCTGTAGAGTTGTGATACAGCACTGGGACAAAGCAGAAATTCCCAAAGACTACAAGAGCTGAATAAGTTATTTCTTACATTTATTTCATTGAATTGCACTTCTTAACAGTTATAATTGTGCTAAACATCTAATCTACTACATTTTTGCACTATTATAAAGCTTTTTTACTGTTATTCTGTTTTGTCTGCTATTTTATTCTGTTTTAACTGTATTTTTCATTGCTAGATAGTGTTTCATTAATGTAATTGCATGTTTACTGAATTACTTAACTGTAAACTGTCTTTTCATACTGAGAGTTTTATTTTCTGATCGTGAGTGCTCTATCTGTGTTTTTCTGTGCATTATTTGTGAGGTTTTTGTGTCCTAGTCTGGTAGCATAATCTGGATAAAGGCCTGCTGTTATCCAGGTCTAGTTGATTTGTTTGTTGAGTTTTCTGTGTTTCTGGAAGGTATTTCACTGTGTGTAAGTTGTTAACTGTAAATTGTCTCCATCTGTTAAGTGTGCATGCTTGTTTTTTCTGATTTCCTGCCAAGGAGTGTATCATATAACTGATTTGTTTGCCATTAAAAGCATTCTCTAGAGTCTCCTTGCTCCTTTATCTGTTTAAAACTTTAATTTAGTAGCTTACTGCTGTTTTGTCTGTTGTGATAAACATTTTTGTGGTATTTTCTGTCTAAAATAACACAGCTAGAAGTTGTAATAGTGTTCATTACTGTAATTGAATTTTTACTGAATTACTAAACAGTAAACTGCATTTTTCATACTGAGAGTTGTATTTTCTGTTTGTGAGTGTTCTATCTTTGCTTTTCTGTACATTTATTGTGAGGTTTCTGTGTTCTAGTCAGGTAGCATAGTCTGGATAGAAGCCTGCTGTTATCCAGGCCTGGTTATTTTGTTTTTTGAGTTTCCTGTGTTTCTGGCAGCTAGTTTTACTCTGTGTAAGGTATTAACTGGAAATTTTCTCCATTTATTAAACATCTCCTTGTTTGTTCTGATTTCCTGCCAAGGAGTGCATCATATAACTGATTTGGTTGCAGTTGAAGGCATTCTCTAGAGTCTCCATGCTCTATTATTTTTTAAAACTTGTATTTAGTGGCACACTACTGTCTTTTTGCTGTGATAAACATTTATGTAGTGTTTTCTGCCTAAAATAGTGTAGCTGTAATATTGTTCATTAGTGTAATTGAATTTTTACTGAATTATTAAACTGTAAACTGATTTTTCATACTGAGAGATGTATTTTCTGCTTGTGAGTACTCTATCTGTGCTTTTCTGTGCATTTATTGAGAGGTTTCTATGTTTTAGTCAGGTAGTATATCCTGAATAGAGGCCTGCTGTTATCCAGGCCTGGTTGTTTTGTTTGTTGAGTTTCCTGTCATTCTGGCAGCCATATTCTGCTGATAGTGTCTTCTCTTCTCTGTTATTGAGAGTAACAGTGTTGCCTGACCTTCTTTAGCACAAGTGATTAGTTGAAAGAGCAGGGGCTAGCAGGACTGGGTATTAAGTCGAGCTTCTAGATTCTTCCATATTTTCTGGTATTTAAACCCTGTGTCTGCAGGAGACTGTGCTTGTTTTTGTCAGGCTGTAAAGTTGTGATTCAGCACTGGGACAAAACAGAAATTCCCAAAGTCTGCAAGAGCTGAATAAGTTATTTCTTACATTTATTTCATTGAATTGCACTTCTTAACAGTTATAATTGTGCTAAACATCTAATCTACTACATTTTGCACTGTTATAAAGCTTTTTTACTGTTATTCTGTATTTGTCTGCTATTTTATCTGTATTTTTCATTGCTATATAGTGTTTCATTAATGTAATTGCATGTTTACTGAATTACTTAACTGTAAACTGCATTTTCATACTGAGAGTTGGATTTTCTGATTGTGAGTGCTCTATCTATGCTTTTCCTGTGCATTGTTTGGGAGATTTGTGTGTCCTATTCTCATAGCATAGTCTGGACAGAGGCCTGCTGTTATCCAGGCCTGGCTGTTTTGTTTGTTGAGTTTCCTGTGTTTCTAGAAGCTATTTTCACTGTGTGTAAGGTATTCACTGCAAATTTTCTCCATCTGTTAAAAGTCTGTATGCTTGTTTCTTCTGATTTCCTGCCAAGGAGTGTTTCATATAACTGATTTGTTTGCCATTAAAAGCATTCTCTAGAGTCTCCTTTCTCCTTTATCTGTTTAAAGCTTTCATTTAGTAGCTCATTCCCATTTTGTCTGTTGTGCTAAACATTTCTGTGGTGTTTTCTTTCTAAAATAATGTAGCTAGAAGTTGTAATAGTGTTCATTACTGTAATTGCATTTTTACTGAATTACTAAACTGTAAACTGCTTTTTTTCATACTGAGAATTGTCTTTTCTTTTTGTGAGTGCTCTATCTGTGCTTTTCTGTGCATTTATTTTGAGGTTTGTGTGTTCTAGTAAAGACGCATAGTCTGGATAGCAGCCTGCTGTTATTCAGGCCTGGTTGTTTTGTTTGTTGAGTTTCCTGAGTGTCTGGAAGCCATCTTTTGCTGATAGTGTCTTGTCTTCTCTGTTATTGAGAGTAATTGGCTTGGGTGATCTTCTCTAGCATGAGTGATTGGCTGAAAGAATGGAGGATAGCAGGGCTGGGTAATAATTTGCACTTTTAGATTCTTCCATCTTTTCTGGTAGTTAAACCCTGTGTCTGCAGTAGACTGTGCTTGTTTTTGTCAGGCTGTGGAGTGGTGATTCATCACTGAGACAAAGCAGAAATTTCCTAAGACTCCAGGAGCAGAATAGGTTCATAGGTTCATGGGTAGGTACTAGGCTATTGGCCCTAGGGCCTATACAAGCCTAGCCAAAAATGTACCCTGGCTTTTGCCACCCAAGAAAATTATTTTCCTGTGCCCCTGTCCAGCAGAACCACAGAAGTGATTCCCGGGGTGAATTTCCTATTACCCATCCAATCATCAAGATTTTTCTTGAAGAGTGCTAATGAGGAGCTCTGTTTGACATAGATAGGTAGTCTGTTCCAGAGTATGGGAAGTCTCTGGGACAGGAATCTATCCCTCCAGCATGTTCTGTTTATTGTGGTGACAAGGTTTAGGTCCCTAGAGCATGTAGCTTGGAGGGATTGGGATTTCTTTAAGTGGAGCATGTCCAACAGCTCTGGGTTTGACATAGCTTTGTATGTTAGGCAGAGATCGCCTCTGAGTAGGCGATATGCGATGGAATAAAGCTGGGATTTTTTGAGACGGTCTGTGTAAGGCATCTGTTTGAGGCCAGTAATCCTCTTTGTGAGGTATTTTTGCGGCCTTTCCAGTTGTTGTAGATGTCTTGTGAGGTACATACCAAAAGGGGCGTTGTACTCTATAATAGGTCTAATGAGTGATGAGTAGAGGGGAACAATGACCTCTTTTTTTCTGAATGAGAAACCTTTTGTGATGAGGTGTGCCACGTAGAAGGATTTCCTGACCACTTTGGCAATGTGATTATCAAAGGAGAGACTACTGTCCACCTATGTCCCAAGGTCTCTTATCACACTTTCAGCGTTAAGTAGACTACCACCTATGTGGTAGTTCATGGGTACAGAATTTTTACCAAAGGGGATGACAATGCACTTTTTGGCATTGAGCTTGAGACCATGTCTTTGACACCAGGCATCTGTCTCAGTGAGGCCCTATTGTAGGATGTCCACATCATTATGAGTTTCAATTATGGCTCCTAGTTTGCAGTAATCTGCGAGTTTAGTTAGCCAAAGACCTTCTGTGTTAGCCTGTACATCAGAGAAGTAGATACCAAACAGGAGAAGACCCAGGACTGAACCCTGTGGTACTCCACTTGTCACTGGTCTGAAGTCTGATTTGGAGTCTGCTACTTTCACAGTGTGGGTTCTTTCAGCAAGCCAGTTGGCAACCCATCTTGTGACATAGGGATTTATACCTAGTTTAGTGAGTTTATCTATAATTCCAGAGTGGGGGATGGTGTTGAACGCCTAGGCGAGATCTAGATAGGCTGTGTAAACCACCTTACCCTCATCTATGGCTTTGGTGACTACTTCAAAGAAGTCTATCAGGTTTAGGAGACATGATCTGCATTTTACAAACCCAAACTGTGTGGGGTCCAGGGTTTGGAGATCTCCAATGTCTTTGTTTATGAGTTCCATGATGATACGTTTCATGGCCTTGCAGATGAGGCTCGTCAGGCTAATGGGGCGGTAGTTCCCGGGGTTTGTTGTGGCCCCCCCTTTGTGGAGTGGGATAACTGTCATGGTGCACCATTCAATGGGCACAAAGCCTGAGGTGAGGCTATGATTGAACATGGTACTTAGGTGGGGTGCCAGTTCATTCTGTAGTTCATGTAGAAGGCAACCTGGGATGTTGTCAGGTCCCATGGATGCTGTGTTCTTGGCTTTGGAGAGTGACGTTTTTACCTGTGCAGCCATGATTACAGGAGCTTTGCATTCTTCCGGTATAAATATGGGCCCTTTAGGGGGTGAGAGGGGGTAAAGTTAGCACTGAACCTATCTGCCAGGATGTTGGCAATATCAGTTGATTCTGTATATTTAGTGTGATTGTGCTGTAACTCAGAGCAGATCTGAGTGTTGCCATTGAGATTTTTGACATAGCTATAGAATGCTTTGTGGTTGTCTTTAGAATCAGTGGCAATTTTGTTTTCATAACTAGCTTTGGAGGATTTTATGAGGGATCTCAGCTTCTTACTGAGGCTGACCAGGGAGTTCCTCCAATCGTGGGATTTTACTCTTTTTTGCAACAGTTTCTTTCTTCTGTTGTAGAGTTTGTTTATGGCAGAAGACCAGCAGATTGGCTTCCTTTTTTTGGAGGATAGCATCTTGGTTCTGTTAGGGATAGCATGATCCATGCACTCATGTAAGTGCTTATAAAGTGCATTTGTGTAGGATTCAGCAGTCGTACCTCTATTGTCCATCTGCAGGGGTGTCATGAAGTTTTCCACTTCTGTCTTAAGAAGCGTGAAGTTGGTTTGGAGAAATTTTTTACGTTTGTTTTTCTAATGGGGTGGGAGCGGGATGTAGATGTCTAGGGTGATTAGCTTGTGGTCGGATCTGACCAACGAGGAGCTGACCTCTGGTGTGGAACACCAGTCACCCATGTTGGTGATGAACAGGTCTAGGATATTGCTGCCTCTGGTGGGGGTGTGGATAAGTTGATCCAAAGCGTTGGAATTGATGATTTCCAGAAAACGTTGAGCAAAAGATTTGGTACATGAGTAGTTTTCCCAGTTAATGGTAGAGTAGTTGAAATCACCCATTATTAGAGTGTTGGGTTGTACCTTAATATTTTCCAGTGTATCAAGAAAAAAGGAGTGGGAATCCTGAGGCATGGTGGGGGGTCTGTAGCAAGCTACAATCTGGATTGCAGTTTTGCCCAGAGTTAGTTGAACTTGGATAATCTCTGATGCATTATGCTGAGCAACTAGCTTGGAGGTGTGGATATCCTTAATGAATATGGACACGCCTCCACCTGTCTCGGTCCGGGTTTGGTGGCCGAAATTTGTGGTATGAATTATAGCCTGGTAATGCAGGGGTGCTCTCTGGAGCTTTGAACCAGGTCTCTGTCACTGCACAGATGTCAATGTTCTCCATTCTAAGGAGTGCCTCGAGTGAGTGCATTTTGAGGTTTAGACTTCTAGCATTGAGTAGCATTACCCTCAGATTTTGCTTGCTTGTACCTGTAATGGTGGTGAATTTGTCATTTGAACCTTGCCTAAAAAAGGCACTATAGGAGTGGCAAGAGCCTTTGCCAGTATCCGGAATCCCAAGAGCGACAGGTGCAGGCCATCTCTGGCAAAGCAGCGTGGTCTGTCGATCATGTCATCCCAGGCAGACAGATACTGAATTCCCTTAGAATGACACCAGAAGCTTAGCCAATTGTTAAAGTCAATCATTTTGTCCTTGTACTGTGGTGTCATTGTGGGTGATGGCAGGATACTACTCAGGGCTAGGGTCATACCGGCCTGGCTACAAGATCAGAGAGCTCCTCCATGTCTCTTTTCATGTAGTCCAGGGAGGTCCTTCTCAGGTCATTCACACAAACATGGACATTGACAGAGTCATATTTGTACTTGTTGTGGAGTGACCTGAGTGCGTGCATTATGTGGCAGATCCTGGCACCTGACCGGCAGCTGACAGTAACTTTTTCCTTGTATAGCTTGGTGAGTGGAACATCAGTGTGCCTGACTATAGAGTCACCTATGACTACAGTGTTGGGTACGTTATGCCTTATGGGCTGTAGTTGAGTGGCACACTGAGTATGTGGGCTATGTGTCATTTGGGTTGTGTTGGGGGTAGAGGTTGCTTGCATTTCTGCTTTGGAGGTCTCTGTTGTTTGGGCAGATTAGTACAGAGGAGCCTCCGCGAATGTAGGTGCGTGTTTTGTGGTTCTGTGTGTGTGTTTTGGTGGTGTAGGTTTTGAGGGACTATGTGATGAGTGTGGTGCGGTGCAAGTGTTTACCTTCTCCTCTTGACTGTCTAGGCCAGTCTTTGGTAAAGAGAGCTTTGCTTCCAGTTTGGCTATATAAGTGCATCTCTCACAGGTCGTAGTGTTGGGTGGTAGGAGGAGAGGGTTGCCTGTGTACATGAGGCAATTGCTGCATTGTCCCAAGATGCCCAGATTCATCAGGTAGACAGGAGAAAACACCGGGAGCTGACCTTTAGACATGCCTGAATATGTGCTTATTTATTAAGTACTAAAAACTGTTTTCCTCTAGACAAGTGAGGAAAGTTGAGTGCTGTAGTAATTTGTAACTTATTTAGTGCTTACAATGAGTTCTGAACAAGTGCTGAGATCAAAGAAACAGATGAGTCCTAAAACTAAAAAGCTGGCTAGTTGCAAGGGAAATTTTGAAAAACAGACTTTATGGCGCAAGGAATAGTTTTACCCAGTTAAGTGGGGGGGGGGCTTAGGAGCTCACAAACAGTCCTGGACAAAGCAAATCCGTATCTGACCTGCCACAGGAAAGGGGGGAAGCAAGCTTAGAATTTTTTTCCAGTAAAGTGGAAATGGAGAAAGCTGGAACAGAAGTTAATTCAACGTTAAGAATCTGAGTCGGTTGGCCTTCACAAATGTTCTCTATTAGATTGAGTGAACTAATGACACTAGACTGGGAGGAGTGTCAACAGATCAAATATACAGTATGGGCGGGCAACTGCAAAGCCACCAAGTATAAATTACAGTTCCTAGCTGTAGCCACTAAATGAAAGTTTTAAACAGATCAAGGAGCAGACTCGAGAATGCTTGTAACAGACAAAAATGCACAGAAAAGTTTCGATAGAGCACTCACAAATAGAAAATACAACTCTCGGTATGAAAAGCAGTTTACAGTTAAGTAATGTTAAAACAGTTTAACACAGTACATAAATGCAGTGAAACAATAAAAAAAAGCTTTATAACAGTGCAAAAATATAGTAGATCAACCGTATAGCACAATTATAAGCGTTTCAGAAGTGCAATTCAGTGAAATAAGTGTAAGAAATAACTTAGCCCGCTCTTGGAATCTTAAGGAATTTCCACTTATGCAATGCAATGCAGAACATTTATAAGACACAGGGTTTATATAGCAGTAAGAATGGAAGAGTTGGAAGATCAGATTACTACTCAGCCCCTGCTATTACCCAATCACTCGTACTACAGAAGGTCAGGAGGCCTTGTTACTCTCAATAATAATGAAGACAATCAGCAGAAAATGGCTGCCAGAAACACAAACAAAACTTCCAGCCAACACAACAGGCCTCTATCAAGATTATGCCACCTGAGCAGAACACAGAAAGCTCACTTTAAAAGCACAGAAAGAACACCCACAAAGAGAAAATCCAAGTCTCAGTATGAAAAAGCAGTTTACAATTTAGTAATTTAAATAAAAAAAGCAATTATAGTAATGCACACTATTACAGTTCCTAGCTGTAGCCACTAAATGAAAGTTTTAAACAGATCAAGGAGCAGACTCAAGAAATCTTTTAACAGAGAAAAATGCACAGAAAAGTTCAGATAGAGCACTCACAAACAGAAAATACAACTCTCAGTATGAAAAAGCAGTTTACAGTTAAGTAATGTTAAAACAGTTTAAAACAGTACATAAATGCAGTGAAACAATAAAAAAAGCTATATAACAGTGCAAAAATATAGTAGATCAACTGTATAGCACAATTATAAGCATTTCATAAGTGCAATTCAGTGAAATAAGTGTAAGAGATAACATAGCCTGCTCTTGGAATCTTAAGGAATTTCCACTTATGCAATGCAATCCAGAGCCAGTAAGTTATTTATTATATTTATTTCATTGAATTGCTCTTCTTAACACTTATAATTGTGCTATATGGCTAATTTACTGCATTGTACACTGTTATAAAGCATTTTTAATGTTTCATTGCATTTTGTGTACTATTTTATTCTGTTTTAACTGTATTTTGCATTGCTAGATAATGTTTCATTACTGTAGTTCCATTTTTACTGAATTACTTAAGTGTAAACTGCTTTTTCATACTGAGGGTTGTATTTTCTGTTTGTGAGTGCAATATCTGTGCTTTCCTTTGCATTTTTGAGATGTTTCTGTGTTCTAGTCAGGTAGCATAGTCTGGATAGAGGCCTGCTGTTATCCAGGCCTGGTTGTTTTGTTTGTTGAATTTCTTGTATTTTTGGCAGCTAGTTTCACTGTGTGTAAGTTATTAACTGGAAATTTTCTCCTTTTGTTAAACATCTGTTTGTTTGTTTATTCTGATTTTCTGCAAAGGAGTATATCATATAACCGATTTGTTTGCAGTTAAAAGCATTCCCTAGAGTCTCCTTGCTCTTTTATTTGTTTAAAACTTTCATTTAATGGCTCACTGCAGTTTTTTCTGTTGTGATAAAAATTTCTGTAGTGTTTTCTCCCTAAAATAGTGTAGCTAGTAGCTTTAATAGTGTTCATTACTGTAATTGCATTTTTACTGAATTACTAAACTGTAAACTGCTTTTTTTCATACTGAGAGTTGTATTTTCTGTTTGTGAGTGTTCTATCTGTGCTTTTCTGTGCATTTCTTGTGAGGTTTCTGTGTTCCATTCAGGTAGCCTAGCCTGGATAGAGGCCTGCTGTTATCCAAGCCTGGTTGTTTTGTTTGTTGAGTTTCCTGTGTTTCTGGCAGTCATCGTCTGCTGATAGTGGCTTGTCATCTTTGTTATTGAGACTAAAAGGATTGCCTGACCTTCTCTAGCATGAGTGATTGTTTGAAAGAGCAGGAGATAGCAGGACTGTGTAGTAATTCGAGCTTCTAGATTATTCTATCTTTTCTGTTATTTAAACCCTGCGTCTGCAGTGTGCTATGCTTGTTTTTACCAAGATGTGGAGTAGTGATTATTCACTGGGACATAACAGAAATTCACTAAGACTCCAAGAGCAGAATAAGTTATGTTTTACATTTATTTCACTGAATTATACTTCTTAACACTTATAATTGTGCTTTACAGCTAATCCACTACATTTTGCACTATTATAAAGCCTGTTTTACAGTTTCACTGCATTTGTTTACTGCTTTATACTGTTGTAACTGTATTATTCATTGTTAGATAGTGTTTCATTACTGTGATTGCATTTTTACTGAATTACTTAACTGTAAACTGCTTTTTCATAGTGAGGATTGTATTTTCTGTTTATGAGTGCTCTAATTGTACTTTTCTGTGCCTTTTGTGAGGTGTTACTGTTCTAGTCAGATAAACATTTCTGTAGTGTTTTCTGCCTAAAATAATGTAGCTAGTAGCAGTAATAGTGTTCATTAGTGTAATTGCATTTTTACTGAATTACTCAACTGTATTTTCTATTTGTGAGCGCTCTATCTGTTCTTTTCTGGGCATTTATTGTGAGCTTTCTGTGTTCTTGTCAGGTAGCATAGTCTGGATAGAGGCCTGCTGTTATCCAGGCCTGGTTGTTTTGTTTGTTGAATTTCCTGTGTTTCTGGCAGCCATCTTCTGCTGATAGTGTCTTGTCGTCTCTGTTATTGAGAGCAACAGAGTTACCTGATCTTCTCTAGCATGAGTGATTGGTTGAAAGAGCAGGGGCTAGCAGGACTGGGTAGTAATTCAAGCATCTAGATTCTTCCATCTTTTGTGGTATTTAAACCCTGTGTCTGCAGGAGGTTGTGCTTGTTTTTGTCAGGCTGTTTAGTGGTGATTCATCACTGGGACAAAGCAGAAATTCCCAAAGACTCCAAGAGCAGAATAAGTTATTTCATACATTTATTTCATTGAATTGCACTTTGTAATAGTTATAATTGTGTTATACATGAAATCTATTACATTTTGCACTATTATAAAGCTTTTTATTGTTATTCTGCATTTGTGTACTATTTTATACTGTTTTAACTGTATTTTTGATTGCTAGATAGTGTTTCATTAATGTAATTGCATTTTTACTGAATTACTTAACTATAAACTGCTTTTTCATACTGAGAGTTGCATTTTCAGATTGTGAGTGCTCTATCTGTGCTTTTCTGTGCATTTTTGTGAGGTTTTTGTGCCCTGGTCCAGTAGCATAGTCTGGACAGAGGCCTGCTATTATCCAGGCCTGGTTGTCTTGTTTGTTGAGTTTCCTGTGTTTCTGGCAGCTAGTTTCACTATGTGTAAGGTATTAACTGTATTTTTTATCTATCTGTTAAACATCTGTTAAACATCTGTATGCTTGTTTCTTCTGATTTCCTGCCAAGAGTGTATCATATAATCGATATGTTGTCATGAAAAGTATTTTCTAGATTCTCCTTGCTCCTTTGTCTGTTTAAACCTTTCATTTAGTAGCTCACTGCTGTTTTGCCTGATGTGATAAACATTTCTGTGGTGTTTTCTGACTAAAATAGTGCAGATAGAAGTTGTAATAGTGTTCATTACTGTAATTGCATTTTTACTGAATTACTAAACTGTAAAGTCCTTTTTTTTCATGCAAAGAGTTGTATTTTCTGTTTCAGAGTGTTCTGCATCTGCTTTTTTGTGCATTTGTTGTGAGGTTTCAGTGTTCTCACCAGTTAGCGTAGTCTGGATAAAGGCCTGCTATTATCCAGGCCTGGTTGTTTTGTTTGTTAGGTTTCCTGTGTTTCTGGCAGCTAGTTTCACTGTGTGTAAGGTATTAATATGAAATTGTTTCCATTTGTTAAACATCTGTTTGTTTGTTCTGATATCATGCCAAGGAGTGTATCACATAACTGATTTGTTTGCAGTTAAAAGCATTCTCTAGAGTCTCCTTGCTCTTTTATCTGTTTAAAACTATCATTTAGTGGCTCAATTTTGTTTTTCTGCTGTGATAAACTTTTCTGTAGTGTTTTCTGCCTAAAATTGTGTAGCTAGTAGTTTTAACAGTGTTCATTACTGTAATTGCATTTTTACTGAATTACTAAACTGTAAACTGCTTTTTCAAACTGAGAGTTGTATTTTCTGTTTGTGAGTGCTCTATCTGTGCTTTACAGTGCATTTATTGTAAGGTTTTACGAGGTTTCTGTGTTCTAGTCAGGTAGCATAGTCTTTATAGAGGCCTGCTATTATACAGGCCTGGTTGTTTTGTTTGTTGAGTTTCCTGTGTTTCTTGCAGCCATCTTCTGCTGATAGTGTCTTGTCTTCTCTGTTATTGAGAGCAACAGTGTTGCCTGACTTTCTCTAGCATGAGTGATTGATTGAAAGAGCAGGGGCTAGCAGGACTGGGTAGCAATTCGAGCTTCTAGATTCTTCCATCTTTTCTTGTATTTAAACCATGTTTCTGCAGGGGGCTATGCTTGTTTTTTCCAGGCTGTTGAGTGGTTATTCACCACTGTGACAAAGCAGAAATTCCCTAAGTCTCCCAGAGCAGAATATGTTATTTCTTACATTTATTTCATTAAGTTGCACTTCTTAACGCTTATAATTGTGCTATACATCTAATTTTCAACATTTTGCATGGTTATAATGTTTTTTTACTGTTTAAATGGATTTGCATTCCATTTTATGCTGTTGTAACTGCATTTTTCATTGCTAGATAGTGTTGCATTACTGTAATTGCATTTCTACTGGATTATTTAACTGTAAACTGCTTTTACATTCTGAGAGTTGTATTTTCTGTTTGTGAGTGCTCTATCTGTTTTTTACTGTGCATTTATTTTGAGGTTTCTGTGTTGTCTTCAGGTAGCATAGTCTGGATAGAGGTATGCTGTTATCCAGGCCTGGTTATTTTGTTTTTTGAGTTTCTTGCATTTCTGGCAAGGAGTTTCACTGTGTGTAAGCTATTAACTTAAAAGTTTTTCCATTTGTTAAACATTTGTTTGTTTGTACTGATTTCCTGCCAAGGAGTGTATCATATAACTGATTTGTTTGCAGCTAAAATCATTCTCTAGAGTCTCATTGCTCCTTTACCTGTTTAAAACTTTAATTTCATGGCTCACTGCTGTTTTTCTGCTGTGATAAAAATTTCTGTAGTTTTTTCTGTCTAAAATAGTGTAGCTATTAGTTGTATCCCACCCCTTTCTATTGGTGTTTTGTTCTTATACTTGTTGGCTTTGCAGTTGCCCGCCCCTTCTGTAAATTTGATCTGCGACACTCTTCCCAGTCTAGTGGCATTAACTCTTTCTACCTAATACAGAATGAACATTTGAGAAGGCCAACCCACTTAGGTTCTTAACCTTGAAATATCTGCTCTTTCTCCTTTCTCACTTTCCACTTTACTAAAACAAATCTTTGCTCGAATCCCCTTGTGTTCTGAGTGTGCATCTCAGCTAAGTATATATTTTTTTCACTTTTTCACTTTTTCACTGTTTTGAGTTGAATGAATCAATAATTGAATTCATTTCAGAATACATTTTGAATAAATTGCATTTATTTATACTTTATTTGCTTTAATATTGCTACACAGTCAAGTGTGTTAGCTTGCACTACCCTTGAATTGTTTTATTGCTGTTTTACCTGCTTTTCTGTAAAAAAATTCTAAGCTTGTTTCCTGCCTTTTCTGTAGCTAATCTAGTCCAGATACATATTTGCTGTATCCATGACTGTTTGTAAGCATCTGAGCCCCCCCCAAGCCTTTCTGTGTTGGAAGGAAGCCTTCTAGCTTTCAGTGAAATGGCATGCACTAGGTAGCCTATGTACCACAAGAGGAGTGGTTTCTGGACCAGAAATTGTAGTTTATTGGGTGTTCGGGCAGTTTTCCATCTCCTTCAACTTTCTGGTTTAAAAGCCTGTGTTTGCGCTTCTTTCCCACCTTTCCTGTAACTAGTCTAGTCCAGATATAGATTTGCTGTATCCAGGACTGTTTGTAAGCTTCTGATCCCCCCAAGCCTTTCTGTGTTGGATGGAAGCCTTCTAGCTTATTAGTGGGAGTGGTAAGCTCTAGGTAGCCTATCCACCATAAGAGGAGTGGTTTCTGGCCCAGAAATTGTAGTTTATTGGCCATTTGAGCAGTTTTTTCATTCTCTTTCTACTTTCTGGTTTAAAAGCCCACATTTGCCCTTGTTTCCCGCCTTTCCTGTAATTCGTCTAGTCCAGATACAGATTTGCTGTATCCAGGACTGTTTGTAAGTTTCTGAGCCTCACTAGCCTTTCTGTGTTGGATGAAAGCCTTTTAGCTTGTCAATGGGAGTGGAAAGCTCTAGGTAGCCTATCTACCACAAGAGGAGTGGTGTCTGCCCCAGAAATTGTAGTTTATTGGGAATTTGGGCAGTTTTTCCTTCTCTTTCAACTTTCTGGTTTAAAAGCCCACATTTGCGCTTTTCCCGACTTTCCTGTAACTAGTCTAGTCCAGATACAGAGTTGCTGTATCCAGGACTGTATGCAAGATTTTGAGCCCCCCAAGCCTTTCTGTGTTGGAGGGAAGTCTTCTAGCTTATCAGTGGGAGTGATAAGCACTAGGTAGCTTATCAGTGGGAGTGATAAGCACTAGGTAGCTTATCTATCACAAGAGGAGTGCTTTCTGGCACAGAAATTGTAGTTTATTGGCTGTTTGAGCACTTTTTCCATCTCTTTCAACTTTCTGGTTTAAAAGCTCACATTTGCACTTGTTTCCTACCTTTCCTGTAACTAGTCTATTCCAAATACAGATTTGCTGTATCGAGGACTATTTGTAAGCTTTTGAGCAGTGCCAAAGTCTCCTCTTCAATTTTTCCCTTAGATCTGTTACTTCTCTCCTCACCTGCACTATTACTAGCTTATTAGTCTAGCACTTTACCAGACTTTTTGTAGCAATTATTGTAGCACACAAAAGTGCTACCAGCACTAAACGTTCTACAAGGAAACAGCTCCAGTACTTATTATTAATGCCCATCCCTCCAGGCATGTCTAAAGGTCAGTTCAGTGTGCTTTCTTCTATTAACCTGGTGAACTTGTGCATCCTGAGGCAATGTAGCAACTGCCTCATGTACACTGATAACCCTTTCATCTTACCTTCCAACATTCAAACTTGCGAGAGATGCACTTATATATCCAAATTGGAAGCCACGCACTCTCCAGCCAAGACCTGAATAACTGGTCAAGATGAGAAGGTCAAAACTTGCACCACACCACATGGAACACATAGCCCTCTGAAACACACACCAGCACTGCCTTCACAGAGAAATACAAACCACACACCCATCTTCATGGAGGCGCTCAATAAAAATCTACCCAAACAGCAGAGACCTCCAAGGCAGAAACACACTCGTCCACCACAACACAACACTAATCACGAGACACATAACTCTCCTGAACAGTGTGCCACTCAAACAATGCCACTAAGGCAAAACAGCATGCCCAACACACTAGTTATAGGTAACTCGATAGTGAAGCACAGTGATGTCTCACTCACTAGGTTGAATAAGGAGAAAATAACAGTCAGCTGCCTGTCGAGTGCCAGGATCCACCACATAAAGCATGCACTCAGGTCCCTCAAAAACAGGTAGAAATATGACTCTCTCATTGTACATGTGGGTGTGAATGACCTGAGATGTACCTCCCTGGACTACATGAAAAGAGACATGGAGGAGCTTTCTGATTATGTAGCCCAGTTGGGTATGATCCTAGCCCTGAACAGCATACTACCATCACCCAAAATGATATCACAGTACAAGCAGAAAATGATTAATTTCAGCAACTGGCTAAGTTGCTGGTGTCATTCTAAGGGGATCCAGTATCTGTCTGCCTGGGATGACATGATTGACAGAAGTCGACGCTTTGCCAGAGATGGCCTGCATCTGTCACTCCTGGGCTTCCTGATACTGCCCATGCCTCTTCCCACCCCTATAGTTCCTTTTTTAGGCGTTGTTCCAAAGACTAAATTACCACAGTAACAGCTACAAACAAGAGTCATGCTGCTCAATGCTAGAAGTCTAAATCTCAAAATGCACTCACTCAAAGCATTCCTGGAAATGGAGAACATCAACATTTTTGCTGTAACAGAGACCTGGTTCAAAGCAGCAGAAAGAACCCCTTGCATTACCAGGCTATAACTCATTCCACACCTTTCGGCTTCAGAACTTGGACTGAAGCTCCAAAGCCGGTGGTGTTTCCATATTCATAAAGGATGCGCACACCTCCAGACTGGTAGCCCAACATAACGCAGCAGAGAAATTTTAGGTGCAGCTAACACTGGGTAAGAGAGCAATTCAGGTCATAGCCTGCAATAGGTCCCCAACCATGTACCAAGACTAGCACTCCACGTTCCTAAACACCCTGGAGAATATTAGGGTCCAACCTAACACTGGGTGACTTCAACTACCCCTCCATTAACTTGGAAAATGACTCATGTACCAATAGACTTGCCCAACTTTTCCTGGAATTTATTAATTCCAATGCTCTGGACCAGCTTGTTCTTACTTACACTAGAGGTAGCAACATCCTTGACCTGGTCATTACTAACATGGGTGATTGTTGCTCTATACCAGTAGTCAACTCCTCCATGGTTAGATCTGACCACAAACTATTCACCTTGGAAATCCACATCCCTCTCGCCTCCCCCCCTGCAAAGGTAACCACCATAAAAAACTTCTCCAAAGCTAACTTTTGTCTCCTAAAAACAGAGGTGGCTAACTTCACGGCAACCATGCAAATGGAGAGTAGTTGCATGACTGCCAAGTCATACACCAATGCACCGTACAAATGTGTACACAAATGCATGGATCTCTCCATACCCAATAGAACCAAGATGCTCTCCTCCAAAAAAGGAAGCCAATCTGGTGGTCCCCTGCCATAAAAAACTCTACAATAGAAGGAAACTGATGCAGAATAAGGTGAAGTCCCAAGACTGGAAAAACTCCCTTTTCAGCCTCAACAAAAAGTTGAGATCCCTCATCAAATCCTCTAAAGCTAGCTATGAAAACAGAATTGCAGCAGATAATAAAGACAATCACAAGGCCTTCTTTAGTTATGTAAAGAATATCCACGGCAATACCCAGATTTGCTCTGAGCTACTGCACAGTGGTACTTCCTATACCGGCACAAACAGATATTGACTATATACTGGCTGACTGATTCAGTGCCAATTTTACCCCCCTCTCCCCCAAAGGAGCAAGCACAATACCAGTAGATTGCCAGGCACCCAGTATTACTGCTGCACAGGTTAAAACAGCAGCAAGCCTAGCCCTTAGGATTACTCTGGCATTGTGCCACCCGACCTTAGTTCCCAGTACCTCTGTCAAGTAGAGCCACTGGAGTGAACCCTGGGGTGAATTTTCTATTTCCCATGCACTCATCAAGATTTCTCTTGAAGATGGCCAGTGGAGCGCTCTGCTTGACATGTATGGGAAGTCTATTCCATAGCATGGGCAGTCTCTGAGTTATGAACCTGTCCCTCCAGCTTGTTCTGTTGATTGTGGTAATGAGGTTGAGGTCTCAGGAGCATGTAGTGTGGCGGGACTGCTAGATGTAGCATTTATAACAGAGTTGGGTCAGACATGGCTTTGTAAGTCAAGCAGTGATCACATCTAAGTAGGCAATATGAGACAGAGAATAGTTGGATTTTTTTAGTCTGTCCATACAGGACAAGTGTTTAAGGCCTAGGATCCTCTTTGTGAAGAACTTGTGCAGCCTCTCCAGTTGTTGCAGGTGTCTAATGAGGTACATGCCAAATGGGGCATTGTACTCAATAATTGGCCTAATGAGGGAAGAGTAGTTGGAAACAATGACCTCTTTTTTCCTGGATGCAAAACCCTTAGTAATGAGATATGCTACATAGAAGGACTTTCTGACCACAGTGGCAATGTGGTGGTCAAAAGAGAGGTTGCTGCCAATCTGTATTCCTATAACTCTTATGATGCCTTCTGTATTCAGTGGACTATCATCGATGTGGAAATTAATGGGAAGTGGGTTTTTCCCAAAGGGGATGATGACAATTTTTTTGGCATTGAGCTTAAGGCCATGGTTCTGACACCAATCATTGGTCTCAGTGAGGCCTTTCTGTAGGATGTCAACATCACTTGGGGAGTTAACTATAGCTCCCAACTTGCAATCATCTGTGGACTTTGTCAGCCAGAGTCCCTTCATGTTGGCCTGGACTTCAGAGAAGTATATACCAAACAGGACCAAACCCTGTTGGACTCTACTCGTGACTAGTTGGCAGTCTGAATTGGAGTCAGCTACTTTCACATTGTGGGCTCTATCTGTGAGCCAGTTTGCAACCGACCTAGTGATATAGGGGTTGATGCCTATCGTTCATGAGTGGGAATGAGGCTTGTGAGCTCATATGTCTTCGGAATACATACAGCAGAAACCTTTCAAGGAAAATCAAGAAGATTTAAGTATGCTATTTGACAAAGTTATTCTCAACAAAATGGGGTGTTCCACCCCAAAAAAATTGGTCAAGAAATGAAAATATATATTTTTTTATTTTATAATGTTTGTGGTGAAGAAAGTAACTACCTGTAGCTAGAAGTAGATGGCTTCACCCCAATTTAAATCGCCAAAAGAAAAATTAGGTAAGTTAACTGCCAGTGAGTGTAAGAGAATTAATGAGTCTTAGAGGCAGAAATACAAAAATAAGTAATTTTTTTGATATAGTTATTTAGATATTTTTTTAACGATATACCATTAGTAGCAGAAGGTTATTAAAGTAATAAATAAGGTTTGATGGTAATAATTGGTAAGACCCTACCTAAATATACCGATTCTGAGATCACACTACAGTGAGGTAAAGGGCAATTTCACGGTGATGGGTAAGAGATTTTTTTCCCTAGGAAATAAATTGGTGACCTGGCCGTTCACATTAGTGAGATTTCACGGTTTATTGTTAAATCTTGACATATTCACTGTAAACAGCATTCAACAATATAATATAGACCTGGCAGGGGAGTATGTTATCAAGCAAGTAAGTAAAACAAAATGAACACCACTCCATTGTCTATGATTTCACAGGAGACCTTAATTTTCTTTTATATCTTTGTCTGTTTCTCATAAAGTGTCTGGTTTCCTGGTGAAGCATTAACATACTCACCAGGATTCAGCAAGCTCTGCACAGTGTGCAGGACTAGTACAAGAGCTGCTGCAGGCAATATGGCTGATGTGCGATCCAGGAATGAGCTCCCAGGACGTCCATGAGTGCTCCTGCACTATTCCTGCATGGACACAGCCCCTGTATGCTAATTACCTTATTTGCTGGTGTAAACCATGCAAATGAGGTGAATTAGCATTCCAGGAAGCAGGCAAGCATCCGTGCAGGAATAGTGTAGACTGCAGAAATGTATTCAGCCAGTAGCTGAATACATTTCTGCCAACTACAAAATGGAGGCATGACAGCTCATAAAAAAGCTTGTATTATAAGGGTTAGGCATGCCAATGGCCAAATATATGGCCATAGGCATGAAAAATAGTTTCAAAATTATAAACAAATAACTTTTTTGGCTGATTTCAGCCATTTAAGTGTAGGGCAGCGGTGCACAAATGGAATTGGCCCGAAAATAAGAAAAAAAGCAGGAAATAAGCTTTTAAACCAAAATCCTCATTTTGCCATAATAGTCAATGGTATGCATAACACAACAAGACCATGGAATACTGGTTGCTAAGAGGGAAGGCTGAGTGTTGGTTTTGTAACCATGCATTAGTAGTCAGTTTTATGCAAATGAGGGGAATGATACTGGATCATAGATTTCCCCTCAGTGCTAGCTTGCACCCAACCATGTAGGAGCAATAGCACCATGGTCTAAGCCTAAGAGCTAGATGACCTCATGAGGGGGTGTGTCTTGACTGCTGTAAGCTTATTGGAGCACAGTGGCCCATGTTTGCTTTTAGCTAAGCACAGCTAAGGAAGGGTGTGTGTCTGAAGCTGCCTAGCAGTATTTACATTGCCTAAACAGGTGTGCACGCTGCGCACCGGGTTTTAAAACAAAAAAAAAACAAAAACAAAAAAAAAAAACAGGAAATAGCAGCTCCATTCACATCTGAGCACTGGGTTTGTGCAGCGTGCCTCAGGGCTTAAACAGGAAGGTAATGGGATGGCAAAACAGCAGTAGGAAGATAATCAAGGGGAACTAGCATAGCTGGCAGGTGAAATGTATCAGAATCAGCCAGTTACACAGGCAGCAGCCCAGCCCAGCACACTACCATAAACTATGCAAACACCTTTCACTCTGGTTTTTCCCACAAACTCTAGACCACCGGTGTACACAAACGGGGAAAATTTACCTAACAAAACCAACAAAATGATAGGGGCTGCTGTCATTCTCATAAATCAATATGTGGAAGAGGCTGAGGGTGGTCAGGATGAGAATGCTGATGACCAACTCACAGTGAGGAGAAGGAGAAGAGTGTACAGACCCAGGGTAACCTACCAGGGGCTACATGAGCTGGAGATAGTGCACATACACATCAAAGCACCACCTGGTGAGCGAGTTGGGTCTACATAAACTGCAAGGGCTTCCCCTCCATCAACTGCCAGGTCATGGAGTATGCCCAGGACATTATAATGAATGTGTGTGCTGGTAGCCACGGAAGCTATCACAACTCCCACATCTGGCATATGATGCAGCTGTTCCAGAGATTTGCTACTGGGGACATCCCATATGGCCACCTAGTGGGGGATTCTGGTTACGCACTGGAGCTGTGACTGATGACACCCATCAGAAATTCACATACACCTGAACAAGAACTCCAAAATGAGGTGCACACACAAATCAGAATAACAATAGAGCATGTCTTTGGGATGCTCAAGTCAGGGTTCCAGTGCCTGGACATATCTGGTGGAGCCTTGCAGTACTCTCCAGCTACATGTGCCCAAATATTCATTGTATGTGCCATGCTACATAATACGATCTTGCAGAAACAGCTGCAGCAGGAACAGCAGGGGCAGGGCCACACTGCTCCACACCATTGCCAAGGCCAGCACAGGCACAGCTCAGAGGAGGAACAACCTGAGCCTGCCCCTGTAGGCATCAGGAGGTGTGCCATGTATCCCCAGGGTTTGGCAAAAAGGCAATGCATAGCACATACACTGACATGATAGAAACCCAGGGAATGACACCTCTCTCTGACTCGCACATACAGTAAAAGGGATGCCAAACATAACACTACCTGTGCTTTACCATTTATAGGGAGTGTATTATGTGCATCTGACATAGTCAGACCTCCAGCACTATCCTCAATACTGGCACAGCCACAAGGTAAGTCACTCTCCCTATCAATTGCTGAATGGAGTAGTATGTTCTGCTACTTGTATTTTTGGTATGGATGTGAGCATGCAAGGGAATCGGGTGGCTGAATGGGATGGCAGCAGATAGTAGACACTTATATGGGCAGCATGAAATCCATAACAAATACTGGTGTCAACATAGTAGGCAGTACTAGACAAGATGACAAATCTCACTGCAGGACATGTGGTGGGCCAAATGTGTGTCCATAGGACACACACATGCATGTCAGTGAGGCTCACATAGCCAACAACAGTCTCAGCCAGCAGGATAGGAGTTGATGACCTCAAAGAAAGGCTGTGCTAAGCCCTCCGATTGATGGCAATGGAGAACATCCCCCCTCCAGACCTACACAGACAGACTACAACAGGTCAGGCAGTTGGATGTTAGTTCTGAAAGGAAAGGAGTGTGAAACTGAAATGTAGGTCAATAAAACCTAAGATCTCTACTCCACTGATATGCCTCTAGTCTGCATGATAGATCAGAATACAGAATGAAATGGAAGCCAACAGAGTACCTGAAATACCAGTAGAGTCATAGCAAATGTTTACAGTTGTCAGGTGAGTCCCCCCCACAATCCTATGTAGAAATGTAGTAACATGTACATGTGGGTATAATAACAGTGGAGCACAGATTACCAGAGCTGGCTAAATTAGCAGGATAGATTGTTGCACATGTCCAGTATGCAGGGCTCTGTGTGTTAGGTTGTGTGTTGTATATTGTGTGGAAGTGGTCAGCATGTAGGCATGGAGGGTTGTGTCCCGGTGGCCTATGGCCAGTACTGTTGATGGCAGGGCCATGTTCTGACAACTGCAGTGCCAAACACAATGATTCCCAGCAAAACCCAATCCAGCAGTAATCCATAGTAATTGTTCGGATGTAATGTCTGTCACCATCTGAAAGATGGACATGCCATAAATGTGGACCCAGACATACACACATTACATAGGTGGCAGTACCCTAGACAGAGTATATAAAATGTAACTGTCAAATGCACACACCTTTGGAATTGTACATACAGGTTAGCAGCACATTAGTTGTCCATGTAGTATGAAACACTGATGTCTGGCCAAACAGTGGCAGACCACAAAAGGCACAGTTATAAAGTACTGAGAAACTGCTGATGTCCCCACACAAGGCAGCTTAAGGGGAATGTCCCACATATATCTGTGAGTCAGCTGCAAGAAGCTTCCATAGCACACATGTATTCATCTCACCCCATCAGCCACAGGTTCATCACAGGTCATATTCCTGCTGTTGGGAATGAGTACAGTATAACCCCCACTTCTGTATGGGAATACCCATAGAATGCAGCATGCTGAAGAGGTGCCTCATGTAGGTGTGTCCCTAGCTGTAAGCAGCACCCTACCAGCATCCACACCAATGGATTAATAAGGACAGAAACTATTGCCATTAACATCTTGCACACCTACCCTGTCACCCCAGGGGAATCCAGTGGCTTGCAGCCTGGGACTGTATGAGTGACAGAGTACACTGGCCTGCTACAGATGGCATGCATCACTACCAAGTGCCCTACAGTCCTCTGTCAAAGGCCTGTGCTACACACATACTTTCATGTATGTTATCTCATGGAGTCCCAAATAACGACATAACACAGTCCACAGAACACAAATGCAAGGCCATGTCGACAAATCCCAGTAGCATACCCGCCATGTCCTACTGCATGAACCATGGACCAACCCCTAAATACCACTGGGATGAAGGGATAACTTTAGGGATACTTATCAGATATCACTTGCATAATGTTAGGAAGAGGATAGAATAACAGAGGGGGGTGTAGAAGCATGGACACCATGGAGTGTGTGAAGTCTGAAACTCTGATGTGTGCCTATACTATCCCTGCCTGAAAACCCAGTAATGGGTGGCTACAAACCTGCTCATAAACTACAATGTGAAGGGGAACTAACCAGATATATGAGCCCTGCTTCTGAGTAACCTGTGTGAATCTGTACAGCTGAGAGGCATGGCCACAGCAGGATATGGCCATTCTGTCATGTCGATAAATGTACAAGCAGGGTATCCTCAGCCACCACAGTACAAAGGTGATGGACCATTTACACAGACTCATTAGCAAGTGTCTGCAGCTCTCCCTCCAGAATGGCATGAGTGTACAAGAATATGTAGGCTGCAGACCACAATACTGGACACAGCTTCATTCAACTTGTATTCCCCAGGAAATTACTGTGAGCAAATAAGTATATCTGTCTGTAGTTGACATAATGCATCACAGTGTAAAAGAGTACATATGTCTGAATATTGTTGCTAATACCAAAACCATGTAGCACAAGCAGCACAGACACAATTAATTACAGTATACCACTATCCTTTGCCCATTGTGATGTCATATTGTCAACCTATCCACAGATATCCTGCAGAAACAGGTTGCTAGCTGTAGGTGTAGAACACAAATGCCTGCACTGGAGTACAGCCTACCTGTAATGGAGTCACACATTCAATACAGAAGGTCATACTGGGCATGCTCCCAGACTTACAGAAATGAAGCCCATGTCTGACAACAACAGTGGACTTATACATATCTGTCAGTCACAGATTTCTGTGCACTCACCACATTGCACACCATTCATGCTTTGCACACACATTGGATAGGAATACACACATATATCCAAGGACAACACACTATAATAGGTCAAACATACACAAACAGAGATGTGGGGAAGAGAGAGACAGACAATGACAAAGAGCTTCCCATCACAAGGCTTGTCCCACCCAGCACACATCCAATTGGGCAATATCACATGATGTGTCAATGTCTCTCACTGTAGACATTTGCTTCTGGTAGCCCTCAGCACTATAGTGTCTATGGTGCTTGTGATAACTGTGTAACATGACAGTACAAGTCATTATTCATCTAGCAGTCATATACACAGTCCTCTCAAATGTAAAGTTCTGTGTGACTGAGTGTTGTGTCTGTGTTTCCAGAGGAATGGTTTATGGCACATTCACACACACTGCACTCCCCATTGCCCTAGTTTAGCTAACCTGTTGATGTCAGTCACCTTGAAATACCCTTTTGGACATGGATCATTCCTATAATCTCTGTGACATGTACAATAATTGTGTAATATTATAACATGACATGCTAGTTAGTTCATAGGTTCATAGGTTCATACTAGGCTATCTGCCCTAGGGCATTTATAAGCCTAGCCAGAGTGTGTATGGCGTTCGCCACCCATTTTAAATTAATTTTGCTATGCCCTTTTTCGAGGTGAGTATACTGTGCCTCTGTCTAACAGTGACACAGAAGTGATACCCGGGGTAAACCTACGATCTCCCATCCACTCATCAAGATTCCTCTTGAAGAGACTCAATGAGGGACTCTGCCTAACCTGGACTGGGATTTTATTCCAGAGTGAAGGGAGCCTCTGGGTTATGAATCTGTCCCTCCAGCATGTCCTATTTATTTCAGTGCTGAGGTTTAAGTCCCTTGAGAGTGTAGCTCGATGGGATTTGGATTTTCTGAGGTGCAGCATGTCCATTAATTCCGGGTTGGACATGGCTTTATACGTCAGGCACAGATCGCCTCTGAGCAGGCGGTATGCCATTGAGTAGAGCTGGAGTTTCTTTAACCGGACAGCATACGGCATCTGTTTGAGCCCCTTGATCCTCTTGGTGAGGTACTTTTGGGGTCTTTCCAGTTGCTGCAGGTGTCTGGTAAGGTACATCCCAAAAGGGGCATTGTACTCAATTATGGGCCTGATGAGGGATGAGTAAAGAGGCACGATGACCTCCCCTGATCTAGATGTGAATCCCTTCATGATTAGGTGGGCTATATAAAATGTTTTTATAACCACTTTGGCCACGTGGTTGTCAAATGAGAGATTGCTACCAACTTGGGTCCCCAGGTCCCTAATTACTTCTTCTGTACTTAATGGATTACCACCTATGTGGTAATTTGTGGGCACTTTGTTTTTGCCAAAGGGGATGACTATACACTTTTTGGCGTTTAGCTTGAGGCCATGGCTCTGGCACCAGTTGTCTGTTTCTATGAGGCCCTTTTGGAGGAAGCTTGTGTCGGCTGGAGAGTCTATTATGGTGCCCAGTTTGCAGTCATCTGCGAACTTGGTCAGCCACAGTCCTTCCATGTTGGCCTGTACCTCCGAGAAATATATACCGAACAAGAGAGGTCCCAAGACTGAGCCTTGTGGGATGCCACTTGTAACTGGTTTGGAGTCTGACATGGCTCCAGCTATTCTAACCATGTGGGTTCTGTCCTTGAGCCAGTTTGCAACCCATCTAGTGACATAGGGGTTTATATTTAAGCTGGTGAGCTTATCTATAATGCCCAAGTGGGGTATTGTATCAAAGGCTTTTGCGAGGTCCAGGTAGGCTGTGTGGACCACCTTTCCCTTGTCAATGGCCTTGGTGACTGTTTCAAAGAAATCGACCAGGTTTAAGAGGCAGGATCTGCCCTTAACAAAGCCGAACTGGGTAGGATCCAGTGTCTGTAGGTCCCCAATATCTTTATTTATAAGGTCCATGATGATCCTTTCCATAGCTTTGCAGACCAAGCTAGTGAGACTTATGGGGCGATAGTTTCCAGGATCCGTTGAGGCACCACCTTTGTGGAGAGGGACCACTGTTGCTGTATGCCACTCTTTGGGTACATATCCTGTAGTAAGGCTGAGATTGAACAGTAGTTTTAGGTTTGGGTTTAGCTCTTCTTGGAGTTCATGTAGGACGCAGCCCGGGACACCCTCTGGTCCCATTGATGCTGTGTTTCTTGCTTTGGAGAGGGCAGCTCTTACCTGAGCATCTGAGATGTCAGGGGGGCAGCACTCTGCTGGGATAGATATTAGCCATTTTGGTGGGGAGGGGGGGGAGTTTGCACTGAACCTGTCAGCTAGGATGTTGGCAATGTCTGTGGGTTCGGTCTATTTTTTGTCATTTTGGACTAATTCTGAGCATATCTGGGAATTCCCACCCAGGTTCCTAACATAACTAAAGAAAGCCTTGTGATTATCCTTAGTGTCTTGTGCAATTTTTCTCTCGAAGCTGGCCTTAGACGATTTTATGAGTGCCCGTAGTTTTTTGCTAATACTGATCAGATATGCCTTCCCTTTTTGGGATTTTGCTCTGTCATGTAGTAGCTTCCTCCTTCTATTGTATAGTTTATTTATGGCTGGGGTCCACCAGACAGGACGTCTGCCTTTGGAGGATTGGGTCTTGGTTTTATTTGGGATTGTATGATCCATGCATTCCTGAAGGTGTTCATAGAATGCGTTTATAAAGGATTTTGTGGTCTGGGCCATATTATCCACAGGCCCGGGGGCTTTGAAGGATTCCACCTTGGTTTTGAGGAGTGTGAAATTTGCTTTAGAGAAGTTTTTCACTGTGGTTTTCTGGGCATGGGGTGGGGTCGGGATGTGAATATCCAGTGAGATTAGTTTATGGTCTGATCTTACCAGTGAGGGATACACTACTGGTCTGGAGCATAGAGTCCCCATGTTGGTGATGATCAGGTCCAGTATGTTTTCCCCTCTTGTGGGAGTGGTAACAAGTTGTTCCATAGCATTTGAGTTTATAAATTCTAGGAACCTTTGGGCTAGGGTGTTGGAGCTAGAGTAATGCTCCCAGTCTATGGTTGGGTAGTTGAAGTCACCCAATATAATGGTGTTTGGAGAGACCTTCATATTTTCCAGTGTTCTCAGGAAGGCCAAGTGGGGTTCCTGGGTTTGGGAGGGTGGTCTGTAGCAGGCTATAAACTGGAAGGCAGTTTTACCCACTGTTAGTTGCACATGGATAGTCTCTGATGCTTCGTGCTGTGCCACCAACCTGGAGGTGTGGGTATCTTTGACGAATATTGATACTCCCCCTCCTTTTGTGGTTCGATCCAAGTTTTGGGGCCGAAAAGCATGGTATGAGGTATAACCTGGTAGTGCTGGTGTGCTCTCGAGAGCCTTGAACCAGGTTTCTGTTACTGCACAGATATCGATGTTCTCCATGCTAAGGAGAGTTTCGAGTGCGTGCATCTTGAGGTTTAGACTTCTGGCGTTGAGTAGCATTACTCTTAGTTTCTTATCCCTTGTGATACCTATGGAGGTGGGTTTGTCTTTTGAGCCTTGCCTAAAAAAGGCACTATGGGGGTAGCAAGAGCCTTTGCCAATATACAAAAGCCCAGGGGTGACAGGTGCAAGCCGTCCCTAGCGAAGCATCGTGGCTTGTCGAGCATGTCATCCCAGGCTGACAGGCATTGGATCCCCTTTGAATGACACCAATACTTAAGCCAGTTGTTGAAATTGATAATCTTGTCTTCATACTGTGGCATCATTCTTGGTGAGGGTAAGATGCTACTCAAGGTCAGGGTCATACCGGCCTAGACTACATGTTCAGAGAGCTCCTCTATGTCTCTTTTCATGTAGTCCAGGGAGGTACGTCTCGGGTCATTCACACCAGCATGGACAATGACTGAGTCATATTTGTACTTGCCTTGGAGTGACCTGAGTGCTTGTGTTATGTGGCGGATCCTAGCGCCCGATAGGCAGCTCACCGTGACCTTCTCCTTGTTCAGCCTGGTGAGCGGGACGTCAGTGTGCCTGATGATAGAGTCACCTATTACAAGTGTATCAGGTGTGTTGTTTAGCCTTAAGGGCTGTGACTGTTCGGCACACTGGCTTTGTGAGCTATGTGTTGCACGTGTTTTGTTTTGGGGTAGCGGTTGCTTGGGTGTCTGCTTTGGAGGTCTATGCTGCTTAGGCAGATTTTTATTTAGAGCCTCCAAGTATGTTTTTGTGTGTTTATGTGTTTGGTTTGCTGTCATGGTAGGTCTATGTGAGACTGGAATTGTAGTGAGTGTGGTTTCCTTCTCCTCCTGACTGGTTATGCCAGTACTGAGTTGAGAGAGCTTAGCCTCCAGTTTGGCTATATGGTTGCATCTCTCACATGTGTTGGAATTTGTTGGGAGGAGGAGAGGTTTGTCTGTGTACATTAGGCAGTTGTAACATTGCCTCAAGATTCCCAGGTTCACCAGCTGGACTGAAGAGGAGATTGACAACTGACCTTTGGACATGCTAGAATAGTATTGGGAATTCCTTTATAATTGAAAAAAAGGGCCAATGGGGAACAAGTTACTCAAGGGGAGTTTGTGAGGGTGTAGTGCTTTTAATTTTTTAGTGCTGACTTATATAATTGCTTTAGTGAGCAAGTGCTAGGCTTTAGCATAGGAATAGGGTGTTTATTATGAGAACTAGATCAATTCCAAGGCTCAAACCCAAATAAGCGGCGCTGCTCGATGCCACGCTATGCACAAAATCACGCAAAGCCGTGTTACAGCGGGTTTTATACAGGCGGACTTGAAAGAGCTAGAAATTGGCCCAAAACAGCCAACAGACTACCATATTCCTGTGCTGGGAACACTCCTCCAGGGACAGATAGGCTGCTCCAAGCTCCCCACTGCCACTGGTGAACAAAGAAGCCTCCATCTATCCAAGAAAGGAAATGGCAACACAGGAACTTTCCAAAAGTCCAGAATACAGCAAAGCCTGTATTTGGACTACTCTAGGTCAGGAAAGATGGGAAACAAGGATAACTTTTTTTTTTCTTTTTTGCAACAAACAGCAGGAAATTGCAATAAATATGTAACACAGGCTAGCACACGTGAGTGTGTAGCATCAACAAGTAAATGCAACAAACAGGACAAACTTTAAAAGTGCAGGTGCAAAAACAACTTTAGACAGTTTAAAACAGTTCAAGAAGCAGAAATATTTGCAGTTTAGCTAGATCGGACAGTCGCCCAGGTAGTAGCAGGAAAAAACACTTTTATCAGGTTAGCAGTCACTCTTTTAGCCTCTCTGCTGCTAGCACCACTCTGCAGGACCACGAGGAGCTTCGCTGAGTAGTAACAAGCGCAAAAACCTCGCCAAAGTGGGTTTTATACAGGGGGATTTGAAAGAGCTAGAAATTGGCCCAAAATGGCCAATAGACTACCAGATTCTTGTGCTGGGAACACTCCTCCAGGGATAGATAGGCTACTCTAAGCTCCCCACTGCCACTGGTGAACAAAGAAGCCTCCCTTAATCCAAGAAAGGAAATGGCAACACAGGAACTTTCCAAAAGTCCAGAATACAGCAAAGCCTGTATTTGGACTACTCTAAGAAACAGGAAAGACGGGAAACAAGGATAATTTATTTTTTTATTATTTTTTTTTTTTTTGCAACAAACAGCAGGAAAATGCAAAAAATATTTAACACAGGCTAGCGCACTTGAGTGTGTAGCCTCAACAGGTTAATGCAACAAACAGGACAAACTTTAAAAGTGCAGGTGCAAAAACAACTTTAAACAGTTTAAAACAGTTCAAGAAGCAGAAATACTTGCAGTTTAGCTAGATCGGACAGTCGCCCAGATAGTAGCAGGAAAAAAAACACTTTTATCAGGTTAGCAGTCACTCTTTTGGCCTCTCTGCTGCTAGCACCACTCTGCCGGACCAAAAGGAGCTTGGCTGAGTAGTAACAAGCGCAAAAACCTCGCCAAAGTGGGTTTTATACAGGAGGACTTGAAAGAGCTAGAAATTGGCCCTAAACGGCCAATAGACTGCCAGATTCTTGTACTGGGAACACTCCTCCAGGGATAGATAGGCTGCTCTAAGTTCCCCACTGCCACTGGTGAACAAAGAAACCTCCCTCTATCCAAGAAAGGAAATGGGCAACACAGGAACTTTCCAAAAGTCCAGAATACAGCAAAGCCTGTATTTGGACTACTCTAGGTCAGGAAAGATGGGAAACAAGGATATTTTTTTTTCTTTTTCTTTTTTTCAACAAATAGCAGGAAAATGCAGTAAATATGTAACACAGGCTAGCACACTTGAGTGTGTAGCCTCAACATGTAAATGCAACAAACAGGACAAACTTTAAAAGTGCAGGTGCAAAAACAACTTTAAACAGTTTAAAACAGTTCAAGAAGCAGAAATATTTGCAGTTTAGCTAGATCGGACAGTCGCCCAGGTAGTAGCAGGAAAAAACACTTTTATCAGGTTAGCAGTCGCTCTTTTGGCCTCTCTGCTGCTAGCACCACTCTGCAGGACCACGAGGAGCTTGGCTGAGTAGTAACAAGCGCAAAAACCTCGCCAAAGCGGGTTTTATACAGGGGGATTTGAAAGAGCTAGAAATTGGCCGAAAATGGCCAATAGACTACCAGATTCTTGTGCTGGGAACACTCCTCCAGGGATAGATAGGCTGCTCTAAGCTCCCCACTGCCACTGGTGAACAAAGAAGCCTCCCTTAATCCAAGAAAGGAAATGGCAACACAGGAACTTTCCAAAAGTCCAGAATATCGCAAAGCCTGTATTTGGACTACTCTAGGTTAGGAAAGACGGGAAACAAGCATAATTTTTTTTTTTGTTTTTCTTTTTTTCAACAAATAGCAGGAAAATGCAGTAAATATGTGATACAGGCTAGTGCACTTGAGTGTGTAGCCTCAACAGGTAAATGCAAAAAACAGGACAAACTTTAAATTACAAGCACAAAAGTGCGCTAAAGCTGGCTTTAAAGCAGGGGGTTAGAAAGAGATAGGAAATGGCCCAAAATGGCCCATAAGCTACAGGTCACTGGGCTGGAACCACTCCTCAAGGGACAGATAGGCTGCTCAGAGCTCCCCACTCTCACTGGTGAACAAAGAAGCTTCCTCCTATCCAAATAAGGATATGGGCAACACAGAATCTATGACACAAAACGGCCCATAAGCTACAGGTCACTGGGCTGGAACCACTCCTCAAGGGACAGATAGGCTGTTCAGAGCTCCCCACTCTCACTGGTGAACAAAGAAGCTTCCTCCTATCCAAATAAGGATATGGGCAACACAGGAACTATGACACAGCCCAGAGATCAACAATACCTGAAGACTGGACTATTCTAGTTCAGTAAAGGCGGGAAACAAGGATATATATATATATTTTGTTTTACAAAGTAGCAGAAATTAGGTACAGAAACACAGTAAATGCTTTAATTCAGCTAGCACACTTGAGTGTGTAGCCTACCAATTAAACTAAGCAAAAACAAACTTTAAAAGTGCAAAAAAAACCCTCAGAAATACAGACAGGAATGCAATAAAACAACTTTACGGAGCTTATTTAGTAAAAGAAACAGAAAAGTCTATATATACAGAAAAGCAGCTAAAACACACAAACACTTCAGATGCAGTGCAACCTAGAGCACTTGAGTTGTAGCAATATTAAGGCTATTACAGTTATAATAAATGCTCTGAAATATACTGTATATTTCCAAAATGTTTGAGAAGCACAGTTTTCTAATCCCAGACATGGCAACTGTGTGTGTGTGTGTGTGTGTGTGTGTGTGTGTGTGTGTGTGTGTGTGTGTGTGTGTGTGTGTGTGTGTGTGTGTGTGTGTGTGTGTGTGTGTGTGTGTAGGGATCAATGATTTTGAGGTCATTCACAGACACTATACCTCCCATTGCTCTACTTTAGCAAACCTGCTGTCATTCACCTTGAATTACACCTTTGGATAAGGGATAGCCCTGTAAGCTCCATGGTGCATGGGATAACTGTGTAATGCTATAGTGTCACATACTAATTAGTTAGGTGTTCTAATCCCAGACATGGCAACTGTGAAATTCTGTGTGCGTGTGAATAGAGAGTGATGCTTTTGAGTCCATTCACAGTCACTACACCTCCCACTGCCCTACTTTAGCAAGCCTGCTGATGTCGGTCACCTTGAAATACCTACTTGGACAAAGTTCAGCTCTGTAAGTGCCATGGCACGTGCAATAACTGTGTAATGCTATAGTATGATGTACTATTTAGGTAGAAGTTCTCATCCCCGACATGGCAACTGTGAAACTCTGTGTGTGCGTGTATGTAGAGAGTAATGCTTTTGAGGCCATTCACAGTCAATATACCTCCCATTGCCCTACTTTAGCAAGCCTGTTGATGTCAATCACCTTCAAATACCTCATTGGACAAGTTTCAGCCATATAAGCTTAGTTCATTCTGAAGTATGCTACTTTACCCCCCCACCAAACCTTTCTGAATGCATTATTATAAAACAACTGCCTGTTGTTGCCTTCATGTTTACCCTAGAATCTCTGCTTTTCTCTTTTCCTAGTTGAACTCTACAGTTCCCTACAAAACGGTGTCTACAGGACTGCAATCAGTTTCTCTCAGCATTTAAACAGAGTAGGTTGCACACACAAAAAGCATTTGTTAAGCTTTCACTTACAGTGCTGTGTAATTAAGCAGGTCACCATATTGGTCAGCCATAGGGCTCTTTTTTTCTACTTGAGTGTTTGCCTCCTTCCCCTGTAACTTAAGTAAATTGACTCTTACATTAAGAGCTATAATACTTACCTTATAGCTTTAGGACACCTTAGGAAACATTGTAAACTGCAATAGTCCCACTACGTTCGCCCTCGCTATGCTCGGGCTCTCTTCGCTCCCCTCCCTGGCCCAATTTCCTCCCGCCCCCAGTACCTCCAAATTTATAGTACTATAGCCACTCCCCCACTTTCTAGATCCTATCTGCTTTCATCTGGGATAATTCCACCCACCTCTATTCTTCTACCTACATTTTAATAGCACCTATTAGCTTTCATCTGGCATTCTCCCATCCCCCTTCCAGTACCTTTATCTCACCACTCTATCTTCTGGTGTTGCATCACCAGGTAAAACAGTTCCTTAACTCACTAGCTGAATCACAGATAATGATATACTCCTCTTTATTACCCCTCTTGTTCACACCATACCTCCTTACCTTGTATGAAAACCAGTTTCTCACAGGATTTCAGGTCCCAAAAGGCCATACTATTACCCCAGCTGTAAATCCTTCCACATTCAACCATACTTACAGTACCAGATCCTATGCAACATCTTGTTCAGTCTATCAACATCTCAACCCCAGGCACATTAGCTCTAGATCCAAACACTACCACAAACTAATAAACAAATTCCTGAAGTTCATCACCAAGTATAGACTCAACCTAATACTTGGTGGGGATATTCACCCCAACCCTGGCCCACTCACTTCAGATACACATACCCCCTCTACTTGCAATCTAAGCTACAAACCTACAATTACTAGGCCAACTAACTCTCTCCTAGCCTGTCATCTCAATATTAGAAGCATTAATAACAAGGTACATGAATTGCATGCACTTCTGGATGTCCACTCCCCTGACATTATCTGTTTATCTGAAACCTGGTTAAAACCTAACACTAAAGACAATGAAATGTTACCACCTGGGTACAACATACACAGGCTGGATCGTGCTTCGAGGAAGGGGGGGGGTGGAGTAGCTGTACTCTATAAATCTGAGTTGAATGTCACTATAGATGTAATACAACCACCTCAGATTAATAACTCAGAGATTCTTGCCACCAAATTGCAACTTAATAAAAATAAATGCATTAATATCATCTGTATGTACATTCCCTCGGGTAACAATATATCTACATTTGAAGATATCCTGCACCGGCTATCATGTCACTACCCCCAAGAAATCCTACTACTTGGAGACTTTAACATAGACTGGGGAACCTGGTCCTCAGAATCCCCAACCACCCATATTAACCTGCATGCATTTACACAAATTATATCCATCCCTACCAGGATAGGTAAACCCAACCAAAAAGAAAGTATACTTGACTGGGTACTCATAAATAGTCACCCCCAACTGTACACCTCTGGTACCCTCCTTGATGGCCTAAGCGATCACCTTCTCACATATGTAATTAAGCACAAAACCATTAATTCCCAACAACCCTTACTCAGAAAGGTTAGAAACAATAAAAACTTTGACCCTGCCAAATTCCAGCAAGAACTATACTCATGTAATTGGTCTATTCTAAAACACCTCTCCTTAGAGGAAGCAGTAGCATACTTTAACAACAAATTCCTTGAGATCCTTGATTTGCATGTACCTGTTTGTTCATAGAGAACCAAGGCAAAAACTGTGCCATGGCTTTCTAAAGAGTCTAAACTTAAAATTACCCTTAGAAACAAAACATGGGCTTTATGGTGTTCTTCTAAAGACCCTCAAGATCACATTAAATACAGGCAATCCAGGAACGAAACCAAAAAATCAATTTTACAAGACAAAAAACAATACTACTGTAATTTACAGACAGTAAATCAAAATAACCCTCAAAAGTTTTGGGCAGGTTTAAATAATCTACTACATCCTGGACAAACTTCAACCCCAATCCCTGCTGCTACTATTGATAAAACCCCTGAAGATGTTTCTGACAGTTTTAACCAATTCTTTACTGAAACAATTCAAGCCCTAGCTAGCCAACTACCTCCTAGCTCCCCTGGTCCTGAAAGTAGCACCCATAGAAACATACTCACGTTCAGCTTCCAACCAGTCATCACTTCACTTATCTGTACCTTGATCAAAAAATTAAAACCCACTACACTTTTTGATGATCAACTCCCTGATATGTACCTACAAAAATCAGCTGATGCTATTGCTTACCCCGTCTCAATACTAATCAATCGAACCATAGTAGAAGCTAAAATTCCCACCATCTGGAAAATATCCTATGTAATCCCACTTCACAAAGGAGGCAGCTCTACTGAATTCTCCAATTATAGGCCAATAGCTATACTCTCTCCACTTGCAAAGATTATGGAAAAATGTATTCATAGACAACTCATGCACCAGCTAATCCAGAATCACCTTATGGCAGACACTCAGCATGGCTTCTGTCCTCATCACAGCACTACTTCAGCCCTCCTAGCCTTTACCAACACCATAAACCATAATCACAACAATAATTATATATCCTCAGCCCTCTTCTTGGATCTTTCCAAGGCATTCGATATGGTTGATCACCAACTTTTAATCCACACCCTGCAAACATTCTGTTTAGATACTAGAGCCCTTCAGTGGTTTCAATCCTACCTGAATGGTCGACAGCAGCCTGTCCTCTGGCAGAACAAACTCTCTAACCTTCTACCTAACACCCTTGGAGTACCACAAGGCTCTATACTAGGGGCCTTGCTGTTCTCCATCTTCATTAACGACCTTTATACTGTCATCCTAAAAGTCAGCTGTAGCCAATATGCTGATGACTCTACTCTGACTTGCTCAGCCACATGTCCAGTAGAGTTATGGTCAGCTACCCAGACCACCTTTAATGCAATAGAAAACTGACTTTCTGAACATTGTCTGATCCTAAATCTCAAAAAAACTAAAAAGCTGTTATTTTCACCAACACGTAGGTCTACTGCTTTCAGCTTTACCATAAAATCAAATGATGGCACAATAATCTCCCCTGACCCCTCTACAAAACTATTAGGTGTCATCATAGACAATAATCTAAAATTTGACCTACATGTTAACCAAACTATCAAAACCATCAATAAAAAACTAGGGTCACTTTACAGAATAAAAGCCTTCCTAACCCATCCAGCTAAAATTGACATAGCTCACTCTCACCTTCTTTCAACCCTTCTGTATGCATCTCCTCTACTCTCAAATTTAAACAAGACTGTCCTTAACAAACTCTCAATTTGCTACAACCACATTGCCAGGTTTGCCACTGGGCTGCCTTTTAGGAAACATCATTGCATCAATCTAAATCAGCTTGGGTGGCTTGAACTACCCAGCCTAATCCAGTATAACCAACTGATTATGGCCTATAAAATCCTCTATAATCCGGACAATACTCCTGCACTTAAAAATATTATCACCCCCTATAACAATCCTAGACCGCTTTGATCCTCTAACAAACTATTAATTCAGACTAGCAAAATTAATAACACAGCCGGTGATTCTCTCTTTGCAAACTCTGTAAGTAGATCCTGGAACTCTCTTCCAGCTGATATTACCTTACTTTCCACCTTAGGTCAATTTAAAACTAGACTCAAACAACATTTGTCACTTAACTGGCTATGTCACTGTATCAAGCCTGGCTAACTCTCTCTAGAATGTGTAAAAATCTGCTAACCAGTTTACTGTGTAATTTAATTTAATCCTGACTTGTGCTCAGGATTAACTGTAACCTGTGGAACTTGTTTAACTTGCTTACTTATGTAATCTCTATAAACAGTCTGTTTGTAATATGTAATGCTGGTATTATGTAATGCTGTATCTGCTTACCCTTGGAGCTTTTCTCCCCAGGCCTCCGCTGAAAATGGACATGCATCCAGTCAGACTATCCCGGTCAACAAATGTAAAATAAAAAAATAAAAATAAAATAAAAATAAGCTCTGTGGTGCATGCAATAACTGTGTAATGCTATAGTGTGATGTACTAGTTAGGTAGGAGTTCTAATCTCAGATATGGCAACTGTGAAACTCTGTGCACGTGTGTGTGTGTGTGTGTGTGTGTGTGTGTGTGTGTGTGTGTGTGTGTGTGTGTGTGTGTGTGTGTGCGTGTGTGTGTGTGTAGAGAGTAATGTTTTTGAGGCCATTCACAGTCACTACACCTCCCATTTCCCTACTTTAGCAAGCCTGATGATGTCATCTACCTTGAAATACACATTCGGAGATAAGCTAGCCCTATAAGCTCCGTGGTGTGTGCCATAAATGCAGAATAATGTTGTAGCAGTAACTACACAGCTATGGGTTTGAATATCATCTGTGGCAAGTATTTGTGTGGGTACCTCAAAGATTTTGTCCCCATTTACAGCCAATACACATCTCAGAGCCTGACATTAGTAGTCCTGCAGATATCATCCACCTTACAAGTATCTGTTGTGCAGCCTAAACCATGTCAGGTCAGTGGTACATGTGGTAAATGTGTAACCATAATGGTCCATAAAGGTTGTTAGATAGAGGTTTGAACCTCACCCCTAGCCAAAGTGAATGTGTGATTAGGGTAAAATTGTTTTGGGGATCTCTCACCCAATGCCAGTATTTACAAGTGCTGGTGATGTTCCTCATCTTAGAAGAACCCCTGGGACAGCATCCATCCAATAAGCTCTGTGGCATCTGCGATAAATGTGGTACACTGTAGTAGCAATACATAACTAGATAGGGATTTGAATCTCAGTACTGTCAAGTGTGTGTGTGTGTGTGTGTGTGTGTGTGTGTGTGTGTGTGTGTGTGTGTGTGTGTGTGTGTGTGTGTGCATATGTGCGTGTGTGTGTGTGTGTGTGTGTGTGTGTGTGTGTGTGTGTGTGTGTGTGTGTGTGTGTGTGTGTGTGTGTGTGTGTGTGTGTGTGTGTGTGTCTGTCTGTCATCAGTATCCTGTGGGGAGGTTGCTGTGATTGTGTAATGACAGGATGCATTGTGGGGTGGGTTTTGCTAAATTATTAAATTGAGGACCTACTATATGTCATATTGTCCAGCTTACAAGGACAACAGATGTCAAACAGCAGAAAGGCTGGTGTAAACAATCCATGGCCCTAGATGTGACATTATGGATTAGTGAACAATATAGGAACCCTTGTATTACTCAGATAACACTCTCCACCCATGTCTCATACACAAACACACTTGGCTAGGCAACAACCACTATATTGATAGTTCCCTGCATATTGCCCACAGATAGTAACCATGGTGTGATTGCAGTGGACTACATGCCTGTTGACCACAACAATGCCACTCATTTCAGAATGTACTGTGATGTGTAACATCTCCTGACAGTGTGTGTGCTATCCAGCAAGTAAAAGGACATGGCACCCTCTTCCATCCCTACAATAGGCAAATAAATGCTTACAGTGGTTCTTTGCTATGTTTCCCACTGAATGCCTGCAACAACTGTAGAGTCTGCAAATGTAACCCACAACGGGAATACCATGCCTTATACACATGCCCTCTATGTACAGACGCCGCTAACTCCACTGAATACCTGTATCATGCTGTCAATGTAGGTGCAGGCATGACCTCAGTTCCATAATCAGGTCTCACCACATGAGGTCAGGAATGCCACATCAGATGATAACAATCTTTCCACACAACATGCCCCAGAGACCCCAAGTACACTTCCACATGTCACAGCACATGCATGTGGGACATGTGCACAACCCAGACACTGTCCATGTTATAGAATATAGATCACATACATGGCAAGAACGGCACAGCAGTGGCCATCCACAATTGTATCCCAGATGAGTGGATGGTGAATACAAAACCCACCTGTGTGGGTCAATCCATGGACTACACACCTGAGCCACACTGGAGACCATTGTCATGTGGCTTGATGCCAAGGTATTCCCTTTGCCTAGCCTTGGACAGCCTTCTGGCACAGTCAACTACTACACAGCTGTGAAGCAATGAACCCATGCATGTCAGTACTGGCAAGTGTGTGTGTGTGTGTGTGTGTGTGTGTGTGTGTGTGTGTGTGTGTGTGTGTGTGTGTGCGCGCGCGTGTGGAGATTAATGATTTTGAAGCCATTCACACTCACTACACCTCCCATTGCCCTACTGTAACACGCCTGATGATGTCATTCACCTTGAAATAACCCTTTTGCCATATATCAGTCTAATAAGCTCTGTGGTGCATATGAAAACGGCGTAATGCTGTAGTGTAGCAAACTAGTTAGGTAGGGTTCAAATTCTGACCCTGCATCTGTGATAATATGTGTGATTCTCTGTGAGAGTGTGGATGTGTCTTCCTTAACACCTGCTTTTGTGGACAGTCACAGGAGGTTCTAAATAAAAATCTGCAAAAGCAACATAGACCTCCAAAGCAGACATCCAGGCAACCTCCACACCCCATCACCAACCATGAAACACATACTTCACATAATCAGTGTGCCATGCAATCACAGCCCTTAATGCAAAATAACATACCCAACACACTAGTAATATATATATATAGTCAGCACACTGATGTCCCACTAACTAGGCTGGACAAGAAGGTTACAGTTAGCTGCCTGTCAGGTGCCAGGATCTGCAACATAACACAAGCACTCAGGTCACTCCAGAACAAGTATAAATACAATTCTGTCATTGTCCATGTTGTTGTGAATGACCTGAGACATACCTCCCTGGACTACATGAAAAGAGACATGGAAGAGCTCTCTGATCATGTAGCCCAGGCCAGTATGACCCTGACCCTGAGTAGCATCCTGCCCTCACCAAGAATGATGCCACATTATAAAGAAAAAATGATCAATTTCAACAATTGGCTAAGTTTCTAGTGTCATTCAAAGGGGATCCAGTATCTGTCTGTCTGGGATGACATGCTCGACAAGCCATATTGCTTCGCAAGAGATGGCTTGCACCTGTCACCCTTAGGCTTTTGAATACTGGCCAAGGCTCTTGCTGCTCCCATAGTGCCTTTTTTTAGGCAAGGCTCAAAAGACAAACCCACCACTATAAATAGCACAAGTAACCAAAAACCGAGGGTAATGTTACTCAACGCCAGAAGTCTAAACCTCAAAATGCATGCACTCGAGGCACTCCTCAGTATGGAGAACATCAACATCTGTGCAGTAACAGAAACCTGGTTTAAGGCTCCTGAGAGCACCTCTGCACTACTAGGCTATAATATATACCATACCTTTCGGCCACAGAACCAGGACCAAAACACAAAAGGTGGGGGTGTATCCATATTCATCAAGGATATCCACACCTCCAGGTTAGTGGTGCAGCACAATGCATCAGAGATCATCCATGTGCAACTAACAATGGGCAAAACTGCAATCCAATTTGTAGGTTGCTACAGATCACCCGCCATGGCCCAGGACCCCCATTCCACAATTCTGGAGACACTGGGAAGTATGAAGGTCCTACCAAACACCCTAATACTGGGTGATTTCAATTACCCCAAACATAAACTGGGAGAACTACTCAAATACTAAATCCCTTGCCCAATGCTTCCTAGAATTTATAAACTCAAACGCCCGGGATCAACTGGTCAACACCCCCACCAGAGGCAACAATATATTGGACCTGGTCATCACCAACATGGGCGACCGGTGTTCCACACCAGAGGTCAATCCCTCGCTGGTTAGATCAGATCATAGACTAATCACTCTGGATATCCACATTCCACCCCCACCACCAATCAAGGAAACCACCATGAAAAACTTTTCAAAAGCAAACTTCACGTTACTTAAGACCAAGGTGGAAAGCTTTACAGCCCCCATGCTAAAGGACAATGCTGTCCAAGCTGCTGAAACCATTACAAAGGCACTCTATGAGCATCTGCAGGAATGCATGGATCGTGCTATCCCAAATAAAACCAAAACTCACTCCTGCAAGAAAAGGAAACCAGTCTCGTGGACCCCTGCCATAAACAAGCTATACAACAGAAGGAGGAAACTAGTACAGAAAAGAGTAAAATCCCAAGAAGGAAAGACATCCCTGAACAATATCAGCAAGAAACTACGATCCCTCATTAAATCATCCAAGGCTAGTTTCGAAAGAAAAATTGCCAATGACTCCAAAGATAACCACAAAGCGTTCTTTAGCTATGTCAAGAACCTAAGTGGAAACTCTCAGATCTGCTCTGAGTTAGTGCAGAATGGCACAAAATACACTGAACTGACTGATATTGCCAACATTCTGGCAGACAAGTTTAGTGCAAACTTCACCCCCATCTCACCCCCTAAAGGGCCCATAACCATACCAGAAGAATGTAGGGCCCTGTCAATCACCGACAAACAGGTTAAAACAGCCCTATCCAAAGCCAAAAACACAGCTTCAATGGGACCGGACGGTGTCCCAGGCTGTGTCTTACAAGAGCTCCAAAATGAACTAACCCCTCACCTAAACACACTGTTCAAACTCAGCCTTTCTACAGGCTATGTACCCACAGAGTGGCACACAGCAACAATTATCCCGCTCCACAAAGGTGGAGCCACAATGGACTCTGGGAACTATCGCCATATAAGCCTGACTAGCCTGGTCTGCAAGGCTACGGAATGCATCATCATGGAACTCATTAACAGAGACATTGGGAACCTCTAAACCTTGGACCCTACCCAGTTTGGCTTTGTTAAGGGCAGATCATGCCTCCTAAACCTGGTGGACTTCTTTGAGATGGTTACCAAGGCATTAGACAAGGGAAAGGAGGTCCACACAGCCTACCTAGACCTCGCAAAGGCTTTCAACACCATCCCCCATTCTAGTATTATAGACAAGCTCACCAGCTTGAACATAAACCCCTACGTCATGAGATGGGTTGCCAACTGGCTTATGGATAGAACCCACATGGTGAGAGTTGCAGGCTCTATGTCTGACTCTAAACCGGTTACAAGTGGCATCCCCCAGGGCTCTGTCCTAGGACCCCTCCTGTTCGGTATATACTTCTCAGAGGTACAGGCAAGCATAAGAGGACTATGGCTGACCAAGTTTGCAGACAACTGCAAACTAGGGACCATAATTGATTCTCTGGCTGATACAGACACCCTCCAGATGGGTCTCACTGAGACAGATACCTGGTGGCAAAATCATGGCCTCAAGCTAAATGCCAAAAAGTGCATAGTCATCCCCTTTGGGAAAAACAAAGTACCTGCGAACTACCACATAGGTGGTAGTCCCCTAAATACAGAAAATGTAATAAGGGATCTGGGGACCCAAGTAGATAGTAATGTCTCCTTTGATAATCATATTGCCAAGGTGGTTAGAAAATCCTTCTATGTGGCCCACCTAAACACAAAAGGGTTCGCATCTAGAACAAAAGAGGTTATTCTGCCTCTCTACTCATCACTCATTGGACCCATCATAGAATACAATGCTCCATTTGGGATGTACCTTACAAGACACCTGCAACAGCTGGAAAGACCACAAAAGTACCTTACCAAGAGGATTACTGGCCTCAAACAGGTGCCCTTTGCAGCCCGACTCAAGAAACTCCAGCTGTACTCGGTTGCATACCGCATACTCAGAGGTGATCTCTGCCTGACATACAAGGCCATGTCCAATCCAGAATTGATGGACATGCTCCACCTAAAAAACAAAAACAAATCACAGAGAGCCACACGCTCTAGAGATATAAACTCACCACAACAATAAATAGGGCATGCTGGAGGGATAGATTCCTATCCCAGAGACTTTGCATGCTTTGGAATAGGATTCCAGTACACATCAGGCAGAGCCCCTCACTAACACTCTTCAAGAGAAACCTTTATGGGTGGATGGGAAACAGAAAATTTACCCCGGGGATCACTGCAGTGACTCTGTTGGACAGTGGCGCAAGGAACTAATGGCTCTGCTGGACAGAGGCACAGGGAACTAATCTAAGGGGGTGGCGAAAGCTAACACATTCTGGCTAGGCTTATACATGCCCTTGGGCAGATAGCCTAGTACTTACCTATGAACCTATACCCTATGAACACTTCCCTTATCACTCTTTTATCACTGTTGGTGATGTCACTCACCTTCAAAGATACCTTTGGACAGCTTTCCAACATGTAAGCTCCGTGGCGAGTGCAATAGTTGCATAACAATGGAATAGCAATACAGAGTCAGACATGGGTTTGAAACTCAGTACTGGTAAGTGTGTGTTATCAGTGCCCTGTGTGGGTGTTGGGGTGATTGTGTAATGACAGGATCCATTGCAGTGTGGGTTTTGCTACATCATTATATTGAGGAGCTACATGTCCCATTGTCAACATTACAAGGCCAACATTTTCCAAGCATTGTAGAGATTGTTGTCAACAATCCTCAGTCATAAATGTGTAGAGCGATGTGCAATTACTATGTGATAGTATGGATTAGTACACCATATCAGCAACCATCATAATGCCCAGATACCACTTTCCACCTATGGATCATACACAAACATGCTTGACTCTTACTCTCCTACTCCCTTCCTTTCTTAATTTGTCTCTGTCTGTCTCTCTAACTCCCTCTCTGGTGGATGTGGAAAAGTACACCTGCTTTGCTTAGGCAGCAGCTTGAGTTTTGTAAGTGATGCTCATGATCAGCTGATGGCCTGTGCACGAATTGCAGTCCCCCACTTGCTAATTGCATGTGGAACAGCTGTGGTATCATTTCTATAGCCAAATGCATGGAACCACAATCCTATAACTAAGCACTTCATGTGGGTGTTGGTCCTTTTCCTTCACTGTGAGCAGGACTATATGTGGGTGTTTAACAAACAACATCACAGAGGGTAGTTGGATATGCCTCTTACAACAAACAGGAGGGGGATGTTCCAGACATGGGGACAGAATGTAAGTATTGCTCTTCTACATTTGAAGTAATGTTGATTTAACAGGGTTTATGTGGATATGGCTGGTCTATATGATTTAATATCTGCCATGACAGTGTTATGTGGTTGAGGAAACTCTCACCTGTAGGGCTATCTGCAGACTGGCCAGAGTTTGGAGTCTTACATGTGTTGTGTTACTCACACATTTCCTATTTTTAGAAATGTAGTAGCATACTCTGAGGATTGCAGTCAGTACATGATGACATCCATGCGAGTTACTGACTTTATATCCCTCAGAAGACATATGTCACAACAAACCCTATTACACCAGTAAATGTATGGGTTTATCACAGCAACATGTCAATATTGGCCCTGTGTTTGTGCCTCCAGCCACAAGTCTGTCAACCTTTGTACATATGTCATGCAGTAAGAGGTATCTGTGTTCAGTACATCGTTATTTACTGACATCATACCTGATAACAAGCCAGTGAGATATCAGACTGCTAGACATATTATGTATCTAGGCCTTATATTTGAGGACAACACCTGGACATTCTGTTGTAGTGTGTACAGTAGTGAGGTCTGTGTACTTATAGTGATTGTTGACAGTGTGTATTGTGAATATGTACCTTGGCCGGCATACAGACTGTAGTAGATGTCATTGTTCTTGGTCCTGTTCTATCTGATGTTGCATGCTGCTCCAGTGTATGGTACCCTAATGGCGTACATGTTTGTAGGGCCAGACCGACACATGTCCCATACCACAGTCAGGCATAGGAATACACTGTGTATTGGCCCAGTATATGTAGGGTTAGTGTGAGATTGGCACATATGAAGATGTTGTTGTTCACACAGTCCCTATACTGTAATATTAATTAGGCTTACTATATGTGACTGTGGCTGTGTTCAGATTGGTTGTGGGTATGCACTTTCACACAGGTGTCTGCTACTCCATGCTGTTACATGGCTGTAGAGCATGCTATATTTGCAAGTACATGTGTATTCCCCTCATAAGAAATGTAGGCCAGTGTAGTGGCAGTCTGCCTGTAGTTTGCAAAGTGCTTTGTGACATGCCTAGCTGCTCAGTGTATTTACCCAGTGTGATGTTATGTCCAGATATTTGTCAGATGTACTGTAGCAGGGCCACCATAACTGGTGTGTATTTCTGACAAAACAGTGGGATGCTGTACAGATGTATGTCAATAACTAGTGGGTAGTATGTTGGCTTGTGACCTCTGCTCCTCCAGTTATTATGTGTCAGGACAGACAGTAGTGTGTGAATGGATAAACTGTGTGAGCTTATCTATTCCAGTATTTTCATGATATTCCCATTTACATGGCTGTAAACTTCCACTTTCTCAGGCTTGATCCACACTTCTTGCACTAAGGGGTTCTTTGCATACCGCTGGACAGACCAGAGTGTGTCAGACTGTCCACATTTATTGGTCATATTTCTGCTGCATTCCACAGTATCACTACTGTGATTTATGTGGTACTGCACTAAGATGATCTTACGATGTCTGTCAGTAACTGATGGCACACATGTCAGTAATGGCATACATGTCAGTAACAGATGTGATTTCCCACACAACATTTCTGTTAAGACAACCCCTGTTACAGTAGCAATATTCTACATCTATACCTGCAATACTTACATGACATCCCCTTGCACTAAGAGGTTGTGAGTATTGGTGCTGAGGTATGACTCCATTACATGTTATGGACATATGTTATACATATATGTTATGTTATGTATATGTATATATATATATATATATATATATATATATATATATATATATATATATATGTGTATATATATATATATATATATATATATATATATATATATATGTATATATATATATATATATATATATATATATATATATAAATGTAAATGTATAAATATATAAATGTAAATGTATATATATATATATATATATATATATATATATATATATATATATATATATATATACACATATATATATATATATATATATATATATATAGATATACATGGGTCCCCTTCAGTCAATCAAACGTTTACAAGATCGAACGACATATGGCCGAGACCATATGTTCAAACTTGTAAAAGTTCCATCGGACTGAATGGAGATTTCCGCATAGAGTGGAAAGGGAATATTTCCCATTTCCGCAATGTAATGCAATCTCGGAGATGGTATATTTAAGTAAGGGGGGGGTCATTTAGTTTTGTGTATTTTTGTTTTATGTGTTTTTATTTCAGTGTTTTATGAGTTCGAACATATGGTCTCGGCTATATGTGGTTCAGACTTGTAAAAGTTTGATCTACTGAAGTAGATCCATATATACATACACATACACACACACACACACACACACACACACAGACACGCGCACACACACACACACACACACACACACACACACACGTATATATATGTTTACATATATATCTAATATATATATATATATATATATATATATATATGTGGGTGTGTCTGTGTGTGTGTGTGTGTGTGTATATATATATATATGTATATATATATATATAGATATGTTTGTGTGTGTGTGTGTGTGTATATATATATATATATATATATATATATATATATATATAAATATACAAATGTATATAAATGCATATATAAATATATATATGTATGTACATGTATACATATATGTATATATATATATATATATATATATATATATATATATATATATATATATATATATATATATCCATATCTTTATGTGTAAACATGAGTGTTGTATTTACCTTCCCAGACATAGCTCACCATATTTATCTGATATGTGTTTATATAGCTATAACAACATACTGATTCAACAATATTTTCACTAACAAGTTCTACAGAATTGTAGAAGTCAAAGCAGTTGTTCACTACTATTCAGTATGTATATGCAGTCACACTGGCATGTAGTGAATCATTACGTTACTACTGTTAACAGTGCTTTCCCAAGTATGGGTAGATTACAGATTGTACTACTGGAACCAAACACCCCTGCATGCAAAGATGGACTCTGAGTCCTGACTATCATGTTCTTGGTGTGTGAGCTGTGTGTCATTAAGTATTTGCTACTGGATATTGATCTGACATGTGGAAATTAACTGTAGACTACTGGGTGTATAGGACATGTCGTTGAAGGCTGCTGTCATGTAGTAATGGCATACCTATCAGTGTCAGACACCTATCCATCAAAACATTAATTCTAATGCATAACCAGTTTGCTAGATGATGTCTGTCTGTCCTCTGTACAGATGTGCAGATGTCGGGTATCCATCTTGGCTGCTTACAGGCAATCTATGCTTGACTGACTGACATATCTGCCCAGCTGTGTTATGAATGCCACAGCTAGGAATCCCCACCCTGTATGCACCATATGCCTTGGATACCTCAACTACACTACCACAATCAACAAAACATACTTGGGTACAATTCTCTAAGACAGACACTGACCATGTTATGTAATACATGTTGCATAAATGTCAACTGGAGCACCTCACTTGCCCTCTGCAAGAGGCAACCAGATGATTGGATGTTGCATTTAACTCTCAGCCTGAGGATCACTCACGTGGCATCAGTTGATAGATGGCCTGCTGACAAATGGCAGGTGGCATGATACCACTGTGCCCACATCCCCTACTCTTCTCATCTCTCCATGGACAATATCCTGGTACACACCTAGGAACACCTGCACCTATGGACCCCAGTACTGACAAATGTGTCAGTGTGCATTACTGAGAATAACAGTGTCTGTGTGTTTGTAAACCTGTAGTTGACAATACCCCGAGGGCCTTCACACCCACTACACCCCCCATTGCCATAGTTAGATATGCTACTCTTGTAATAGACATTACATGTACCTTGTTACACTCTTCTCCCTATGGGCTACCTGGAGCTTGCAGTACCAGCACAACACTGTTGTACAAATGGGTAGATAGGCATGAGTTACCCTCTGAGTCCTGGCAAATGTGTGTATGTGTACAAGTGTGTATATTTGTAGGATACAGCATTCTGAGGCCACATTCTCCTAATACAATACAGCTTGCCATACAGTATAAGGGATAGTGATGTTGCTTACCGTAGGAGAGCCATGACAAAGCATCACCCTACTATCCCTGTGGCATGTGCAATAGATGCATATCCCTGTAGCAGCACTTTTGAGATAGACAAGGGGTTGTATTGCAGTCCTGGTCAATGTGTGATTGTGGGTATGTTAGAGTATTATCATGGGGTTCAGTGAGTACAATATCCAGTGTGGGGTGTGGGTGCTGGGTATACTGTTTTTACACCATGGTACCCCAGTACATGCCCCAAGGTCTACTGTATGGGGACCACTGTCACCATCAACCATACAGGTAAGTGATTACACTATCCAGCCAATGATGCATGTGCTGTGTGCAACTTATCTGTAACAGAATGGACTCACTGACAAGGTAGTTAGCACTGATAAACCCAGGTCTCTGAGATGTGTATATGACTATTATGTGTTTGTCAATGTGTATATGACAGTATGTCACACTATGTATTGTTCATAAATAACCAGTACATCCCCCATTACCATACTGTACAAGGCCTGGTGATGTTCTTCACTTAACAAGTAACCTGGGACACACCTCATCCTAAAAGCTGTGTGGTGTGTGCAATTAAGGCCACATGCACATTAGTAGCAATAAGTACCTACGGAGGGGTTCTACTCTCATTGTTGCCAAGTAAGAGTGTGTGTGGGTATGTGAAGGGATCTATTTCAGTTTGCATAAAATACATGTCCCAGGAGGTCATCTAACTGAGAACTGACTGGCAAATGCTAACATGTCAAAGGTATCATCTTGTGGAAATTCATTCCATCAAAACAACTAGTAGATGTGTAAATGCCCTCTTCCCCACTGTATAGCTCTACAGCGACACTGGGGTTGGTATATATAGCTGGGTGTGGATCTTGTGGACACAGCTACCATCATTACGGTTATTGTAGTGTGTATCCCCCTGCTTTGTTGGCTGTAATACTGTACAGTTTATGTTAACAGGTTAAGTAGTTCTCAGTCATACTATCTGTGGTTCTACGCCACCCCACACCCTCCAAAGGGTAGGGCTGTGCCACCCACACCAGCACACCTGTTTACCAAGTCGAGGATTGCACCACAGTGGGGAAAAGGACATATACCCTGCCAGTACCATCGTCCATAACATTAAACTAGCAGACTATTTCCCAATGTGATGTTGTGCCTATTCTGTCTTGGTGGAATTACATAGGCTAAAATGGGTTCCCTGCAAAAGAACATACATCTATGTGTACAGTATTCTCTGTGTAATGCCTCAACACCAAAGCCTCTGTGTGTGTGTTATACACAAACATGTGGTGTGCACCACCCATTACACTTACCATTGTCCACTGTAGAAGGGCTGCTGACATCAGCCACCATGCACTCACCTGTATACACCCCTCAGACCTATCAGGCATGTGGCACATACAGTAACTGTCATACAGACCTGTGACTTGTGTTCAGCTGTACCCAGGATATTGCACGGTCAAGGTGTCACCACAGTGCCATACCCCTTGTAGGAAACAACAGCAGACCAACATCCTGCTGACACATAGACACCTACAACACAAACGGAATATATTATGGAGACCACAATCAGTCAGTGTTAATAACAGCTATAATGCATCATGGCTGGACAGCAACACATCCTGATATGTAAGCATTAAACTTTAGTGCTGAAAACATGTGACACAGCATTACATTGGTACACCTTAGTACGTTCCCTAGCTGTGTTAGTGATGTGTGTGTATATGCATGCACACAGTTCTGCCATGTGGCTGCCCTATACAGGGGTTTGTTGGACAGCTGCAGACCATACATGGCAGGGAGTGCAGTTCAATGTCTCTGGCCATGGACATGAGAACTGTGCCTGTCAGGGGTTCCATCAGGTACAAGGCCAGATATGGTACTCTCCCCTGATGATGACATATGTCCACTAGATCCGGTCCCACTTGGGACTGGCCAGGGCCATGTGTACATGGCCTCCTATGTTGTGGTGTGGACAGCACCTCCTCTGCAGTGCTGCTGCTGGTACTGCCACTACGGGAGCTGCTCTGACTTGTTGCACGTCCACGTCGACCTCCACTTGTTGGTGTTGCTAACCTACGTCCATGTGGCTGTCACACTACTCCCACCATATGCTCAAGCACAGACATTGCACGGTCAACGATTCCCACCATCTCACCCAACCGTCTATCCAGGACCTCTGCAAAATAACGGTGGGCACCTGTAAGATCACGGATGTTGTCAACAACAGCAAAATGAGTAGCCCTCTGGAGCCTCAGACCCTGTCTGGTATACGTTTCATGCAATAATTGTCTTTTGTATGAAAGAAATTTATTTTATTTATTTTATTTTTATTTTACATTTGTTGACCGGGATAGTCCGACTGGATACATGTCCATTTTCAGCGGAGGCCTGGGGAGAAAAGCTCCAACATAGTCACAGAGACAGATAGTTACATATTAGTATTTAAGATAGAAAAGAATAAAAAGAATAAAAAGCAATTTACATACTATATACTACACCTACTACCTTGCTCTAACAGACACAGCTTACGACAGTTCAATATACATGTCTTTAAAAAGATGCTAGTGAATTTATTAAGACAGTTTATAGATTATAGTTTGGCTAATGTACAATGAACATGCTTTTTGATTACATATCCCCACTCTAGGTTGTCCTTTTGGGTTTAGATTTACTTGAGAAGTAGTATGGCCTTGGTTTAACGAAGAGGAGCTAGTCTGGATTTGAGCATGGACATAGCCAATGTGACTTAAAATGGAGTTTTAGACTCTTTTTGAATTGAACTAGGGAAGTAATAAGCATGAGGTTGTTGGGGAGGGAGTTCCATAGCTTTCCAGTAGTGTTGGCGAACAGAGCATCACCGCCCATATTGCTGGATTTGAGTGTTTGGACAAGGAGTCTGTTTGATGAGCGAAGGCAGCTTAGATTGGTGTAAGGAATTATTATATTTTTCAGTGCAGGGGTGTTATCAGGTTGTTTAAGAATTTTAAAAGCTTCTATGAGTTGGTTCATCTTGAGAAGATTTGGGAGTTCTATCCAGTCAAGTTTTTTCAGGTTAGAGCAGTGGTGTGTTCTATAGGGCAATCCAGTTACAAATCTGGCAATATGATTATAACAACCTGAGAGTTTGTTCAGATCAGATTTGTTAAGGTTAGAAAGCACGGGAGAGGCATATAGAAGGGTAGAAAGAAGGTGTGAGCGGGCAGTGGCCACTTTGGCCATAGGGGTTAGGAAGTTCTTTATCCTGTATAAGGACCTAAGTTTCTTGTTTATGGACTTAATGGTTAGGTTGATATGCATATCAAATCTAAGTTTGTTGTCAATGATAACTCCTAGTAGCTTTGTGTAGGAATCTGGGGAGATGATGGTACCATTATTGGATTGTATAGTAAGATGTGTAGGAGGGGATGTATTTGTTGGGTAGAAGAGAAGTAGTTTGGTTTTGTTTGGGTTTAAGATCAGATGATGATCTGAGAGCCAGTTTTCGACTGCAGTAAAACAGAGCTGGGTGGCAGCTTGTAGGTTTGGTAGAGAGTCATCAGAACATATTAGGGTTGAGTCGTCTGCATACTGAATACAGGTGGCTTCGGGGATGACTGTATGGAGGATATTTATAAAGACTGAGAAAAGAAGAGGTCCTAATATGGAGCCTTGAGGAACTCCTATGGTATTTGGTAGCAGGTGAGAGAGCTTATTTTGCCACAAAACTGCTTGTTGTCTACCCGAGAGGTAGGCATGAAACCATTTAAGGGCTGTATTGTCTAGGTACAGGGTTTTCAGAGTGTGGAGAAGTAGCTGGTGGTTCACCATGTCAAAGGCTTTCGACAGGTCGAGAAAGAGAGCTGAGGATATTTTTTTGTTATTCCGGTTTTGGTTGATTTTATCGGTAAAAGAGAGGAGGGCGGTGGTCGTGCTGTGATGAGGTCTGAATCCATGTTGAGAGTTGGTCAGTAGTTTATTTTGGGTGAGATAGTGCATAAGTTGTTTGTGGACACACCTTTCCATAATTTTGGCAAGTGGTGACAGTATGGCTATTGGCCTATAGTTCGATAGTTCTGTGGATGAGCTACCTTTATGGAGTGGAATGACATAGGATATTTTCCATATTGAAGGGATTGTGGCCTCGGTTATGGTTCTATTGATTAGGATCAAGATAGGATAGGCTATGGCATCTGCAGCTATTTGCAGATATTCAGCTGGGAGTAGGTCTGCAGAAAGGGTAGTTGGTTTTAGCTTCTTCAGTAGGGATCTGATAAAGGATGTAGAGATAGGCTGAAGGTTAAAGGAGGGTAGTGACTTGGGTACAGGATTTTTTAATGTAGAGGATGGGGGAGGTAGTTGGTTGGCTAAGGACTGAATAGTCTCTGAATAGAATGTGGCCATTTTAAAAGGTGGCAACTGTAGGAATACTGGCTGTTTGATATGCTGTGCACCCTCTAAATATATCTTCTTATACATATCTGTAAGTATTAATATATTTATATATATGTGTGTATGTATGTGTATATATACATATATATGGTATGGTAGACAGGTTGTTCTGCATGATATGTTATTGATATCATCCTAACATCACACAGCTGAGATGGATTACTGTTTACTTGTTGTGGCAATGTTGTGTAGGTTCCTGGGCATGAGAATTGCAATTGTTGGTTATTGTGTTGCAAGGCAGATTTGTTCAGCTGTGGAAGAGGGGATGATATCAACAATTACAATAGGTACTTATGTTGGGCCCCTTCACCCCCATTAACAGTGCTTTGGTCAGATATTTTACAGTCAGAGGTTCAGAGTGTGTTATCCAATGTGCAAACGCAATACACATTTATATATATATATATATATATATATATATATATATATATATATATATATATATATATATATATATATTGAGAGAGAGAGAGAGTGTGTGTGTGTGTGTGTGTGTGTGTGTATACACACATATATATATATATATATATATATATATATATATATATATATATATATATATATATCTTTTATAGATATATTTTGATGTAGACATATATATATCTATATATATATATATATATATATATATATATATATATATGTGTATATATATATATATATATATATGTATATATATATATATATATGTATATATACATATACATATATGTATATATATATATATATATATATATATATATATATATATATATATATATTATATATATATATATATCTATATATATATATATATATACATACATACATACATCTACATATATAAATACATTTCCCCTACTGTTGCATGACTGTGCTTTATGATATGTTTAAAAACACATCAAATGTATTTACATCTGAAATGGCTTAGTGGTATATCTCTTTGGTTATAGTGTGTAGGGTCCTGGGATTGAGACTTGCAAGGGCTGATTATTTTGTTGCTGGGCAGAACAGGGGATGCTGGAGGCAGAGTGATTAAAGCACTTTAAAACAGATGTAAGTGGGTTAGCACAGGTTTGCGCTGAACTAAGCGATGCTTACGTGAGCTTAGTTTAACTTATGCCCACTTACGGCCGCTTAAACTCGCACTAATTTCAAAGAAACAAATAAAACCAGAAGTAGCAGAACTGAAAGACCAATTTGGTAGATAACAAATGCAGCAACACCAAAACCCAAAGGATCCACCACGGCAGAGTTAGAGTAAAACCTTTAATAACTAGGATAAGTGCTTTTGAGTAATCCAACTCTTTTTTAAATCCAAGTTCAAAACATAATAAAACACACAGCATATTTAAAAAACACATTCAACCAATAAAATTGCAACACAACACACAACTCTAGATGGTCCACTCAATTCAATTCCCAAGGTCTATGCTCTCTGAGAACAGGCTTTAGTTGTAGAACACTATTAAGCCCTGGTAATTTATCAGCCTGCAGATCTGCAATCCAGTTAACTTCAGTCTGTTCAGTTTTGAGGGAAATATCACCCCTCTTCTGGTCAAAGTACATAACTGCAGGACCATAATTTTAAAAGTATGTCCCACATTTTTCTTAACATGCTGTGCCAGCACATTATGTTCATCACCAGTCCTTATGTCTCTGCAGTGCTGTAAAACCCTCTCCTTCAACATTCTATTGGTTTTGCCAACATAAAATGAGTCACACTCCCAGCACTTTGCTAGATAAACCAAGTTCCTAGTAGTACAGTTGGGAAAACCTTTCAAACAATACACTTGTTCAGTGACTTGGATGTTAAAATTTATTACACCTGTCTATAAAGGCACAGTCTTTGTAATGCCCACATGGACATATTCCTATTTGTTGCACTCCCAAACCAAGCTGTCCAGAAGTGCATCCCACAGAGTCTTTACAAAGCAGTCTCTTTAGATTAGGTGCATTCCTGAACCCATAAACAGGGGCTGGAACTACAATCTCTTTGATACCATCATCCGATTGTAGAATTTTCCAGTTCTCATGTATAATAGTTTTAATTTTGTTCACATCACTGTTGTAGCCAATAGTCGGCTTCGGGCACCCTCTATTGATCACAGGATCCACACTCCCTCTGGTCCGAGGGGCTAGTTCAGAAATAGGACTTCCAGCTCCATCTGTACCAAACCAAGGTCTTGCAGAAGTCTGTCTCCACACATGATGTTCCCTGCTAGCCTTCCTTATGGATCCCTGTGAGTAGCCTCTCTCCTCAAAGCATGACAGCAGAAACTCAGTCTCTCTATCATACACATCATCTTGGGTACACAGTCTGGAGGCATGCATAATTTACCCTTTTATGACATTGTTAAAAATATGCTGGGGGTGCATACTCCCACTCTCCAAATAGGTGTTCTTCCAGCAATCCTTTCTGTTGGTCCTAGTCTGCAGGAACCCTTGTGCATCCATGAATAACTCCACGTCAAGGAAGGCTATTGAGGTGGTAGAATGGTTAACTAAAAAGGTCAAATAACTAGTGATCTGCTGTAGGTAAGCCACAAAATCTACCAACTGTTCTTTGGACCCCGTCCAAACGATAAAGAGGTAATCAACAAACCTTTTGTAGAAATAAATGAAGTTTTTCCAGGTATTATGGGGACCAAGGACACAGCACTCCTCCCACTGCACCAACACCAAGTTGGTATACGTGTTGGTGCATGCCGTGCCCATGGCCACACCTCATTTCTGCAAATAATACTTCATACCAAACATAAACAAATTGTTATGCAGAATAAGCTCGAGAAAACTGCATATTTGTACAGTCTCATCAAGTCCACATACATTCTTACTGGTTAAAAAAAAAACATCACTAATTGTTTTAATCCTCACGTCATTGGGTATAACAGTAAATAAACTGTTAACATCAAGTGTAACCAAGATCAAATGCTCAGGCATCTGGTCAAAACATCACTAATTGCTTTAATCCCCACATCATTAGGTATAATAGTAAGTAAACTGTTAACATCAAGTGTAACCAAGATCAAATGCTCAGGTGGCTGCTGATCAGAAATCTGTGAGTATAATGAAGTGAGAAAATGGGGAGTATCCTTCAACACTGCTGGTGCAAATTCCAATGAAAGTTTCAGATGCCTCTCAACCCATACTGACATACACTCAGTCACCCAGCCCCTGCCAGAGTCTATCAGTCTCAGTGGTAGGTCCATTCTATTTTTATGCACCATTGGCAACCCTTTAATCATAGGTATAACAGGATCCATTGCCTTCAAAAAATTATATGCATCCTCCATGTTCACCCGTGACCTGAATAGCTCTTCAACTCTATCATTCACATCTATAATGATCTTTTTAACCTCACACGTTCTTAATTCCATGTAGGTATCTTGAGTTAAGCAGAGAACAGTTGATTGCGTTAAATAAAGGCTCAACTTTTACACCTGCACAACCTCCGAGATTTAGTGAGGTTGTGAAAGATTTACTGTTGTTTGGGAAAAGTACTATGTTGAAGTGTATGTTTGGAACTGGAGGGGAAGATGTAAATAATGCAACGAGGCTTAAGAAGCCGAGTGTATTTGTCCCTGCCTTGTACCCTGTTGTGGATGCCTTCATTAGGATTTGTGAAGGAGAGATAGCGAAAGTTGTTTATGAGCAGAAGAGGAGGGACTTCTATAACTCATAAAGCTATTGATGAACTTAAGAGTAGCGATGACATCATCATTCGACCAGAGCACAAAAGGGGGTGTGATCATGATTATAGCGAGCACTAAGTATGATGAAAGGATGAGATCTATGCTTACTGATCCAGATACCTACACAGAGTTAAGAATGTGTGAGGTTATAGGAATATAGATAGGAAAGTGGTAAAATTGGGGTAAGCAGAGGGAAAACAAGAGGAAAAACAGGTAGGGATGTGCACGAAGTGTGTAGGAAAGAACCATAGCTCTGCATTTCTTTGGCAGCAACTGCTGCTTTCAATGTGGGAATTTTAGAATTTGGAGCCTCACACCCTACAGGGAGGTGTGTAGGCATCATACAATATGGATGATTGGTAAGGTTAGATTGTGTGATGGGTACATGTCTCTGGGTGAAATGCAGAGCTATGTACGGGACGTGATTTTTTTTGTGGGACAGATGGCCTTTTTTTAAGGTAAGAGTGGGATGTTAAGGAAGGATTATAGGCAAGTGTGGTGAGGGGGGTTTGGTAGGAGAGGTTGCATTTGCAGACAGACAAGACAGCAGACAGGGGAGGTGTATGACCCATGGGGGGGTAAACACCTTGACGGGGAGGGTGGTTGGGAATCCGAGGCTCATGATACCCCCAGATGGTAGTAGCGGCACTGATGTCCCCACTACTCCTTCACAGCCCCAAAGGTGGCTGTGCTAGGGGCTGGGCTGGTGGGGCCACCTGCCCCTCTAGCTGCACAAGCCTGCCCTCTACCTGGTGCAGGCAATCATCCAGCTCCATCTGGCAGACACTGCTCACCATGCCACAGACCTCATCCCGGGTGACAACATCCTTACCATGCCCACTTGCAGGGGGGGGCACCTCATCCCCTGCAGCAGTTTCACCAGAGGGTGCAGGACCAGCAGATGAGGGAGATCTGGGTTGGGTCCCAGATGTGTTGGGACCCGGTGCCTGGGTCAGGTGCGGTGGGAGAGGTGGATCCGCTGGGATCTGGCTCCCATATGTGCTATGGTGTGGAAATTAACAGTGAATACTAGTTAGTCATGCACAACACGTTACAATATTAGTCAAAATAGCATGCATGGATATTCCCATTTACCCAAAACAGTGCAAGTATAACATTGCCATAGCAAATAGAACCCATGCATGTATGGAATGGCATTCAGGGTTGCAACAGGATGCCAATTAGTGGTATGTCAGACAGGCAATAAAATGATTATTCAACAAGGAATATTAGTATGGACACTGTTTGAACAATGATAAACCAAATGGAACAATGGTCCCAACAGTAGAGGTTTGTTTAGGACCATACCCATGTTGGTTTCAGTGTGATGGTTGGATTAGTTGAGTGGTGGAAGAAGGGAACAGATTCAACTGACAACTGCTATCAAGTATATAGGTCAGAATACTACTATTCACTACTCTACATTCTGACCATGCTTGCACTCTATCTGGGCCATGGGGCTGCTCCAGAACACCAACAACTGTAGATATCAACAGAGCAACTGTACCTTTCTTTTAGTTATACACATCAGACCTGTTTCTATACCAATTTCTTTACCTGTGGGCCACTTGCAGTTGAACTGTGTGCACATTACATTGCTGTTTCTACACATATTTCAGATTCACATATTAGTTGGAGGCCCTGGAGTGTGTGTTGTGCCTTTCACATACATCTACTGTGACATTCTCCGTGTGCAGGTTTCTTGGCGACTGGGGAAACTATCTGTGACAGTGTGACACTTGAGGGGCTTGTCTGGGCCAGACTGTAGAGTGTGGCTGTCTAGCTTGCATCTGTTTGTTGGACTGGGGCTGATCAACACAGCAATTGTACACCTTTCATAGTTATACATATCATACTAGTATTTCTATTCAGATTTCTTTACCTGTGTGGAAAATGTTATGTGTTGCAATACATTACTTTTTCTATTCAGATTGCAGTGTACAACTGTAGAACCAGACTGAGATATCAGTGGCGGTCCCTGGATTTGAACTGTGGCATGTGTGCAAAATTGAACTACAAGCCTAGTCCTTATCAGACTGAGCTACTGGAGAGGTGTTGTTTGTTGATTGTGACATTTCTATCTAGTACTTTTATTATGACATGTTGCATTATTTGTTTCCCATTTTCAGTACAAATTATGCATACACAACAGACATTGGTGTCACTGTTTGTAAAATGTGCACATTAGCTGGATTGCACATTTGACTGTTTTACAACTATATACTGCAAATTAGATTCCTGAGTATACAGTATAGGTTTTAAGTTTGCACCTGTTAGCCTTATACATTTTTCAGTAGATTCATAGCTACCTACAGCTGAAGTTGAAAGGTTAACACAAGACACTGCTGGCAGACAAACAAGTAAACACATTCTGATGGCAATATGTACTATTACTTTTTTGTTATTTGACATGCCCATTCTAAAGTATGCAGACAAGCAGTGCTAACTCAGTTCACCTCAGATAATGTATTCTGCAGGAAATACACATTTCTATTTTTCAGGTACAAGTGAGATGACAGACACCAGTGTTTGGGATTACCTTTATTAGTTTTGACATACATATCTGTGTACAACTCAGAAATCCACAACTACTATTCCTGCATGATCTGCACAGGGGAATGCTTTTCATTTCTAACTGTTACAGTAGCCCTGACATGGCACTTTATTGGCAGGTTCACTCAGACACACTCATACATATTGTAATATTCCTCTCCTGCATATTGTACCTTGTTTGCTACTGACATCTGTATTACACAGCAGCTGGGAATACTCCATTGTAATGCTGGCAGCCTGACACAGGCATTTATTCTTGACTTTTACAGCACAATTATATATACAGGCAGAACTACCATTACTATAATTTTGATTTCTTACTGCTAATAGTAGGGGGGTATTCTGTACTCACCATACTGCCGACGCAGCTGGGCCAGTCGCTGGGCACGAGCCTCAACATTTTGAGACCTTTCTGCAGTAGCTGTATGGGGAGACATCACACATTAATCACACCTGCACAGTCACAAGTGGAACTTTTTCCATACTTAGTTAGAGATACATAAGACTGCATACTTATAGACAGATGGGGCATCCTGCGCTTGGGCTTCTTGGATCCTCTGGTCCAAGAGGGCGCCCCGCCTCCACTTCAGGTCATTATGGTGAGATTGCGTGCAAGCTGGTCCCAGGCCTCCATTTTGTACTGTGAGCCCTGGTACTGGCCCTGCAGCAGCCTGCCGTCATGTTTTTTTAACACCTTCACAGACACCAGACATTTTGGTCCTGCTGTGAGCAATCCCAAATGGTTATGGCTGTATTCCAACGGGGTTTAAATAGGGCAGTTTTCCTGCACTTTTTCTTTATTGGCCAGTTTTAATATGCTAAACTATGCTTAGCTCCGCACAAACCTGCATAGCAATGCTTAAACCAGGTAAGCACAGCTGATAGCCAGTAAGCAATTCTTAGACTAGCAAAGCATTGCTTAAATCTATTTTTTTTTCATTAAATTTATAAATGATTTTTTACATTTATATTTTACATATTCCCACCCCTACTGTTTTATACATGAGCCATATGATTGACATCTATCATTCAAATTCCTTAAAAGTTTATTAAATAATTTGGCAGAGGGGGGATTCGAACCATGGGAGTACCACTATGCTACAGCAGCTTGATGACATTTTCTGTCACTGTAGCACTTGTCTATCATTTTCAGGATTTCAGCCAGGCTAAGAATAGCGGCACGCCACACAAACAAGCTGTGCATCACGTAAATTTCGGATTTATGTGATGAAAAAAAAAACTTTTTTTTAATTTTTATTGCTTTCCTCTTGCCCTACTGCTTTCATGCATGTAGGGCAAAAGTGCATACATTTGTATGTGTGCACTTGAAGGCTGCTGCCTTCTAGGTGTTTGTGTTTTTTTTTTTTTTTCAGTGTCCATGGACACTGAAATGTTAGCTACTTACATTTCAGTGTCTGTGGACACTCGTTTACTATATACTATTAGAGCCAGGCTCTAATATTATATAACTTGACACTCATCTGTGTCACAAAGTGCTATATGGCCCTTTCTGAGCAAAGGGGGCATGTTACATGTGCAGGCACTGCTGACACACACCCCCTGTGCTCGTTCCTGGTTTGTGTCCATTTAGATTCAATAGCAGTGCGTCTTCATGCATATGCAAGGCGCGCTGCTATTCTAAATGGACACAAACCACTCTGTGCAAGAATAGTCTTATTCTTGCATGGAACTTCGTGAATCCTGGGGACTATTTCAGTTACTAAATAATGACAGATGCTTGAGTTTCAGCCTTCATGTCCTGATGATAACCTATAGCCATTGACCCTGACAGACTGTTGGTGGTTTGATATGAGGATGCTTAGAAAGTGATATATTAAAATAAAACTGTTTCATAGCTCTCAACTGTCCTTTTCTAATTTTGCCTCATATATTTGCCCTTTCTTTCATAAAATGTTAGATTTTCTTGTAAATCACTGAGGATTAAAGTCAGCCAGTAATTCCAGACACTAGAGTGACATACTTCTTTTTATTCAGAAAAGGTTTGTTGATACAATATATATATAATATAAAACAAACAAACATTTGAGCACTGCAATTACTACATTTTGAGAGATATTTCAGTTTCAGACTATATTTCAGAAAACGAATGTTTGTCTAAAACTGTAATTCTAGAACTTTTTAAATACATGAGTACTATTAAAACATGTCATTGGTTTTGAGCTTTGTATCTCATTATTATTGTTTTTTTTCTGATTCTTGTGCTGAGAGGTCGAGAGCTTACCTCTCACCTGTACAAATTTTCACAGAATGCCCAGATTTTTGTCTCTTGGTTTTGGTCTGTTTCTCATAAAATTGTCACTTTCTTGCAAATCACTGGCAAATTATTGAGGAGTGAAATCAGAATATAACGACAGCCATTTGAGGTTCAAACTTTCTACCTTTCAGGAAATTCATGCTAATGCAAAACCTGTTATTCTATCAGCTTTCTAAGTTTGTAAGAGTGATATTTAGAACATGTCACTATTGTTGAGCCTTTTCTCCCATTATTTATGGCTTTCTCCAGCTTTCTTGCACTAAGAGGTTGAGAGGTATGGTCAAGGGCTATTACAGTTTAACTAGGTGTGTGCAGGAATGTGAGAGAGTATGAAGCAGTTTTTGGATAAAATTAATTTAGCCTCTTGATTAATCAGTTAACTGTTTGACTTTGCAGGATTAGTATGTATTTGTGGGTAATAAGTTGTACTACGTAGGCTACTGTTTGTTTATATGAAATAAAATTGAAATACTTTATTGCATATTTATTTATTTATTTTATTTTATTTTTACCAACATCAGTCATCTGAGATGTACACAGTCAATAGTGGGGCTATAATTCTTAAGTACAAGAGTTGTCTGCAGATGAGAACAGCTGACAATGCCATCGTGATCAAATTAAACAGCCACTTAGTTTGGCTTTGCATTACATGTCTGTATTTGTGAAAAGTAAATTGGAATACTATACTGTGACCATTTTTTATCATACATAGTCAAGTGACTACAACTGATGGGTACAAACATTGGTGGATTTTAATTACAACCATGTGAATGGTCATTCATAGTTTAAAACAATCAGAAATGTGAATAGAAAAGAAAATGCTCATTTAAAGATGGCTGAAATAAAAGTGTGTGATAGCATTGGGGGTGGTTTGAAAACTACCTTGGGCCCAAAGTGCACTTACTCTGCCACTGGTTGGATCATGTGCCTTTTCACAAACTCAAGTTATATCCTCATAGTTCAATTATGTGTTCATAGCTCTAGAACCCTAAATGTTACTGAAGTATACACATGGCAAACTGTTGAGCGCAATCTAATCTTTTCAGTTGAAACATTAATTAAATTCTACGTATTATACTGTATTTTAGAATATATGGTAAGCACAGCAAATAGTTCTTTTTGTAAATAAAGTTGCATCAGTAAACTGTCAAGTAACATGCATACATTTTCCTCTGCCAACTGTGACCTTTTGTATGCAGCTAAGTAGTTCTGTCTATGTTACTTGGTTGCTGAAATATCTGCAGAAATATGTAAATTATACTAATATAATATACCAAGCTCACCCTACTATTCAGGCATGACCAAAGGGCAACTTCAGGTGCACGCTCCAGTCCAGCTGGTGAATCTGGGTATCCTGAAACAATGTTACTACTGCCTCATGTACACAGACAACCCTCTCCTCCTACCACAAAACACTAACATATGCGAGAGATGCAATTATACAGCCAAACTGGAAGCTAAGCTGTCTCCACCCAAGACTGGAACAGACAGTCAAGAGGAGAAGGTTAACACTTGCACCACAACTCCAGCAGCACACAGACCTACTAAAACAGCACTGGCAAAAAATACACATAAATACACAAAATCATACCTGGAGTCTCTAAATAAAAACCTGCAAAAGCATCAAAGACCTCCAAAGCAGACACCCAAACAACCTGCACTTCCTGTCACAAACCAGACAACACATAAAACACAAAATCAGTGTGCTGCACAATCACAACCCTTAAGGTGAAATAACATACCTAACACACTAGTAATAGGTGACTCTATAGTCAGGCACACTGATGTCCCACTCACTAGGCCAGACAAACAGAAGGCTACTGTTAGCTGCCTGTCGGGAGCCAGAATCCGCCACATAACACAAGCACTCAGGTCACTCCAGAACAAGTACAAATATGACTGTCATTGTTCATGTTGGTGTGAATGACCTGAGATGTATCTCCCTGGACTACATGAAAAGAGACATGGAAGAGCTCTCTGATCATGTAGCCCAGACTGGTATGACCCTGACCCTGAGCAGCATCCTGCCCTCACCAAGAATGATACCTCAGTATAAAGAAAAAATGATCAATTTCAACAATTGGCTAAGCTTCTGGTGTTATTCAAAGGGGAACCACTGTCTGTCAGCCTGGGATGACATGCTCGACAAGCCTCGTTGCTTCGCAGGAGATGGCTTGCTCCTGTCACCTCTAGGCTTTCGAATACTGGCCAAGGCTCTAGCTGTCCCCATAGTGCCTTTTTTAGGCAAGGCTCAAAAGTCAAACCCACCTCCATAAACAGCACAATTAACAAAAAACTGAGGGTTATGGTACTCAACGCCAGGAGTTTAAATCTCAAAATGCACGCACTCGAAACACTCCTCAGTATGGAGAATGTCGACATCTGTGCAGTAACTGGTTCAAGGCTCCAGAGAGCACCCCAGCACTACCAGGCTACCACTCATACCACATTTTTCGGCCACAGAACATGGACCAAAACACAAAAGGAGGGGGTGTATCCATATTCATCAAGGATACCTACACCTCCAGGTTAGTGGCGCAGCATGATACCTCTGAGATCATCCATGTGCAACTAACATCAGGCAAATCTGCAATGCAAATTGTGGCCTGCTACAGATCACCCTCCATGACCCAGGACATCCACTCCACCTTTCTGGAGACACTGGAAAACATGAAGGTCCTACCAAACACCCTGATATTGGGCGATTTCAATTACCCTACCATTCACTGGGAATACTACTCGAGTATAAATTCCCAGGCCCAGCGCTTCCTGGAATTCATCAACTCAAATGCCCTGGATCAGCTGGTAAACTCCTCTACCAGAGGTGAAAACATATTGGACCTGGTCATCACCAACATGGGCGATAGGTGTTCCACACCAGAAGTCAACCTGTCACTGGTTATATCAGACCATAAACTAATCAGTCTGGATGTCCACACCCTACCACCACCCCCAACTAAGGAAACCACAGTAAAAATCTTTTCCAAAGCAAACTTCACCTTACTTAAGACAGAGGTGGTAAGTTTCACAGCCCACACGCTAAAGGATAACGCTGCCCAAGATACAGAAACCTTTACAAATGCACTCCATGAGCACCTACAAGGATGAATGGATCGTGCCATCCCTAGCAAAACCAAGACTCACTCCTCTAAGAGAAGGAAACCAGTTTGGTGGACCCCTGCAATAAACAGGCTATACAATAGAAGGAGGAAACTGGTTCAGAAAAAAAGCAAATCCCAAGAAGGAAAAACATCCCTGATCAGTATCAGTAAGAAACTGAGGTCCCTCATGAAATCATCCAAGGCTAACTTTGAAAGAAAAATAGCTAAGGATTCAAAAGATAACCACAAATCCTTCTTTAGCTATGTTAAGAATCTAAGTGGCAACTCGCAGATATGCACTGAACTAGTGCAAAATAGCACAACATATACTGAACCTACTGATATTGCCAACATCCTGGCAGATAGATTCAGTGCAAACGTCACCCCGCTCTCACCTCCAAAAGGGCCCACAACAATACCGGGAAAGTGTAGTGTCCCAAAAATCACAGATGCACAGGTGAAAACAGCCCTTTCAAAAGCCAAAAACACAACGTCAATGGGACCAGATGGTGTCCCAGGCTGCGTCTTGCACGAACTACAGAAAGAACTAACCCCTCACCTAAACACGCTGTTCAACTTCAGCCTCTCTACAGGCTACATGCCCATAGAATGGCGCACAGCAACGGTTATTCCTCACCACAAAGGAGGGGCCACAACTGACCCTGGTAACTATCGCCCCATAAGCCTGACTAGCCTGGTCTGCAAGGCTATGGAGTGCATCATCATGGAACTCATTAACAAAGACATTGGGAACCTCCAAATACTTGACCCGACACAGTTCAGCTTTGTTAAGGGCTGATCATGTCTACTAAGCCTGGTGGACTTCTTCAAGACAGACACCAAGGCCATAGACGAGGGAAAGGTGGTTCACACAGCCTACCTTGACCTCTCCAAGGCTTTTGACACCATTCCCCACTCAGATATTACAAAAAAACACACCAGCTTGAACATAAACCCCTACGTCACAAAATGGGTTGCCAAGTGGCTTTTAGACAGAACTCACATGGTAAGAATAGCGGGGTCCAGGTCCGACTCTAAACCAGTCACAAGTGGTGTCCCACAAGGCTCGGTCCTGGGACCCCTACTGTTTGACATATACTTGTCAGAAGTACAGGCAAACACAGGAGGACTATGGCTAACCAAGTTCACCAATGACTGCAAACTGGGAGCCATAATTGACTCTCCAGCTGACACGGACATCCTCCAAAAGGGCCTTACTGAGATGGACACCTGGTGTGAAAGTCATGGCCTCAAGCTAAATGTCAAAAAATGCATAGTCATCCCGTTTGGGAAAAACAAAACGCCCCCGAATTACCACATAGGTGGCAGCCCCCTTAATACAGAAGATGTAATAAGAGATCTGGGGACCCAGTAGATAGTAATCTCTCCTTTGACAATCATATTGCCAAAGTAGTTAGGAAATCCTTCTATGTGGCCCATCTAATTACTAAAGGGTTCGCATCTAGAAATAAAGAGGTTATAGTGCCCCTCTACTCGTCACTCATTGGGTCCTTCATAGAGTACAATGCCCCATTTGGGATGTACCTCACAAGACACTTCCAACAGCTGGAAAGACCACAAAAGTACCTCACCAAGAGGATTACTGGTCTCAAACATATGTCCTATGCAGCTCAACTGAAAAAACTCCTGCTGTACTCAGTGGCATATCGCTTACTCAGAGGTGATCTCTGCCTGACTTACAAAGCCATGTCCAACTCAGAATTGATGGACATGCTCCACCTAAAGAAATCCAAGTCACTGCGAGCCACACGCTCTAGTGATCTAGACCTCGCCACAACAATAAATAGAACATGCTGGAGGGATAGATTCCTTTTGCAGAGATTCCCCATGCTTTGGAACAAAATTCCAAATTACATCAGGCAGAGCTCCTCACTAACACTCTTCAAGAGAAACCTTGACGAGTGGATGGGTAGCAGAAAATACACCCCTGGGATCACTTCATTGGCTCTGCTTGACAGAGGATAAATTAATTAATCAATGGGGCGGCGAAAGCCGACACACTCTGGCTAGGCTTATAAATGCCCTCGGACAGATAGCCTAGTACCTACCTATGAATCTATGAGCCTATGAAACTATAAATAAGTAGTATAGAAACAACATTTAATATCTTTTTATCTGCACTATACAGAGGTCAGGTAACAGTGTGGGTGTGTTGCCCATCATGTAAGCTTTGCACTGGAAGTATTCAATAGTATGTCTATAGAATGGGCTTACAATTATTAATCTCAACATAAGCAGCAATTTTAGACTTGTAGTCATTCAGTAGGTTGATACTTGAGCAAAACGTTGTGGGTTTACTAGGGTTTAATGATGTAAACATGTGCATGCCTCCACCAGTGCTGTATTAGCCACATCCTGAATATAAACATGTATGGATGACAACATTAACTGCTCCTGTTCACCCTTGGAATTAAGTACTGGCCACTAGAATCTGTTGAATCCAAACACAACATCTTCATCTTTTAGAAGGTACTGTTACTGAATATTTAATTGATAAACATTCTTTTAAACCCGTCTTTTGTCTGAGGATTTGGGGTTTTCCTAGCTGTCATTGCTCTCATTGCACACTAAATTTTAAAATGATGGAACTGGCTATTCCTTATCAGCTTATTAAAACATGGATACTGTTTGGCTTGATTTAAAGAAGTGTCTGCTAGGTAGTCAGTGATAATAATGAAATCCCAGAACTGCAAAATATCCACAGAAGACCAAATTAAACAACCAACGTCTAGGCATCACAAAGGGCTATATAAGCAATTATAATACCTTCAGGATTGGTTAGTGTGTCTTTAAAGACCCATAGTACAGTAAGCCATTCTATCCATTTATCAAGTAGGTAAGGCAGGAAACACTTACCCTTTTGGGCAAAAGTGTCCACAATCAGGCTAAACCAGCTTTGAAGGAAATAGAGTCTAGGGTCTAGATAAGAACCGTGCAGACTGACTTATTAATGGAACTTCTTTTAACAGAACAAAAGTAACAGCAAAAACAACAGTTGAACACTTTCATCTAAAAAATAAAACATAGACTTCTTTGTCCAAATGCTTTGTCTATTAACTCTTGTTTTTGTTATAGCTTAGGTCTTATTAAAAAAATTCCATTAATGACTCAGCCTGAACAGTTCTTATGTGTTTTTTGGTTGTATGTTTGTGCAGGTGATCACTCTATTTTGGTTAGTTGTAGATTCCAGGGTCCTAAAGAGGCTAGTGCAGGTGGTGCACCATTAAATTATACAGAAGTGAAATGAGCATTCCCTGTAATAATCCCTAGTGAAGACTGGGGATGTCACAGTGGGAGGGGTGTGGTCCAAGGAAAGGAAAGGGTGGATGGGGCAGAGCTGGTGGTGCAGTAAGGTGATATGGTGCATGTCTCCAGTGCACATCCCATGTGGACAAAATCACAAAAGGGAGGGGGATTAACAGGGTAGTTCATTAGAGTAATAACCCTCCTCCACTGAAGGTGATGGTAAAATCTCCAGGATGCTCTTAGGTTTTGCCCCAGCTTGATTCTGAGTGGTCTGAGGGAAAAGGAGAATTTGGCGGACCCAGCAATAGGCATGGAGCACAGAGTAGTCTTGAAAAAAATTTACAGAAGTGGGAGCAAAATAATTTACCTGCCCTCTGTGGAGCAGTTGATAGCTAGAGCAAGATGTTTGTTTTTTGGCCATGTTATATAGTGCTGTATATACCTGTGTATATCTATATATCTATGTCTAATATATATATATATATATATATATATATATATATATATATATATATATATATATATATATATATATATATATATATCTATAGAAGAGTTCTCTTCTCCCCCTGGATATCATCAAGAACCCCCACACACACACACACACACACACACACACACACACACACACACACACACACACACACACACACACACACACACACACACACACACACACACCCTGAAGGTCTTAGGAATATTAAGGAAATGAGTTTTGTGTGCTTTCATCATCAAACTTAACTGGCTGATGTTGAAAATATTCAGTTATAGGCTAGAACATTCAATCATTCCACAAATGTAGAAGACTGCATCAATCTCTGACATCTCACAACTGGGACAATTAGGTCATGTTGCATGTCTTTCAGATCAAATTCAATTTTAACTGCAGTCTACATGTTATTTTATTTTTTTTTTCAATATTAACCCAAAGGCTCTCCTCGGGGCTGTCTTACCTCACGCGATGACCAATGTGACTATACTCTAGTGATGAAACTGAAGGCTAATCAAGCTAATCCACTCTAATTTTTAGACCACGCTTACTCTGATGCTTTCTCCTCAATGAGACTTTAGCACAGAGACTGGTCTAGCCGACAAAGCCACATGCTAATGTTGCAGTACAGTAGAGTGGCTAACATTAATCAGCCATGTACTCTGCTTTGGAAATGTCTTCAACTCCTGATTTGCTTGGCTGAGTGAGAATAACATAGCTGAGAAAAATTTAACTCTAGGACACTATCAAAAGATGGTGGCCAGCCACTTGTTCCTTTAGGAGTACTCCCAATACAGTTATGTCCAATGAAGCCATGTAGGTGGTGGGTGTAAGTATGTATATGTGTTTGAGGACGGGTAATCATTTAAAATCTCAGGACCAGCTTTGCCAACTCCTGAGTTAAGGAGAGCAAATGGTCAAAAATCTAGAGTTGCATATACTAAGTCTGATAGTGTCATTTTTTGGCATATTCTTTTTTTCTCCAAAGTATGATAATCTCAATGCTGGTATATATAAGTACAGAAGCTTCAAGAGACTTGCCTCCATGCAAAAGCAAGCTTAAAGGACAAGAAAGATGTTGTGTGTTTACTCTTCTCTTCTACTTTCAATCTTATTTTTTCTGTATTTTGGGACTCAAAAATTTCAGTCTCAAGAATTCAGTAGGGTGCCTTGTGGACATTTGTGTGTTCTTTTCTGTAGAAAAATGAATTAGGCACAAAAATGTACGCGTGTGTGTGTGTGTGTATGTGTGTGTGTGTGTGTGTGTGTGTGTGTGTGTGTGTGTGTGTGTGTGTGTCTGTCTGGGTGGTAGGCAAGGTGTGAAACCCATGCACTGGCCCAGTATCAAGGATCCTCAATCATCGCCACTAGCACCAGTGAGGGGCGTCCACACTGGGAGGATAACAAGTACACACACAGTAAAGTACAATTTCCTTTAAGAGCACACACAGATCACATTCAGTCTGGGGCTGTTTTTTCCCTTTCTCTCCAGATCCCCAATAAGACTTCCCCGCTATACAGCTCAGATCTCAGCCGAGTGGTCAAGCCAAAACCTCCAGCACCATCTCTGTTCAACCAGTGCTTTATGTCCCTGCCCAAGTAGATCGCACACACACACACACACACACACACACACACACACACACACACACACACACACACACACACACACACACACACACACACACACACACACACACACACACACACACACACACACACACACACACACACACACAAACACGTGCTTTGAGATCTGAGTTATATACAAACACACAGACACTCCTGGGGAAGGCTGGCACAGGTTGTCCAGTTATGACCCCTTCTGCCCAGACTATACGGTAGTACTGAATGCCACCAACCACTACTATCAGCTACTATAAAGGCCTTTACCAAAAGGTGTCCAGTTCTACTGTGCAATGTTATTATTATCCAATTGGTAAGTGTGACTGAGACTTGAAGGCTATTTAGGAGTGGCTTATACAGTATCACCAAATACATGCAAGTACTCTAAGAACTTAAATTATCTCTACACAAAACAGCCACAGTTAAAGGATTTAAATATATTTAATAATAAATAAGAAAAACACAAGACAATACTCATTAATTCAACACAATGACATTAGAGAGTTCAGAAATCACAGGAAATACTTTAAAACAACATTGCAGGACAGTCTGACATAAATATAGAAAACAGCTAGACTAATCTTGCTATTTCTATCTCTAAGAGAAATACTAAGATATAAGATCTGACTTAGAGAGCAAGGCACAGTGCTGGTGAGTTGTCAGATTCAGAACAAAATACAAAATGCTAAATCTTTCTCTGTCTGAGAAACTCCTAAATTGATAATACACATTACTGCTGAGTCATTTCAGATTACATCATTCTTGACCCTTCTGCTTAAGTTTCCCTGACTCACAGAACTTAAAATGTAACATTTCTTTGTAATATGCACCTGCCAGGAAGCCACAGTAATAAAAGACACTTTACATGTGAAATCTAGTAATTATCTCTGTCTTAGGAAAATAGAAAGTATTTCCTGGCCCAGACATCCTGTCTCCAAGCTTGAGATCACACTCAGTTGTAAATTCTTTACTTATCAGCTTTCTTCCAGCAGGGAACACTGTGGTCACATAACACAGTTTTTTTTACATTTGTGAAACAAGCCTGTGGATCATATTAATATTTACAATGACATAGAATTATTTTACAAAATTCAGTTTTTTACGCAAGGGATCACATGTCTGGATGAGTGTGCAAGCGTGTGTGTGTGTGTGTGTGTGTGTGTGTGTGTGTGTGTGTGTGTGTGTGTGTGTGTGTGTGCATGCGTGCGTGTGCACATTTGAGTAGGAGGGTCTCTTTTCTGATGTGACGTATTGGACACTGAGCAGAAGTAGCACGGTGAGGTCTAACAGCTTAGTGTGTTCAATTCTGAAAGATGTCAATGAGCTACTAATGATGTTTTTCTTATTGAGGTTAAACCATGGCTATGAATCAGAATTTCTTTCTGTTGAGTTAATTGACCAAACCTCATTGGGTAATTAGTATGGAAAGAGAGTAATTCTCTGAATCCCAGAGACAGTGTTTATACACAACTAAAATAATATTCCAAATTTTCCTTACACCTTAAATTTATGTTAAAGCTCACATTAGAAATCGTTATAGAATCAACTGGAAAGCAGAATATTTATAAGGATTTGTAGAAAGTACTTAAAGCCTTGTTCAATGCATAGCTTACACAGTGTAATTACAACATCCCACTGAAATAAATGGGAAACTGAAGTTAAGATGAAAACATGAAAACACACACACACGCAGACACACATGCACATGCACGCATATGCCTACAGATACAAATACATGCATGCAAGCAGACAGACACACAGAGATACACAAGTGCATGTACACAAGCATATGTGTGTGTACATACATATATAGAGAGAGAGAGAGTTAGATAGGTAGATATAAGTATAGCTCTCTATTTATCTATATATAGATATATACAGCTATCTATATCTGTCTATCTGTATCTCTATCAAGATATCTAGATAGATATATCTGTATATATATATATATATATATATATATATATATGTATATAGAGAGAGAGAGAGAGAGAGAGCACGCGCGCGATAGAAATATGCAAAAGAAAGTGGTGTATTAAATAAAGTGAGACTAGTGTTCATCAGGAATATACTCTTGGAATACAAGCAATTAAATCTAAAGCAAATAAATATGCAACTACCTTGTGCCCCTTTGCCCATTTGGGGAAATGGCAGCCTGAACTCCTGCAGCTCTAAATATACTCACTGTAAGGTTATATCATAGTGGGGAAAACAGCAAACCTCCTAAACCCACTGTAATGTGATCTTAACAAACAGCACTACACATAATAATTAGAAACTGAATGTTTTCACATGGACAAGCTCTCCTGCATCCCACATCTACAAATATACAAAGATATTGCACAACAGCTGGAATAATTGCAAACCCTCTTACCCCAACTTTTACTGATTTTGATGAATTATTGTCCTGTATTGGACTGGCATCGTGTCTAAGACTAGCTATCTGCATTATTCTCATTGCTTAACTGGGACAGGTTCCAGGCCAACAAACTCCTGAATACAAATGTCTTTCATCTTAATTTACTAATGTGTTTAAAACTAAGCACTCTATATAGGAATGCAATGACAGACATAACAAATGATATAAAATAAAGTATATATATATATATATATATATATATATATATATATATATATATATATATATATATATATATATATCTTGCAAAAGCATCTTCCAAAAGCTTAGATTCCAAATCAAGCAAAATATCTATTTATGGACCTTAAGTTTGGATTAAAAATGCTCTCATAAAAATGATATTTAAGGAACTGCTGGCATAATGCCTCAGTCTTGCCACCCCATATTAGCAAAGGTGGATTCCCAGAAGATGTCCAAAGTAGATAAATGAATGCCTAGCTAAGGTCCCCAGACTAGCCATAGTAACAACTAGCTTGAGAGTTACAGCAATAAGATCTCTTGCAGACATATGAGGTTTAGTCTGTCTTGGACAAAGAAGATTAAAATTAGAATCCTTAACACCTAACTCACCATGAAAATATTGCCGGACATTTGCACAGGAGTAATACAACTAAATTAAGACTTTGCTCATACTACAGTTAGGCAATATCACAATCTAAAAGACATAGGCAAAGCAAGCTAAAGATAGCAAGCTAACAGAGTATGGAGTCCAGGCTCAATTTTAAGTAACCTAAATGGCAGAAGGTTCATCTTGCAATAGGTAGAATGCAATGGTGAAATCATATGAATGATCTACATACTCATAATCAGCATAATAAAATAATACCTAGGAAATGGCTAGGCATTGCTCAAGAAGCAAAAATGCCAAACAGGGTATGTGTTACTATGTAAATAATGCATGTTCAATGGTGTTTTGAGGCCTGATGCTGCATGCAGAGGGCCTATACACACCTAGAAGGGCATTATTTATTCATTGACGCACACCCTGGGAGGGCATTATTGCTTTTAGTGAATGCGTTATCTAATACATTGTTTTGCATTTGTTTTTTTTTGTTTTTTAAATTAATATATATTTTTGATATTTTTGATGTAAATAGTTCCTTCACCTAATACTTCAAACTTAATATAGTATATGTGAATGTTGTTGGCAGAAATATTTTACATCCAAAATATAAGTTTAGCAATCATTTATTGTCCAAACACACTCTCTCTTTCATTCATACAAACATTTAGAAGCAGTGTAGCTTTAAAAATGCATGATTAAACTTAATTAATAATGCTAGGCATTCAAAGTTTGTTACCTCCATAGCTAACAACTGTGCACATTTTCAAAGACTGTCCAGATGTTTACCTAATTTTTATTTTGGGTCTGTTCCTCATAAAACGTACAGTTCGCTTGCAAATGGTTGTTGAAATCACTAGATAGTGACATTCTTTTGAGTTTTAGACTTTTCATTTCCTTCAGAAAATGCATGCAAAAACAAATCTTGTTATTCTAGCAACTTTCTAAGTTTATAAGAGCAATATTTAAAATCTGTCCCTATTTTACACCTTCCCCATCTCAGTGGTTGAGATGCATGCATATCTCTTAAATGTCACTGCTTGATCACTCAGTCTCTGTCTCTCACATACACACACACACACACACACACACACACACACACACACACACACACACAGACACTTCGGTTTCATACATGCCAAGCACGCATACACTCAGACATAAACACACACACACACACACACACACACACACACACACACACACACACACACACACACACACACACACACACACAATTTTCAGTTTTTTTTAAATTACACTTGCTAAACAGCAAAAACACTGCTTAGGGAACATAAAATAATGGCTCAATTGATCTCACACTCACTTTCATGCACACAAACACTCACACACAGACATAAACACACACACTTTTCATTAGTTTTTAAATATTTTCTATTTATTTTAATTTTACACTCACTAAACAGCAAAAGAGCTATTTAGTGAGCATAAAATAATGGTACCCTTTGCTTCCTTACTGTTTGAGCTTCATGACCTGAGACGTACCTCCCTGGACTACATGAAAAGAGATATGGAGGAGCTTTCTGATTTTGTAGCCCAGGCAGGTATGACCCTAGCCCTGAGTAGCATCCTGCCATCACCCAGAATGATACCACAGTACAAGGACAAAATTATTGACTTAAACAATTGGCTAAACTTCTGGTGTCATTCTAAGGGGATCCAGTATCTGTCTGCCTGGGATGACATGCTCGACAAACCACGAAGCTTTGCCAGAGATGGCCTGCACCTGTCGCCCTTGGGATTCTGGATACTGGTTAAGGCTCTTGCCACCCCTATAGTGCCTTTTTTAGGCAAGATTCAAATGACAAATTCGCAACAGTAACAGGTACAAGCAAGCAAAATCTGAGGGTAATGCTACTCAATGCTAGAAGTCTAAACCTCAAAATGCACTCACTCGAGGCACTCCTTAAAATGGAGAACATCGACATCTGTGCAGTGACAGAGACCTGGTTCATGGCTCCAGAGAGCACCCCTGCATTACCAGGCTATAATTCATACCACACCTTTCGGCCACCTAACTTGGACCGAAGCACTAAAGGCGGAGGCGTGTCCATATTCACTAAGGATATATACACCGCCAGGCTGGTTGCTCAGCATAATGCATCAGAGATTATCCAAGTGCAACTAACTCTGGGCAAGACCACAATGCAAATTGTAGCTTGCTACCAGTTCCCCACCATGCCCCAGGATTCCCACTCCTCATTTCTTGATACACTGGAAAATGTTAGGGTACAACCTAACACCCTAATAATGGGCAATTTCAACTACCTCACCATTAACTGGGAAAACTACTCATGTACCAACTCTTGTGCTCAATGTTTTCTGAAATTCATGAATTCCATTGCCTTGGATCAACTTATCCACACCCCCACCAGGGGCAGAAATATCCTAGACCTGGTCATTACCAACATGGGCAACCGGTGTTCCACACCAGAGGTCAATTCCTTGTTGGTCAGATCCGACCACAAGCAAATCACCCTAGATAAGCACATCCCAGCGCCACCCCCCACTAGGGAAACCACTGTAAAAAATTTCTCCAAAGCCAACTTCACGCTTCTTAAGACAGAAGTGGCAAACTTCACGACACCCAGGCTAATGGACAATAGAGATACGACTGCTAAATCCTATACAATTGCACTTTATAAGCACTTACATGAGTGCATGGATTGTGCAATCCCTAAGAGAACCAAGATGCTATCCTCCAAAAAAAGAAGACAATCTGGTGGTCCCCTGCTATAAATAAACTCTACAACAGAAGAAAGAAACTGTTGCAAAAAAGAGTAAAATCCCATGATTGGAGGAACTCCGTGGTCAGCCTCAGTAAGAAGCTGAGATCCCTCATAAAATCTTCCAAAGCTAGATATGAAAACAAAATCGCCACTGATTATAAAGACAACCACAAAGCATTCTATAGCTATGTCAAGAATCTCAATTCAGATTTGCTCTGAGTTACAGCACAATGGCACTAAATATACAGAACCAACTGATATTGCCATCATCCTGGCAGATAGGTTCAGTGCTAACTTTACCCCTCTCTCATCCCCTAAAGGGCCCATCTCTATATCGGAAGAATGCAAAGTACCTGTAATCACGGCTGCACAGGTAAAAAACACACTTTCCAAAGCCAAGAACACAGCATCCATGGGACCTGACAACATCCCAGGCTGTGTTCTACATGAATTATAGAACAAACTGGCACCCCACCTAAGTACCATGTTCAATCATAGCCTCACCTCAGGCTTTGTGCCCACTGAATGGTGCACAGCAACAGTTATCCCACTCCACAAAGGGAGAGCCATCACGGACCCCGGGAACTACCGCCCCATTAGCCTGACGAGCCTGGTCTGCAAGGTTCATAGGTTCAAAGGTTAGTACTAGGCTAACTGCCCTTGCAAGCCATTTTAAGCCTAGCCAGTTATCCCCTGTGAGATTCAAACCCTGTACCTTGTGTTTGTAAGGCAAACACCTTAACCATTAGGCCTGGAGCGTATCATCATGGAACATATAAATAATGACATTGGTAATCTCCAAACTCTGTACCCTACCCAGTTTGGGTTTGTAAAAGTCAGATCATGTCACCTAAACCTGATAGACTTCTTTGAAGTGGTCACCAAAGCTGTAGATGAGGGTAAGGTAGTACACACAGCCTATCTAGATCTCGCCAAGGCTTTCAACACCATCTCCCACTCTGGAATTACAGACAGACTCACTAAACTAGGTATAAATCCCTATGTCACAAGATGGATTACCAACTGGCTCACTGACCGAACCCACACTGTGAAAGTAGCAGACTCTAAATCCAACTTCAGACCAGTGACAAGTGGAGTAGGACAGGGTTCAGTCCTAGGTCCTCTCCTGTTTGGTATCTACTTCTCTGAAGTACAGGCTAACACAGAATGTCTTTGGCTAACAAAGTTTGCAGATGACTGCAAACTAGGAGCCATAATCAAATCTCCTAATGATGTGGACATCCTACAAAAGGGCCTCACTGAGACAGATGCCTGGTGTCAAAGCCATGGCTTCAAGCTCAATGCCAAAAAGTGCATTGTCATCCCTTTTGGTAAAAACTCTGTACCCATGAACTACCACATAGGCAGTAGTCTACTTAACACCGAAAGTGTGATAAGAGACCTTGGGACACAGGTGGACAGTAGTCTCTCCTTTGATAATCACATCGCCACAGTAGTCAGGAAATCCTTCTACATGGCACACCTCATCACAAAAGGTTTTTCATCCAGGAAAAAAGAGATCATTGTTCCCCTCTACTCATCACTCATTAGACCCATTATAGAGTACAACGCCCCTTTTGGTATGTACCTCATAAGACATCTTCAACAACTGGAAAGGCCACAGAAATACCTCACAAAGAGGATTACCAGCCTCAAACAGATGCCCTACACAGACCATCTCAAAAAACTCCAGCTTTACTCTGTCGCATATCGCCTACTCAGAGGAGAACTCTGCCTAACATACAAAGCTATGTCAAACCCAGAGAGTTGGACATGTTCCATGTAAATAAATCCCAATCCCTCCAGGCTACATGCTCTAGGGACCTAAACCTTGTCACCACAATAAACAAAACATGCTGGAGGGATAGATTCCTATCTCAGAGACTTCCCATACTCTGGAACAAACTATCTATCTATATCAAACAAAGCTCCTCTTTAGCACTCTTCAAGAAAAATCTTGATGATTGGATGGGAGTTAGGAAATTCACCCCGGGGATCACTTCTGTGGCTCTGCTTGACAGGGGCACAGGAAAATAATTTTCTTGGCTGGCAAAAGCCAGGGTACCATTTGGCTAGGCTTATATAGGCCCTAGGGCCAATAGCCTAGTAGCTACTTATGAACTTATGAACCTATGGTAGCTTAATATGCTGCTGTGGAGTGTTACATACATGCATACATACATACATACATACAAATATTTCAAGCCTGGGCATTAATGCCCTTCTAGCTTGCCATTATAACAAAACACTTGCTTCCATAATAAGTGTCCAGGCTGTTTTTAAAAATATCTAAACTGGTACTTGCTTTAATGTAATATGGTAGTCAGTTCCATGCATCATCTGCTCTCTCAGAGAAGCAATTAGTAAACTTCTCATTCCAATAGAATCTTCTACATAGGTTGTCTGATGGTTCTCTAGTACTTTCTGATAACTCCAAACATTCCCAGAAGTAGTTCTTTCTAAATGTCCTATATACCTGAATAAGATCTCCTCTTGTATATCTATAAGAGACACTGTACAAGTTCAGACAGTTTAGTCTTACATAATAACTTAAATTTTCACATTAATGAATGCCCTTGGTATATTTCAGCTGTAATCTTTCCAGTTTACTCATGCTTGGTTTCGTATAAGGTTTCCATATTGTTATTCCATACTCAAGTTTGGGTCTAATGTAAATAATAGACAATGACTTCATCATTTCTGATTTCTTAGACTTTATAAATATTTTTATACAACCGGTAGTTCTATAACTATCATTAAGCAATTGGTTGATATGATTAGAAAAACTCATAGCTGGATCTACCTATATATCCAGGTCCTTAAATGAATCTACAGTTTCAATCACTGTGTGCTGTATTAAATATTCACTTTTCAATTTATGTCTCCCAAATTTCATATGCTTAGTTTTTGATATATTTATCAGCAGATTCTTCTCATGTGCCCAAATGGTCAATTTAGTCAAGTTCTTTTACAAACATGCCTTATCTGTAACACATGCAATCAGTTTACCCAGTTTCAGTTCCTCTGAATTTAGACTGTAGAGCACCTCTGATGAAAAAGTTAGGTTTGAAAGATACAATCTAAACAAATAAGGATCTAAGACAGAGCTCTGTGGAACACCCTGACTATAACCAAGAATTTCACCTGCCCAGTTGCTGTATGATACTTGCCATGTCCTTTTTGTAAGCCATGCAGCTATCCATCTTATCAAGAGTACACCAATACCCAGTTGTACTAATTTTTTGACCAGTGTTTTATGTACGACCCTGGCAAATGCTGAAGTTAAATCTACATAAATTACATCACAGCACAATTTTTCCTTCATAGCTGTTATTATATTGTTATAGAAAACCATGTTACAGGTGGCAATAGAACTATTTTCAATTTTGGACTCATTTTGCAGCAGACATTATCTGTACATTAACACCCAGCTGCAGAGCCCTTGTTCTCCAATCAGGGTTTACTGTAGGGTTTGCCCATTGTCTAAGTTAAGATGTCAGTATGCACTAGGGTCATACTTGAGGGAAAAACATCTGATGCTAGTAAACCTGTCATTAAAAAAAAAAAACAGATTAGCAGCTGCTTCATATTCTGAATAAGGAATAGTTTTCTGGATAAGAAGCCGTGAAAGGAGATCTAGCCTATCAAACACCAAAAAAGTGAATCAGGGCAATCAGGCACTGCAAAGATCTCAGCAGGCAGGGAATATGTCTTCCTATGGTTAGATTTCCCATTAAAGTACTATGTATGTGGCATTCAAGCTAAATCTGTTGTCAGTAAAACAATGCTGTCGGCATCTGCATCTGTGAGTGTGCAACTTATGTAAAATCAATTCACTTGTATTACCAAGGGCATGCGAAGTCTCTATGTTAGGTTATCTGTATCCAGAGTGAAGTTTCCCCTATTTATGTTTTGCATATGTTGACTGCTATGTGTATTCGCAGTTTTTTGTACTCATGTATTTTATATTTTAATGCCATGTCGATGCACCATTTTTTATTACTATTCACGTAACCTGGACTGTGCCTGCAATTTGTCATTTCTGATCAGTGTATTTGCCACAGTAAACAAATATAAATAAATAAAAGATATACCCCATTTATAAACAGCCACCATCAAAGAGACAAAGTTGGGTACGAGAAAAATAAACAAACAAACAAATAAATAAATGAACATAAATAGTGCTAGATGTTTTATCATGGTATGAGGTTAGAATGTTTAGATTGCTTTCTCTGAACTATCACAGTTTTAAGAAATGTCTACTGAGGGTACTGAACTTATAAAAATATTTCCACATGACAAAATATATGGGATGGAAGTTAATATATATGACACAGCTTTGGAAGACAAATGAAAAGGTTGCATGTAACACAGAATAAAAGAATCGAGGAATGCTTATTTAGTGAAAGAGTAGATGGCTGTCTAATCATTTAAAAGAACATTAAGGGCACAGCTTGGTGCAGAATACTTCATGTACCTAACAGATGAACATATGGGACATTTGAAATTTTTAGCTACGGAGAACCTTTGGTTATGATGGTTCCAAAAGAGAAGACAAACCACACTGGCAACTGTTCAAGTTGATTAGCGCTTTCATTTACTGGCAAATTGAAAACTTCTTCAGTTTATCTGAAGAAGTTTACAATTTGCCAGTAAACGAAAGCGCTAATCAACTTGAACAGTTGCCAGTGTGGTTTGTCTTCAATTTTGGTTTTTTACTAGTTGCTGATTTATTTTTTCTTTGTGGATGGCTCCAAAAGAAACCTTCCCTACATTTCAAGTCTCATTTTCCACCATCATTTGCTATGCAGCATTCGCATAAAGGGTAGTCTTACCCACGAGGAATATGCTGCTGTATCACATATGATGTATAACGTTGCAGCAGGTGGTCTGACCTTTCCATGCTGCATAAGTCTGCGGCTAGTATACATGAGTCAGTCTGTGGCAGCAGTCTGCATGAATCATAATCTGCTCCTACCCAGTGAAACCTGGTTTGGTTGAATGGCTGGAGATCTTATCAGAAAGCACGGCAAGGCAAATAAGGATGGTGAGCAATACTGAATGTGACTTTAACCATTTTAGAACTTAACTATAACCATTAAGTATACTTGCATCATACTATGGTGCAGGCATAGCAATAAATTCTTATATTTCTAATGTAAGCAGGGAGTCAAAAAAAGGAAGTATGGTGCCAGCAAGTTTGTAGTAGTGATATGTGAAAGGTCTGAAGAGCAGAGAAATACTGATCAAATCTAACAAGAAATGATTGGGTACACTGAGGTATATGAATTTTTAGAGTAACGTTTCTCTGCTGAAAGCATACCTCCCATAAAGGGGAGCAAATCATACCATTTCCACTCCCATTAGACCTGTAAGCACATGAGTAGAACAACTGGGAATTAGTGTATTTTTCTAGGGGAATCAATGACAGGAAAATTGTATGTTTAAGTGTATGGACTGAGACATTTTGAAGGTTATAGGGATGCATGTATGCCACTATACCATCAGGAATTACTCTGCAGAAGGTATAGAGACATGTTTTTCTAAACAATTAGCAACGACAGAGTTCCCTGAATAATCTGTTAAATAGTTGAAGATTTAGTAGTTTAGTTTCCAAGGTTCAAGAGAATAAACCTTTTTACAGCTCAAACAAATTTTATTCTGAAATCCATTTATCAACTGTTATTCATTTGGAGTTAAGAATCACAGGTGTATATATACTAAATCATCTGTGACGGTCCTAGTGTTGTAAAATTCTTAGACCAAAGAATTCAGAAAGAAGGTACAGACTATTTAAGTGCAGTATTCTCAGAGGAGACCTATATGAGACTTCCATTTAATGAGATTCAATAATAACAGGATGCCTGGTGTGTATGATAAATCATGCTGTCACTGAATTACAATAAAAAATGAACTGTATAAATGAGTTCCACCTGTATAAGCCACACATGCAGTGGACAACACACTCTTCTCTGACAAAGAGTAAGAATAATCAATCATTCAATATTTTTATTAAAGTTTAAAAATCATAACTCTCGTATAAGAAGAAGCTCATTTACCAGGGAGATGCCCATGATTAATACATGTATGAAATAGTACACAAGTCCGCATTCAAGGTAAGTTCATACTGAGCTTGTCTTTGTGTCATCTCATAGCATGCCCATGATTAATACATGTATGAAATAGTAGACAAGTCCGCATTCAAGGTAAGTTCATACTGAGCCTGTCTTTGTGTCATCTCATAGCATGCCCATGCATTTTGACATTGAAATGCATTTTGCCACTTTTCTTTCTATGCATTCAGTTTCCATGTTTTGTCCAAACCATACAGAATATTTTTACTTTTTATATTTTCTGACTGAATGCTTTAGTGCACAGGACTAGAGTAATATGGCCCCAAGTGCTCCAGGACTTTAAATTCTTTTATGATAAGTATGTTTAAATACAGGAAATGATACACCCCTCATGGCAACTGTTTTACTTTATATTTACACTATGTTTCCAATGATCTGGGTAATTACAATGTGACTTTTAACAACAGTTGCATAGAATGCCTTTTTTTAATTTCATCTGCATTTCTAAATCTAGCTGTGCAATTGAAACCACAATACTGTTTGCTCAGGACACAAAATTTACATTCTGCTACATTATAAGTAGCACTTTTACTTGGAGTTATTTATTCATTGACAATCAGTTATGTCACTGTGTACTGCCAAATCCTAAAATATTGATTCTGATCATGTAAGTAAACATTGTGGCTTACTGAATCTGACCATTTCCATCCCAGTTTATCATACGTGGACACCGAGGCTTACTCAGTGTGACCACTCCCATCCCAGTTTATCATACGTGGACACCATGGCTTACTAAATCTGACCATTTCCATCCCAGCTTATTGTATGTGGACACTGTGTCTTACTCAGTGTGACCATTTCCATCCCAGCTTCATAAGCTGCACAACCAGGCTAATCAACTCTTTGTTTATGCTTCGAGCCTAAGCAATAATCCTATGTTGGCCCTATGAATTCCTGTATTTTGTTACCTTATAGGTTGTGTTATGAAGTGGGCTGCTCTATTCATCAAACAATTTTTATGATATAATGGCTCTTCTTATCTGGTAACTCAGGTTTCTTATTTTCATACACCTTTTATTCAGTGATCATAGTCACATGAACTTGACTGATAATCTTGATGTATTTAAGCTATGACCATGTGCCCCTTCTACCGCATACAGTTCTTGTCTTCAAAAACTTATGGTACCACTAGCCTTCAGTGCTGTGTGTGTGTGTGTGTGTGTGTGTGTGTGTGTGTGTGTGTGTGTGTGTGTGTGTGTGTGTGTGTGTGTGTGTGTGTGTGTGTGTGTGTGTGTGTGTGATACTATTTGATTAAACTGACTTACCTAAAACTGTGGATTCTCAGTATTGTATTGGAAATTACTTCTGCTAGAAGGCACTAATTTGCTGGGAGGATACTTAGTACTCATATCAACCCTTCATGTATGTGGCAGAATGCACTAGGACTCTACATCGGGTTTACAACAGGTGCTCACATGCTTGTAGCTTACTGCACATTTGCTCATTGTCACATACTTGAAAGAGAAAGTGCTTGAACTCCCACTAGCCCAATCTCCCATTTCTACTTACCCCTCTCAACACCTGGCTCTATAAACCTACATAGCTCTCCCAGAAATAAACTCTAACCCTAAGGCTCACACCCCACCCATTTCCCAGTGAGAGTTCTTGCTCCCTTACCCTAAACCTCCACTCTCTCTCTACCCTTAAAGTCCCCAGCCACAATCACTAAATGTAAAACTAAACCAAGATTCTCCAATCATTCCCTAACCCTAAAATCCTTCTCCCATCTTCCTAATCCTAAAACCCCCTCCCTCTACATTCCCGCATCTGCTTGCCGAATCTCCTATTCGAGCTCGAATGAGAGCCACAGTCTGCATGAATTATAAGGCACTCAAGTCCCTGGTCTCATTGCAGGGCTTTTTGAGCACCTGGGAATCAAGCCCCTGTATTGTTCACCCTGACATCTTAGTACAGTATTTCCCTTCCTTGGAAGCAAAGCATAACTGGGGATGGGATTGGAATAATCAAAATTATAGTAAAATTTACACTTGTTTTCATGGTTGCATTTTGTGGTTTAAATACTTACTAAATTGTATTTTTCCCTGTCTGGGGTGTAGTTTGCCTAGGTTACTTTGCAGAATATTTGCTGGGCATGCCATTGTAAAAGACACAGTATCAACATGAGATTCAGTCATTCATTTTAGAGGAACTCACTGACATTCTTTTCATGGAAAGGTAATAGCCTCAGCAGTCCTGTTAAGTAGGCATGGTTTTACCTATATGGAAAGAATGTAAATATTACATGGGCTACACCAGCGTAAGAGCCACATGAGTAATTAGATGTAAAAAAGGCAGAATATTTATACTTTACTGTGGATCAGGGCAGGTTACCTCATTTTGCTTTCATTATTATAGAGAATGTAACTATGAAATGCTACAGTGCCTTACAGCAGAAGAAAAGTCAAGGAGCCATTTAGGAGCAAAGAGGGAAAGACAGCAGCAAGCTGACTAATACCCAAGAAAGGTTTGCAATCATGAAGATTAGACTGATGTAAAAGAATAGTGGATCTATCTCTCAGGGAAAGACCAGGAGAAGAAAAGGAAACAGAAAGTAAACTATAGGTGAGGGGTAACAGTGTGTTTCAGGTGTAGAGAATGCAGGATGGTACTATGGCTAAGGGACCATTTGTTGCAAGATGGCACTATGACTAAGGGACCATTTGTACATGGTCAAAGCAGGCCACAGAAGCAGATAAGAACTCAGGAGAAGCAGATTAGAATACAATGTAGTCTGTGGGGAACTTGAGATCCTGGGTAAGATGGTAGCACACCGAAAGAGGAAAAGGACAGTCAGGAATACCTAAAGGAATCATAACATGGGGGACATATGACAGAAGCAGAAGGAAGGTGACAAGAAGACATAAGTAGCTAGGTATGGTTAGTAGGAGAAAACTATTCCAGAGCTCAGATGAAATGTAAGATAGAAACAGAGAAGGCAGATGAAGGAAAAGAAATGAAGTTGATTGTTGGATAGAGCCATCATCATGAAAACAGACCAGGGTATCCAAAGGTGATGGCAAAATATGGACAGATGGCAAGGGACAGGAGGAACTGGGAGGGGGAGCAGATGGGGTGAGCAAGAATATGACTGAAAGGTAATAATGGACTAAATGCAAAAGATCAAAGAAGTGAACAGACAAACCATTAGTAGCAGGAAAAGAATTAGCAGAAGTAATTTAAGAAACACTACAGTGAGACAGTAGGTCTACTACCAAAATCAGGAAAGAGGCAGAATAAGGGGGGAAGGGAAAGGACTGATGAGTGTATAACAAAAATGGAGTGGGAGCATGAAATTATAATGATGTTAGAGTTATACACCCAGAGTATTTAGTGGTCTGAAGGAGGTTTGATGACTTTCAAGATGGTCCTAACACAAATCCTGAAAAGGACGGTGGAAGAAGTGACCTAAGTAATAATGAGGGCATCAGGGCAATGCACATGTTGGAATCAATATATTTGTAATGGTGTACAGAAGATGTACTGGCAAAAAGTAATATAGACATTGTGGCAAAGTGCAGGGACCTGGGTAGTGCAGTGGTATTTGTGAGGTTCTACCAATACAAGAGGTACCAGAAGAGAGCTTAGGATAAGGCTTACAGCTACCAGCTGAACTAGACAGAAGAAAAGAGGCTATGAATAAATGGACAGTGGAGAATATGGGGAAGATGGTCTACTCTCCCGGCTGCCTAGTTGCAGTGTGTGCCAGTCCAAGGATTTCAATTATAGCTCAGTATTCCAGATGATACTTTCAAGTATAATCCATAAGTCAGTCCTGACTGGGCTCTTAAACTTCCTACCACTTGATATTCTGGGCAAGCTCCATCTCATTCTTTTTGAACCTCCAGTTTTGGAATGAACATTTTTGATTTTGGAATTTTAAGCTACTTCCTTTTATAGATAATTAATTGGTAACCAGTCCAAGGCCTAACTGCTCTGGGAATGATCCCACACTACATACCGTAGCACACATTTTAGAAGAGCAAACCTGTTATAATGCATGCATACATACATACATACATACAAAAAAAAAAAATAAAAGAAATCAAGAAATTGTACAGTGAAAAGCAATTTATGTAAGCTGAGTTATGAAATGCTCCATGGATTAAAGATTGCTACAGGATATATTTAAATCAGAGTGTCCTCTGATTACGGTTTGAAAGGTTTGGATAAAACTTATTCAGAATCATAGATCCAAACCATAATTATGTGTGCAGGACATCAAGTAAGTCTGATCCTCAATGCTGAGGTCAAAATTAATAAGAACAAAGACGGACAAGACTATGGGTCTGTCAGTATTACAAGTCTGATTATTAAAGATCTTGGTCAGAGCTATTAGTGTAGCATGCCAACATCCTTTCTAATAGACTAGCTTCTAGCTGTACTCAGCCGTCACTGTTATTTTCTTTAAAAACAGAAAGAATCAAGATAAGTATATATATATATATATATATATATATATATATATATATATAGACAGATACATGTAGATATATAGATATATAAATACACACA
>NC_056727.1:57676951-57751951 GCF_019279795.1 Protopterus annectens | reverse complement strand
ATACAGATATGAGAAAATGCAATGTCATCGAGCAGTAAAATTCTTGAAGACAGCAGTACTAGCATGAGCAAAATGCAATGTCATTGAACAATGAGGATTTATAATCCAACAATACAAATATGAGAAAATGCAATGTCATTGAGCAGTAATGATTCTTTAAGGCAGCAGTACTACATGGCAAAATGCATTATCATTGAACAATAAAGATTTATAGTGCCACAATACAAATATGAGAGAATGCAATGTCATTCAGCAGTACTAACACCCTCTACCCCCTTGATCAATTCTAACAGACCAACTATGAAACACTCTATTATACCCTGTTCACTGGCCAGTGACTATTTACAGTCTTGCTGCTGGCATGATGGGGCCCAATTTGGAGCTCATATGGATCCCAGTTATTTGTAATCCACAAAACATTTAGGGCAGGGGGAAAACCACAATCTTATAAAAGTGTAAATAATGATGGCCAGAGACTCTCACCACTCCATCAAGAATATCCTTGGGACCAGGCGCTATGGTTGCTCTGATGAGAAAAGTAGAAAATCACCTACCAGAACTCTGGTAATCGTCTATGGCTTCTCGGTACTAGGCCCAAGGGAATTCATTTTCTTGCTGAATCATAGCAGGCATGGAGCTACTGGTTTCAGACTTCTCTACTGACTCCACAAAATACCAGCATCCAGGATTTCAGCCAGAGACAGACACAATCTGCTACTTCACTTCCCTGTCCCAAAGCACTAGAAAAGAAAATCCAGTCATGCTGCAAGGCCCTTTTCCTTTCAGCTACATATTTCAGTCTTCCCTCCTTCAGCTAGTGTTCCAGTCCCCTCTTTCACTTTTGAAATTGTCTTTTATATTCCTGAAAAGGAGCTCCACCTTGTGGTGTAATGAGAAACTACAGTCTATTACTTCTACATGAAATACAGTAGGAGCTACATCATTACTTTCCATATGAAAGTAAACCATGCCAGGAAAATATTTTGCCTAAAAATGATTCATAGTTGATTTGTTCTACTAGTCTTTTCTTTTTCTTTTTGGTTATGAATAATTGCAGAATGAAATAATTATCATCTATTTTATCTGTGTACTAGCTCACTACATAATTGTTGTAATTTTTAAATAAATTAAATTCCAAGTGATGGTGACATACAGGGACAATGCCTCAACAATGACCCAAATGGAATGGATTTGTTTAGGGACCTGGACCCTGAAGGAGCTTACAGGGATAGCACGGGAAGGAGGAGGAGGAGAATGACCTTTCTTGTCCTTTGAGGACACATGTCAGGGGGTATACTACTTGCTGGGATGAGAATAACTTTTCTTGTCATTTGGGGACATCTGTCAGGGGCACACTACTTGCAGGGCTTCCTGTAGTAGATTGATAATGGTGGGTGTGAATAAATTAGACACTACTTGTGCTAGAATGTCTGGATGAGTTTTTGTTCATAATTTCAGATTAGCATGTGTATTATTTGCCAGCATGACTAGCTATGATATTGCAAATAAGTTCTTACAAGTTGATTTATAATCTGTTTGTACAGAATGTTTTAAAGACTTGAACAGTGTCCTTTTACATTTCTAATTGCACATGTCTGTGAAGAAAGGTTCAAAAGGCAAACTGCCTCAAATTCATTCAGATGATCTGCAGATGGTGTCACTGGAATGTTGACAGTTGTTATGTCTTACTGTCGGAAGCTGAAAGACAGGAAGGAACTTAATATGAAATGAAAATTAGAACTGGAATAGTTGTAACATTTAGATTAGACTGTAAAAGAGCCTGCTGAAGTCAGTATTCGGTTACAGTTGTCAGTTACAGCAGTGATAGTTACAGATGTACTGTGCAGTAGATGCCCTAAAAAAGGACTCACCAAGAACTGTAAGCCTGTCTTTGCTCTGTTGTACTAATTTAGTTTAGATCAGGGACAGTTTTCTTTAGTCAGATAGGAAAATTATAACTAATCAGTTAGATCAGTTAGAGTTTTTCTGAATGGTGGATTTCTGTCGTGCAGTATGGATTTCATTTTCCTGGTGATTGAGTACTGCTTGTTTATTAAAATTTACTATTTTATATTTTTAATCATTTTGTTCAATATTAAATATTTTTATTAATCTGTGGCTGATAAATCAGTGTTTTCTTCAGTGATTTGAGAGTGCTTATGCTTGCCTTGATGACTTCCTGGGCATCTCTGAAAGCCTGCTGCTTAGGTCGTTTGCTATCATTTGTTTTAAAATCTAATTTTCATAATTGGACACCCCTTTAAAAGAGCACGAAGACAGTCTGATTGGTGGCAGCATTACCTTGTTATTTTGGGGAAGAGATACAGCTGAAAATATGTGTCAGACTTTCCCAGAAGTGTTTAGATGAGTGAGATGTTGTGACGGCATCAGAGTTCTTTAACTGGGACACATTGCTCTGAAGTGTGTAATAAGGAGTTACATTATGGGTGGACAGAAGTATACAGTCCAATCCCAGACTATAGAATATGTTCCTGTTGTGCTCTTAGGGGAAAATTGTGAAATATTACTCCTGTTTATGTTACAGTCTCACATTGGAGTCAGTAGTGAGGATTGAAGCTCCTTAGTTACTGACCCAGAATAGATGGAGATGTCACATTAATTCTTGGCAGTTCAGTGGGATATTAACTGGACATCACAGTGGGAGTCAGAGCTTCTGAGACTTATGAGGGGGACAGCAGCTTGGAGTAATCAGGGAGTGAGCAAGCAGCATGCGAACTGGTGATGATGGGAGATTAAGTTAGTAAATAAACAAATAAAAACATAAAATAAATAAAAACATTTCCATATGAGCATATCATATGGCAGCAGTTTGTTGGATATAGGGGTATTTCAGAATGGTTCCCATAGTATCATACTATTTGGTTTCTAACTGAACAGCACAAATCCGTCCAATCCCCCCTTCTTTCACATATTGACCTACATACTCCACAGTATTACATCAAGGCCGTAAAATCTGTAACCATTCTTCAGAAGCTAATTGTAATTCACATGGCAGCTTTACTTAGTAGGGTGATATTGTCTTCATTATCATTGCAATAAGAATACATTTTATCAGAATGTTTACATTGTTGTGTCATTTTATTCATTCAAGTTTCATGGAGCTTCTTTTTTTCCTTTCAGTTCACTATTTTAACAAGCTATTTGTAAGTTTCACTTATCCTGTTAACATAATAAACACATTCACTTTGTTAAGAAGAAGTAAAATCATGAAGCAGAATTTATTCGTAGAACTATGACTTCAACCCATTCCTTACAATAATTACTATTAATGATCTTAAGCTCATGCAAATTGATCTGAACCACAAACACTGAATCATTAAGCTTCTCTGACTGCTCAAGTGTTGGAAATGTGTCCTCCCTACCCAGCCATTTCACAGCCATGAATCTGCACCACAATTAACAGAGCATTAATATTTAGACCACTGTTATGATGGCTTTGGCATTTACATCTATTACCAGAATGCAGAACTGAAACACAGACAATAAACACTATATAAAGGACACAAAACAACCATAGTTGTACATTCAAACACCTTGCAATCAGGCAATAACAGGGAATGTGTTCTGAAAAGATGGGATTCGAGTGCCTGATCAGTGTATTGTGAGAGGACTGGCTGCCATTTTATTTTTGCTTATTATTACTAACCTTACAAAAATGGGATTAAGCAGTTCACATGCTACAGTAGTGTTTTAACTCAGAAAAATCCTATTTCATTGTATATGTGATTATAGCTCAGCATTCCAATTGTTTTTATTTTAATGATACCTTTAAATATATGATTTTTACAGAGAATTGTACTGTTCATGCTCCTGGTATCTAAATTTCTAGTTTCCTTTTCTGAAATAATTTACCCTTGCTTGGATGTATAAATAATTATATTAAAATAGAGACCTCTTATCAAATGTACATGCTGGAAGTCTATAAATGTGGAGCTAAAACATTTCATCCATACATTATTTTGAACATAGTAACTTTATTTACTGGTTTTCATGCTTGATATTTATTTATGTGTTTTGATGTAGGACCGTTAATGCACATGATATGGGCAAACTACCAGCCTTCAGAGAATACATTTCACATTGTACTTGCTTAAATACTCCCATGTTTATGCCCAGTGTTTAAAGGAATTATATAGCTTTATAACTATCCTGGTAAACATGATATTTATTTTGTTCATATTGTAGATGTTACTGTATAGCAACATTTTAGATATGTATGCTTTAGAACACAATGAGCCCAATTCACAAGAGTTTTAGCTGTTCTGAGCTTATGGCAAAAGTATCTTTCATATGAGTACAGAGCAGCAACTTTCAAAAGTCAGCTTTAAGCTTTAAAGGCACAGAAGAATGTTAATAATTGATTATAATTGAGCCATGACCTGGGCAAAATGGCAAAGCCAATCAACTGCATCCAGGAGGGACATAGGAAAAAGCCCAATACACATCTTTAAAAGCTTCAAACATGCAGGCAATAAAATATTTAGTTGGCAGAAGCCCTGACCTCCAAATTCTAGCTAGTTTTAAACTTGATTTGATTTCTGAAAGGCATCTGGGAGATGATTGTAAAAAATGCACTAAAGCTATTGTCTGCATTTCACCAGCTTAACCTGATAATAACAGCAATTGTTTTAGGTATGGCACCAATTTTCTGCAACACACACTTAAAGATAACAAGTGGCATTTGCCATATCTGATCAGTAGCTCATGTCATGAGTGATTATTACAGAAACTCTACTTGGAATTTTGTATGTATGTGCATGTGTGTGTGTGTGTGTGTGTGTGTGTGTGTGTGTGTGTGTGTGTGTGTGTGTGTGTGTGTGTGTGTGTGTGTGTGTGTGTGTATATATATATATATATATATATATATAGAGAGAGAGAGAGAGAAAGAGAGAGAAAGAGATAGATTGATATACACTTTCTGATAAGAAGTTGCAGCACAATAAAAAAAAGACTATGGCAGTGGAATTATACAAAAAGAAAAGAGATTATGGCATGCTTATGTTTTTCATTATTAATTTCATCCAGTCATCATCTTGTTTCAAGTGTGAAAAATATGTTAGCATTACTTTTATTTTCAGTCTGAAACATTTGATAGGTACCATAAAACTCAAGAAAAACAACAGTAATGTTGTTTGAAGCAACGACACAAACACTGACTTTCATAATTATTTTGAAAATATTCCATATGAGAACACAAATATTCCATATGAGAACACATTTTCATAGTAAAGTAGTGAGTTAAATAAAAGAAAGCCCACTTATGTAATATGAGTTGTGGGTGATACTGATTAAATTTGAGGTGACTGTCTGCCCTCAAAAGGTATTGGAGCAGTTGGACAGGACAACAAGAAAAATGCTTCACACTAATCAAATAATATATAAAAATCAGTGTATACCAAGAGGGTTTGGGACTCCTTGAAACTGAGTACATGTATAGATCTGCAATTGTAGGACTGCATCCATATCTGCTGTCCTCTCCAGATCCAAACATAGTGAAAGTTTTAAAACATGAAGAGAATAAGTCTAAAATGACTTTCCTATTTAGTTTAGCAGAAACATGTCAGTGTCAAGCAGGACTGGGTACCAAACCAGAAGGAGACAAAAATCAGGCAATAACTGAATGTGGCAAAAATCAAAAGTAAGAATATAAGGAGAAGGATCAGATGAGAAGGCAAGAAATGTGGAAAAGGTATAAATATAGTTGCAAGTACAGTAAACTCCTGGAACCAACCTCCTGTTGATCAGGATCTGATTCAGGAATGGTTAGGGAGAAGTGAATTAAACCAAAAGATGAAAAGATAATGTAGGTGACCCTGGATAGTGGACTATGTACACATTGGTTTACAAAGTCCATTGGACATGTGGGAGAAATAGACAAATGCAGGTTCTGTAAAACAGAACTGGAAACAGTTGCACATCTTGTGGCAGTGTATGATATACTACTGGTAGAGGGCCTGTATACTGAAAGGCAAAATAATGTGGCAAGAATGTTGCATTGGGAATTGTGCAAATATTACAATGCTGAAGCAGCTGAGAAGCATTGGAAATATGTGCCACAAAGCATTATAGAGAGAATGAAGAAGTTTATTTCACATGAGAACACCCATTACCAACGGTTCAAAAAATAGATGCAAGAAAACCAATATTGCAGTCCATGAAAAGAAGACAAAAGTAGCATGAATCATTGACATTGCTACATCCATTGATTACAGTGTTTTACCTACAGAGACACAGTCATAAAATACCAAGGTTTGCAGGCAGAAACAATGGCAATGTGGAAGAAGGGTACCCAGACAGTTCCTATAGTAGTAGGGAGCAATGGGTCTCATAAAAAAGAATATGCATTCATATTTAGATATGTTTCTTCTGTGTGGCGACTTGCATGAACGGGCGTTCCTTCACTGAAGGTTGTGCGTTAGGCCCGGCAAGCCAGCATGCAAAAATCTACTGCCAATCATTAGCAGACCGGAGTTCCGCTGTGGCGACCCCTAACTGGGAAAAGCCGAAAGACGCAACAACAACCAGTACATCTAACTCCATATGAATTGCAAAAGGAGTTAATTCTGAGCACATTGTGGGTGCTCCGAAGAGCACTTTTGACTAACATCAAAGATCAAAACAATAGTAATTTCATGAACTTTAATCATACTTTAACTTAGGAATGTGGTCCATTCCCATCACGGTATTAAAAACCTAAAAGACTTGGATAAATTAAAGCCTGATTAGTGCTGTAAGGTGCCAGCTATTTAGACAGAGTAGGAAGGAAGGCTGAATTCCCACTATTTCTGGACCATCTTCTATATGCTGCTGGAGATATCTATTTCTATATCTTTATCTATATATCTATATATATCTATATATATCTATCTCTCTCTATCTCTATCTCTCTCTCTCTCTCTCTATATATATATATATATATATATATATATGTATATATATATATATATATATATATAAATATATATATGGGTCTGTATTATATCATCGAATGCTTATAAAAGCGAACGCTGATTGATCGACCTAATTTAAGCGAAAGCTTACAATCTCGAACTGTCAGATCAGCGATTTTTTTCCCAGGGAAAAAAAATCGCTGATCCAAAACACATGCACACAACACAAGCACACCAAACAAACAGAAATCCACACACATACACCTAAAATCTGATACCTAACCCTACACTAAACTATGCACACACCCATAACTACCCACTTACCTTAACCCAAACCCTAACCCTAAGGTCCGTCACTATCGCACACTCACCTCACCCGATCCCTAATCCTAACTCACTTAAATCTGCCCTAACCCTCATGTCCACTCAATCGCACACACACCTAACCTGAGCCCTAACCCTAACTCACCTAAATCACCCTAGCACTCACATCCACACAATTGCACACTTACCTGAATCCGACCGATAACTTTCCACCATAACACTGAAAATACTGACGCAACAGAAACAGACAACCTAATTCTTTCCCTAGGAAAAAATTTGAGTTTCTGCTGCTTCGATATTTTGCAGTTTCGCGAAAATAAGTTTGATCAATCAGCGTTTGCTTTTTTAAGCGTTCGAGGATATAATATAGACCCTATATATATATATATATATATATATATATATATATATATATATATATATATTAATAGGGAATGGTAAGGTAAGCAATGATACAATAATGGCAATCAAAATCAAATGCCATGTATTATGACATAAGGTGAGGAAATAGATTGGGTTAATTCTTAAATTCCGAGTGTCACTGTATCTTGAAAGTCTTAATGGAACTGTAGAAGAACTTGTGAAAAGGAAATGTTTCATCACACTTGAGTTATTTAGACCATCCAGAATGATTATTACTTCAGTAAAATGCATCAGACTGAATGAGTTATATAAATCAGAGTGTCTGTCAGACTTTTCTACAAATAAACACAAATTAAGAGCAGTTTTATTTTATTTTGTATTTCTTAATAAGTTTAGCGAACAGCTCACTTGGACCAACTCCAGACTCAGCTTAGCTTGTTTCTCTATCTTCTTTATTCACATAATCTATAAGAGTAAGTATCCTTTTAATATTATCATATGTGTGCCTGTTATATAAAAATACAGTTTGATCATTATTAATTGTCTTTGAAAGTGGGATTTTCATTCTGTTAGCTAGTATTGACATGAATATTTTGTAATCATTATTCAGTAATGATATAGGTCTGTATGAGGTGCAAAGATCTGATGGTCCATTATCTTTTAGCATTGGTGTTATGAGAGAATATTTCCATGAGGGTGGTATTTTTGCTTCTGACTGGACTTCTTACAAAGTTTTATGAAAAAGGGAGATTACTGTTGAAGGGAAGAGTTTGTAAATTTCTGTAATTATACCATCTATCCCTGGAGCTTTGTTAGATTTACTTTCTTTTATCTTGTCAACAATTTCTTTGCAGGATATAGGTTTTTGTAGGTCTAGTTTTAAATTTTTGGGTTTTTTTTTATATTGATAAGGTTTGTATCTATGTTTATTTGGTTGGTATCTAAATCTTATTTTTTGAAGTATTCCATATAATGGAACCAAAATGCTTCAAGGATGTCTCCTATACCTGATACTTTTTCCCTTTCTTTTCATGATATACACTACTAATGTTATTTGCTTTAGATTGTATTTTAATTCTTGTAGATACGTTATGTAGATATCTGGGGGAGGTGGCTAATGAGTTTATTTTTAATTTTTCCAAGGCTAGACAAGTTTTGTGTGTTAGAATTTCATTATATTTTTTATTTAATTCCTCTATTTCTTTTTTGACTTCTGGACAATTCTGACTATTTTTAGATTTTCCTGTCAAAAGTCTGGCTTGCAAGTCTAATGATTCAGATTCCCACTTTCTGACTTTGTTTTTGTACCAGCTAAGGGTCTTACCAAATACATACACATTTAATGAGCCCCAAACCATGACTCTACTGATTTCTGTTGTATTATTAATTTCAGGAAATAACTAGTTCTGACAACATCCAGGGTCTGAATTCTTTAATTTTCATGATATATGATGGAATTCTAGTTGAGAGGATTAAAGGTTTAAACTCTATTTGGAGCTTCATTATTAGAGAGTCATGATCTGAGAAGGGGCATGGAACTATTGAGAAGTTGAGGATTTTTGTTTGTAAATCTTGAACTATGAATAATTTGTATATTCTGGGTTGTGTTCCAAATCTATGGTCTTTATAGGAAAATAATAAGGATTTATCATCTTTTACTTTAAAAGTGTCAATTAAATGAAATGAATCAATCCATTTTTTAAGGATTTTGAAATAGTTGCTATGCAAAAAGACTTCTTGATGGTTTCAAAAGCTTCTAAGGTACAATTAAAGTCTCCTCTCAGTATAAGATTTCCTTTATAATTGTTGGAAATAAAATCTAGGTGTTTTTTTAACCATTCCTGCTCCAATTCCTAGGTTCATAGGTTCATAGGTAAGTACTAGGCTATCTGCCCAAGGGCATTTATAAGCCTAGCCAGAATGTGTTGGCTTTCACCACCCCCTTAGATTTGTTCCCTGTGCCTCTGTCCAGCAGAGCCATTAGTTCCCTGCGCCACTGTCCAGCAGAGCCACTGCAGTGATCCCCAGGGTAAATTTTCTGTTTCCCATCCACCCGTCAAGGTTTCTCTTGAAGAGTGTTAGTGGGAACCAATATAGATTAGCTAAGGCCCATATTCTGTTATTAAATTTAATTATAACAAACGCTAGTAGACCTTCTTTGTCTTCATATTTATAAATAACTTTTGGAGTGATTATGTTTTTCTTCCAGAGACTTGATACTCCTTTTGTCTTTGTTCTATAGGAGGATTGAGCTAAGACTGTATAGTCCTTAGGGTTCCAAATAAAGCTATCATTAGTCTTAAAATGCATTTCCTGGGAAATACTACTTGTGCCTTATTTAGATTTAAATATTTTAGTAAGTTTGATCTTTTATTTGCCTTACTTAAGCCATTAGTATTTAATGATAAGAATGTTAAATCCATTTCAAGTTATTGTTGGAAGAAACATTTTGCTTCTTTTTATTTTAATTATAGTAGTTATACCATATTCTCTGATAACACTGAATGTTATTTTTATGTGTGTAAACATGGGAATGTAATTTAATGTTCTTTCTTCTTTAAATACAAGTAGGATAAAATTCTGGTCAGGCTTTAAAAAAGTACTTCTATAAAACATTAATTCTAAAGTATCAAATACAAGTAAATATGAATTTCCCATTAAACATGGAATGAAAGTCATTCCTAATCCAATAGATAAAGATAGATCTATTGGATTATCACTCATACCTTTAACCAACAATATCAACTGAGCCCCATATGTTAAATTATTATATGGAGAATCTTCTTAAAAGAGATATGAAATTCTATATTATTCTATTATTGTTCTATAGTATTTTATATATCAGGATGGAATGTTTGTAGTGTAAACAATTATGTTGACTTAGAAAAATATCCAATATTTAGTTACCCTTAAGAGATCCCAAACATGTCAGATATGTCATTTTGGATAAATTAAATGCAACAGAGGATCATACACTAAATAAGCCAACAACAAATAGATTATTACTAAAATAATTTGACTAAAAGAACTCTACAGGAGACAATGAGTGATTACCAATGAAATATGAATTTACTGTAGGTGTACTGTCTTCCTTTACTTTCCCACTCTTCAGCTCACCAACTTCAACTTACACTAATGAAAAGACATGGCTTATCAGTGGTATCCTGACTCAGAGTAGAGGCACCCTACATTCTAGTGTGCAGTGCTTTTACATATATATAGATTTACAAAGCAGAGTCTAAGAATGAACTATGATCACCCTGACAATTCCCATCCTGCATAGGGCACCTCCTGCTTCCAGAATGGGTAATCACATCAGGTCTAGAATGAATGTGTAGGTACCTATATGGTAATCAAGACTTACCTTAGGTAAGTATTAATCAAATAGTATTTAGAGCATCTTAGAGAGTTCTCAGGACAGTTAGAATACTCTTAAGCCTCTCCTCCCTTGACCAAAAGCAGAGATTTCCCTTCACTTACTTTCCCTTGTTTCAAATCAGTACTAATAAAATAAATTCAGCAAACAAAGGTAAACAGAAATAACATTCAGTAGTCCATCTTGTACATGACTCTCAATCCATTAAACAAGTCAGTGACTAACATCACTTTAGTAAACATTATAAAGACAAATTAGAAATAATTTCCTAGCTCTTTAAATTTTCTGATAAAGCAAAAAGTTAACAATAAGCTATTTTAACTAAAAGTATAAAGCATTTCCATTTTTTCTTGCATGTATACATTTTTACTTATATTGTAGTGTCAATAGCTATCTTTGAAATCTGTACAATACTTCACTTCTTCAAATCATTCCTTTTTCAATTCAGGTTTTGTTTTGTCAAAACAGCAACAATATTTCAAGGCACAATTAATATTTAGACTGATGTTTCAGATAAATAACTTGTCAGTTGCCAATTGAGTTAATTTAGAATGTATGGTTAGTGCAAATATAGCATGTTGCAAAAATAATATGTATTTTTTCGTGTGCTCTAGAGACTGTCATATGCAAGTGGCATATATAATATAGCATATATAGAGCAGATAGCTTATGGATTCAGGTTGTTAAAGTAAATTATGATTGTTAATCAGGCAGTTTCATTTAAATTCACAAGTAATTTGGGGACATTTCAGTTGAGTTTCCAGGAATGTGTAGTCCAATGTGAGTAATTGAGTCCACTTTTCCTCATAAACATATGTCACAATTCATTAAATTAAGCAGAGTCTAACATCTGTCTAATAATCATTATAAAGACAAAGAATAGTAATTTCCTAGCTCTTCAAACTTCCTGATATCGCAAAATGTTGACAGTAAGCTATTTTAACTGGAAGACTAAAACATTTCAATACTTCCTTGTGAATATATATTTTTACTTTTGCTGTAGTGTGAAGAACTGTCTTTGAAATCTATGCGTTACTTCACTTCTTTCAAGTCATTCATTTTAAAGTTCAGATTATATTTTGTCAAAATGTCAATAGCATTTCAAGGGCACATTTGATATTTAAACTGATATTTTAAATGAATAGCTATCAGTTACCAAGTGAGTTTGTACAGAGTGTGAGGCAACTGCAAAGATAACATGTTGCAAAAAGTATTATGTATCTTTTCATATGCTCTAGAGACTGACAATTTCAAGTAACATCTAAAATGTAACTTATACAGTGCAGACAGCTTGTGAAATCAGCATGTTAAAGTGAGTAATACTTTTTAATCAAGCAGCTACATTTCAGTGCACATGTAGTTTGGGAACATTTCAGTTGTGTTTCCAGGAATATGTAATCCTGTGAGTATAAATCATAAAATATTTACAGATAATCCTATTATGTATTTATTTTACCTTGTTTAGGTTGTTTTTCATTTTAATAACTAAACAACATTACTTTTTCTTATTATTTATCTGTGAGGCTAAATGCACTTCGCAGATTCACAGTGTCCTTAGAAACTGCAGCAATTGTTTACTATGGCAACACAAATAGAATGTGAAGAAAGCTTCACTTCTCAACCAACAGTACATTTTCCCTTCTTTTTATGTATTTGTTAATACTAAAAGGAAATAATTCAAAGGACATATGTACATGAATGGAACATTTCAGAGTTAATCATGGACATGTCCCCAATCCCAATAAGCATAACAGTGACCATCATTCATCTAATAAATATTGTAATAACAATTAACTAAGTTCACTATTCCAATTAGTCTACCTTAAAATTAGATTATTTTAGATTATTATTTATCTATGTATAGATAGTGAGTTATTAAATATATACAGACTTTATTAGTATAGTAAATGGGAGAGAATTTAAAAAGGGAGACAAGATGCAGTTAAAATAAATAATGAAAAAAGAGAGAAGAGAGAAAGAAAAGAGAAAATTAAGAGAAAATACACATATATTATGTATGTTGATTTACAGTATAAATATTTTATGTGCTATATAACCCTCCTTCTGTGAAAGAAAAGTACCCTGTTTTACATACCTGAATAATGTGAAAACTCTCATGTGTCATCCATTTTCAAAAAATATAGATAAAGATTCCAGTAGTTAGTTACGTTTGTTTTAAAATTCCAAGCAGTAAAATTGGTCATTAAAAGTAATGCTAAAACAATTCATATCATAGTAGATGCTTTGAGAGATTTGGCTGTAACAGTATCAGTCTTTTGCTTCTATTTTTTGACATCTGTCCAGACATTTGTTTCTTTTGTTCTCTTGAGAGAAGGTGACATCCGATCCATATCTTCTGGTAAAGTAATCACATTATTAGTTTTAATAAATGAAGAGGCTTCCTCTAAGTCAATACAAGTCCTCATCTCGTTGGCATACAGTATTCTTATCTTAGCTGGATATGCAAGTTGTGCTTTGATGTTATTTTGTTTCAGAAACTTTATCATTGGCCACACTTTTTTCCTTTGTTCCATTATTCTAGATGAATAGTCATTATCAAATCTTATCAGGCTCTGTTTATATTTTAGAGGTGCCTTCCTCCAAGCAGATCTTAAAATCAGTTCTTTGTCCAAGTATGAAAGAAATTTGATAATTACTGACCTATGAGGAGAGTTTGAGTTAGTGGCAGGTTTCCCAAGAGCTCTGTGTGCCCTTTTAATGTCAAAGGAAATCCTTCTTTTAAATTTAAAAAGTCAGGGATCTAGCTTGATAAAAAGGAAATATTATCCTTACCTTCTGTGTTTTCAGGTAATCCGAAAATCCTGATGTTATTTCTCCTCTCCCTATTTTCCAAGTCATCTACTGTATTAACCAACCAAGTGTTTTGTTTAAGAAGCAGCTCTCTCTGTGTTTCCTCTTCCTTAAGTCTGCTTTCTGAGTCATTTACAGAAACCTCTATTCCTGTTATCCTTGTCTGGTGTTGTTGAAGCATTTCCTTGAGGGTGTCAGCTTGTTTTTAACTGCTTGTTTTAAGATTTTCCAGGTTCTCTTTAAAATCATCCATCTTCAAAGACAACACCTGCAAGGGTATATGCCATCTGTTGTAGTTTCTTCTTTAAGGCAGCATCCTGGTGAGAATTCTTTGAGTTGCTCATTTTAACAAATGAATATATCTCCAAGCTTTTTGACAGGAAATTATTTGTACAACTTCACCAAAGTTTCTAATTATGTAAATTAGTCCTTTATCTATAAGATTTTATACTTTGAAGAAAAAAAATAATATTTTTTTCCTGTCTTATTTAACTAGTTATATGGAGCTCTAAAATACTGCTGCTTTCAGTTAGCCATTCAGGCTCTGCCCCCCTGCTGGGGCTTTTTTGATAGGCGCTGAATCTATGTGGCCTGGACAAAGACATGGAGTGAGGAAGTGAGAAGGGACATAACATTCTTGGAGATCATACCTAATTGGTCATTTATGATGGTGCTGGTGGAGTAGCTTAAGAACTGCAGAATCAGGTTTCACACAAGCAACCATCTAGCTGTAACAGCCCTATTATGGAGATGCACTACAATGGAATGTGTTCATAGAGTGATTAAGAGAATGGTCTCAAATGCTTGCAAATAAGCATGTCTTTTACTGCTCAGTAAATATTGGGTGTGGGTAATGACATAGCTGGCTCACTCTCTTGACAATAGTTTCACAGGTTTTTAGCACTGGCCCATGGGGCAGTGAACACATCCTGGATACAGTGATAACCACTTGGAGAGAACTATAGCAAAGCTGGTGAGAAAGTCCTGGGCACCTACCACCAAGGCATAGTGCTCCACACTGATACAGCTGCTCATCGAAGGCAAGCATAGCCTACCTGAGAATGAGCAGGAATAGTTAGCAAATCTAAGAAGGATGTTTTTAACACATAGATAGGAATGCCAAGATAAGCTGGTGACACTTAGCTCACACTTGTTGGCATTCAACAATATTGCAAAAGAAACTGCCCTTTCTGACGAATACAAGACTGGACCACTGGCAGAATGATAAAGCCTGGAAAAAATCCAGGAGAAAGGGACAGATGCGAGGAAGCCATTAGGTCCAAATTCACTGCCTGTCTTATTTAGAGGGTTAAAAACAGCTGTGAGCATTTATTGCAATCTGGCAGCATGGACCAGTCTTTTACTCGCGTTATATTATAAGGCATTCAGGACAGGAGAGATCTTGTAATGGGAAGCCTCAGCCAGCTGTGACAAAGGATTAAGATGGAGAGATGTAATAGATATCATGGCTGAGGTACACATTTTGCTTTGATCCTTGAAGAGTAATCAGGAGGCTCATGGACAGCAGGTATTCCTCAGAGTGACCAAAGTTCCAGCCCTGTGCCTGACAGAGTGATTCATAGGTTCATAGGTGTGTACTAGGCTAATGGCCCTGGAGCCTTTACAAGCCTAGCACACAGAAGTGCCCTGGCATCGTGCTGCTGATGTTAGTTCCCAGTGCCTCTATCAAATAAAGCCACTGGAGTGATCCCTGAGGTGAACTTTCTATTTCTCATCCACTCATCAAGATTTCTCTTGAAGAGGGCCAGTGAGGTGCTCTGCTTGACATATATGGGAAGTCTATTCCAGAGCATGGCAAGTCTCTGGGTTATGAACCTGTCCCTCCAGCACGTTCGTTCTGTTGATTGTGGTAATGAGGTTGAGGTCTCTGGAACGTATGGTGTGGAGGGATTGGGATTTCTTTAGATGTAGCATTTCTAACAGAGCTGGGTCAGACATAGCTTTGTAAGTCAAGCAGAGATTGCCTTTACTAGATGATATGAGACAGAGAATAGCTGGAGATTTTTTGAGTCTGTCCATATTGGGCATGTGTTTAAGGCCTAGGATCCTCTTCATGAGGTACTTTTCTGGCCTTTTCAGCTGTTGTTTGTGTCTAGTGAGGTACATGCCAAATGGGGCATTATACTCAACAATTGGCTTAATGAGGGAAGAGTACAGAGAGATGATGACCTCTTTCTTCCTGGATGCAAAACCCTTGGTGATGAGATGTGCCACATAGAAGGAATTTCTGACCACAGTGGGAATATAGTGGTAAAAGGAGAGGTTGCTGTCAGCCTGTGTCCCCAGATCTCTTGTAACAACTTCAGTGATCAGTGGACTCCCATCGATGTGGTAATTAGTGCGAACTGAGTTTTTTCCAAAGGGAAGACGGCGCTTTTTTTGGCATTAAACTTAAGGCCATGGTATCGACACCAGTCATTGGTCTCAGTGAGGCCTATCTGTAGGATGCCTACATCACTTGGGGAGTTAATAATGGCTCCCAGCTTGCAGTCATCTGTGAACTTGGTCAGCCAGAGTTCTTCTTTGTTGGCCTGGACTTCTGAGAAGTAGATGTCAAACAGAAGAGGATCCAGAACCAATCTCTGTGGGACTCCACTCATGACTGGTTGGAAGTCTAACTTGGAGTCCGCTACTTTCATGCTGTGGGTTTTATCTGTGAGCCAATTTGCAACCCACCTAATGATATAGGAGTCGATGCCTAGTTTGGTGAGTTTATCAATAATTCTTGAGTGAGGAATGGTATCAAAGGCCTTGGCCAGATCAAGGTAGGCTGTATGAACTGCCTTGCCCTCATCCACAGCTCTGTTGACTGACTCAAAGAAGTCAACCAGGTTGAGCAGGCATGATCTCCCTTTCACAAAACCAAATTGCGTGGGATCTAGATTCTGGAGATTCCCTATATCCTTGTTAATTAGGTCCATGATGATGTGCTCCATTGTCTTACATATTAGACTCATCAAGCTAATGGGGTAATAATTCCCAAAGTCTGTAGTCGGCCTCCCTTTATGGAGAGGGATGACTGTAGTGGTGTGCCATTCGGTAGGGACAAAGCCTGAGGTGAGACTGTGATTGAACAGGGCACACAGATGTGGTGCCAGTTCACTTTGTAGTTCATGCAGAACACATCCAGGGATATTGTCGGGTCCCATGGAAGCTGCATTCTTGGCTTTGGACAATGCAGCTTTAACCTGTGCTGCAGTAATGCTGGGTGTCTGGCATTCCTCCGGTATTGTGATTGGTCCTTTGGGGGGAGAGAGAGGGGTAAAGTTGGCACTGAATCTGTCAGCCAGTATGTTGGTAATATCTGTTGGCTCAGTATAGGAGGTACTGTTGTGCAGTAACTCAGAACAAACCTGGGTATTGCCATGGAGATTATTGATATAACTATATTAGGCATTGTGGTTCTTTTTAGTATCTGCTGCAATTCTGCCTTCATAGCTGGCTTTAGAGGTTTTGATGAGAGATCTCAACTTTTTGTTGAGTCTAATAAGGTAGTTTTTCCAGTCATGCGACTTTCCCTTTTTCTGCAACAGTTTCTTCCCCCTGTTGTAGAGTTTATTAATGGCAGGGGACCACCAGATTGGCTTCCTTTTTATGGAGGAGAGCATCTTGGTTCTTTTGGGTATGGCTAGTTCCATGCATTTATGTACGTGTTTGTACAGTGCACTGGTGTATGATTTGGGAGTCATGCATCTATTTTCGATTGACATGAATGCCATGAAGTTAGGCACCTCTGTTTTTAGGAGCCCAAAGTCAGCTTTGGAGAAGTTTGTCATGGTGGTTACCTTTGCGGGGGTGGGGGTTGGGGGCGGCAGGCGAGATGTGGATTTCCATGGTGATTAATTTGTGGTCAGATCTAACCAGGGAGGAGCAGACAATTGGTGAAGAGCAATGGTTGCCCATGTTAGTAATAACCAGGTCAAGGATGTTGCTTCCTGTAGTGGGGGTAAGAATGAACTGGTCCAGGAAATTGGAACTGATGAATTCCAGGAAGTGTTGGGCCAGTGTATTGGTGCATGAGTATTTTCCCAGTTGATGGAGGGGTAGTTGAAGTCACCAAGTATGAGAGTGTTGAGTTGGACCCTAATAGTTTCCAGGGTTGAAATCAATGAGAGCCCAGATAGATGGGCATTTACCACATAAGATGATAAATCAATCTTGGAGAACCCAGTGGTGGCAATGTTAAAACAGGAGCTATCCAGCTAGAGGGTTATTCTGACTACTCCTTCAGGATAGGCATCACTATGGAACTATGTGGGGCTTCTATCAAAGTAATCAAGTAAGCAATGAGATGTAAGTCCAATGTCTTTTTGACCTTGCTTCAATAAACAAAACATTACATATCTATTTACACACACACACGCACGCACGGACACACACACACACACACACACACACACACACACACACACACACACACACACACACACACACACACACACACAGACACACATATTTACACTTGTTAACTGGGAAATTCCGACTGGACCAGGTCAATTTTTAGCGGAGGCCCGGGGAGAAAAGCTCCAGCATCAAGTTATACAAATACAGTACATCCAGCATAATACATAAAACAGGTTACATCATGTATGCTGAGCATAGTAATATAACAAGAAATTAATAAAACACTCCAGGTAAAAGAAGATATAGAACATATATATATATATATATATATATATATATATATATATATATATATATATATATATATATATATATATATATATATATATATATATATATATATATATATATATATATATCTATATATGGGATCCATACAGATCCCTGACTGCACTTTCCACCGAAGCAGAAATCACTGAGCATTCTTAACCGAAAGTGCTGTTCACCGAAGCAGCACTTTAGGGTAAGTATGCTCGTTGTGCCAGTCATACTATGGTGCAGATAAGGGAAAATTCCCTTTTCCCCACTGAAGTGTGACCTTGGAGTGAAAATATTAAAGTAGGGAGGTGTGGGGGGAGCAGGGGGGCTTGCCCCCCTGCATAGAAGTAGGTTTAATGTTGTTTTGAACATACTTTACCGTAAGTGCTTTTTTGGTGAAAGCGCTTTCGGTAAAGTATGTTCGGTGATAATGGATTCAGACTTTTGATCTTTTGATCAAACATCCTAGATCCATATATATATATATATATATATATATATATATATATATATATATATATATATATATTTATACATATAGGGTCTACCTCAATAATAACCCATAAGTATTAATCTCACATTATAGAGACCATTTAAATGAAACTGCAGATAAACAAAAATTTAAAAGAATGAATCTTACATGATTGAAAATAAGGTGCTTCCTGTTCATTCTTAGCAAAACTGTAAAAAAGGAATGGAGATGCTCTACATGCGTACCCCACCGGGCAGTTCTCATGCAGATGTGGGCAGGCTGCAAGTGTTTATCCTTTTCTTCAACGTAGTGCAATCTCAGATTTGGTATATTTAATTTGCAGGGGGTGCAGGGGGGGCACAGACCCCTGCAACAATGTAAGTAAGCATAATTTATGGTCACAAACTGTTGGGCAGTGGATATGATGTAGGCAAACTGTGTATAATTGTGGTACACAGTAGACATCTGTTTTTGATCATGTAAGTTTCGTTCTTTTAAATTTTTGTTCAGCTGTAGTTTTGTTTAAATGGTCTCAGTAATGTGACATTTGGACATATGGGTTTTTGATTATTTGAAGTAGACCCATTGTGATGCCCGCACACTGCCCCAGCAATCAAGGAGCCTCAGTCCTCACCACTAATACCAGTGATAGGCGTCCATATAGGGAAAGGATAATAAATGCACACACAGTAAAGTACAAGAGCACACAGAGATCACAGTCAGTGTCCAGGTCCCCAATAAGACTCCTCACTGGCAAAGCTATAAGGTCCAGATCTTAGCCTAGTGGGCAAGCTAAAACCTAAAGCACCCTCTCTGTCTGACCAGTGCTTCATGTCCCTGCCCAAGTAGCTGACACACACACACTTTGAGATAAGAGTATATATAACCACACAGACACTCCTGGGGAAGGCTGGTGCAGGTTCTCCAGCTGTGCCCCTTTTACCCAGACTATATGGTAGAAATCATTGCCACCACCCAGCTAATATTTATCAGCTACTCAAAGGCCCTTATGAAAGGGTGTCCAGTTATACTGTGCAATATTATTATCCAAATGGTAAGTGCAATCAGTCAAGACTTATTTGGAGTGACTTGGTACAGTATCACTATATATGTGCAATCTACTCTTAGAGCTTAAATTATCTCTACACAAAACAGCCACAGTTGAAAGGTTTAAAAATATTTAATAATAAATAATAAAAATACAAGACAATATGTCTTACTACACAGTGCCAGTCAAGAGTTCAGAGATCACAGAGAAATACGTAACAGTAGAAACGTTCTGACATCAACACAGAAAGACACTTAGTCTAATATTCCTAATTCTTAGCTATTTGTAAGAGAACAAACAGTTCTAAAATTATACTTACATATAGACACAGGCAGATTGATGTGTTGGATGTTCTCAAGACAAATGCTGTCATTCTTTTTGTCCTTAAATTGGTAACATGGTACCATTGATTCATTTCAGATTACATAATTTCTTTCTGGTTCCCAGGCTAACAGACTCTCAGAGGTTAATAGCCCTTTTGATCTTACAGCTGGTCAGGAACCAGAGCAATAAAGGAAATTCATCATCATCTTCTTTTGGCTGTTCCTGTTAGGGGTCACCACAGCGGATCATCAGTTTCCATTTCTTCCTGACTTCTGCATCATGCTCTGTCACACCAACCACCTGCATGTCCTCTCTTACCACATCCATAAACCTTATCTTAGGCCTTCCTCTTTTCCTGTTACCTGGTAGCTTCATTCTTAGCATCTTTTTCCCAATATACTCAGCATCCCTCCTCAGCACATGTCCAGACCAATGTAATCTTGCCTCTCTGGTTTTGTCTCCAAACCTTCCAACCTGGACTGACCCTCTAATATACTTATTCCTAATCCTGTCCATCCTCGTCACACCCAGTGCAAATCTTAACATCTTTAACTCTGCCACATCCAGTTCAAACTCCTGCCTTTTTGTCAATGCCAAAGTCTCCAACCCATATAACATAGCTGGTCTCACTACCCTCTTGTAGACCTTCCCTTTCACTCTTACTGGTACTCGTCTATCACAAATCACTCCTGACACTCTTCTCCACCCACTCCATCCTGCCTGTACTCTCTTCTTCACCTCTCTTCCACACTCACCATTACTCTGAACTATTGATCCCAAGTATTTAAACTCATCCATCTTCGCCACCTCTACTCCTTGTATCCTCACCATTCCTCTATCCTCCCTCTCATTCACACACATATAGTCTGTCTTAGTCCTGCTGACCTTCATTCCTCTTCTCTCTAGAGCATATCTCCATCTCTCCAAGGTCTCCTCCACCTGTTCCCTACACTCACTACAGATCACAATGTCATCTGCAAACATCATAGTCCATGGGAGCAATAAAGGAAATTATACATGCAAATTCTAGCCATTAACTTTGGCCTCAAAACAATAAGCAGAATATCTTTATCTAGACATCTCAGCTCCGAGTTTTGACATCAAAGAATTGACTTATCAGCTTTGTTAAAGCACAGTGCACTGTTGTTACATTTTTGCAGTTCCATATATAACACCATTTTTTCCCATTTAAGAGAAAAAGCTTGTGGCTTATATTAATATTTACAAATGACATAATTATCTAGAAATTCTATCTGGCTAGGCTGGGAGCATTCACCTATCTTCGCACATCTCTCCTCCCCCAGAGAACTCAAGCTAGTTTGTTAAGTGACTCTTGAGAAACATTGCTTGAGAGGGTTAGGGCTATCTGATTATACCTTACCCCATTCCCTGTCTTGAGACCCTATCTGCATTGGCATTGCTAATCCTACTGCAGTACTGCACTGACATATCATATGCTTGCAACCCTAGGCTCCATCTTAGCAACTTGGCATTTTGCTGGCTGGCTCTCTTTAACCATGTTAGGGGGGTTGTGATCTGTCACTACAGTGAATTTTCTTCCATACAGATAAGGCTGAAGTTTCTGCAGTGCCCACGCTATGGCTAGACATTCCTTTTCTACAGCTGCATAGCATTCCTCCCTGGGTTGGAGCTTATGACTGAGATAAATCACTGGGTCCTCTTCTCCCTCTGAAGACATCTGGCTAAGTACAGCCCCCACCCCATGGTTAGAAGCATCCACCTACACAACAAATTCTTTGCTGTAATCTGGACTGGCTAACACAGGGGGTCCTGAAAAAGCTTCCTTAAGCTCCTGGAATGCCTGCTCACATGCTGGGGTCCATATTAACTTATCTGGCCTGTTCTTCCTTGTCAGGTCTGTGAGGGGAGCAGCTATGGTACTATAACTGGGAATGGACTTTCTGTAGTACCCTGCTGTCCCTAAGAATGGCCTCATCTGCTTTTTGGTAACAGGTGCAGGCTATGCCTGAATGGCTTCTACTTTGGCAGGTTCTGGCCTGATCTTACCACTCCCCACTCTATGTCCCAGGTAGGAGACCTCTGCCATACCCACCTGACATTTGCTGGGCTTAATTGTCAACCCTGCCCTCTGTAGTCTGCCCAGCACCTCTCTGACATGCTGAAGGTGCTCTTGCCAGCAATGGCTGTAGATGGCAATATCATCTAGGTAAGAAAGGGCAAACTATCCTGCTCCTGCTAGGATATAATCTACCAGCCTCAGGAAAGTCGCTGGGGCATTTTTCATCCCAAAGGGCATGTTTGTGAACCCATACAAGCCAAAAGGAGTCACAAAGGCTTTAGAACTGGGAGTCAAGGGCACCTGCCAGTAACCCTTGGTAAGATCAGTGGTTGTAAGATACTTAGCCCCACCCAGCTGCTCTAGGGCCTCATCTGTCCTAGGCATAGGGTAAGCATCTGACTCTGTGTGACTATTTAATTTCCTGTAGTCCACATGGAATCTGGCGCTGCCATCCTTCTTTGACACCAGCACCACTGGGGAGGCCTAAGGACTGTTGGACTCTTGAATCACCCCTAGTTCCTACATCTTCTGTATCTCCTCCCTTAGAGTCTGTTTGATTCTCTCAGGCACCCTATAAGAGGCCTGCCTATTAGGCTTTTGGGGTCCTGTATCCACCTGGTACTGCAACAGGTGGGTGCACCCTGGTTTTCCAGTGAACATGTCCCCAAACGCCTGTAACAGTGCTCAGATGTCTTGGACCTGGGTAGGAGATAGCTGCTGGGACATTGCTACTTCCTCCAATGAGGTGTCAGTCCAAGCCTCACTGAGGAGATCAGTCACCAGATCTCCTTCAGACTCCTCCACCAATCCACTGCAAATGCTCAGCAGAAGGGCCTCCCTATCATGGAAAGTTTTCGTCATGTTAACATGGTACAATTTCTGCCCCTTCCTCCTGCCTAGCAGTCCCACCATGTAGTTAACATCACTTACCTTTCTTACCACCTTGTAGTGTCCCTCCCAAGCTGCTTGCAGCTTGTTGTGTCTGACAGGAATGAGAACAATTACCTGCTGCCCACAGCATACTCTCTAGCTCGGGCATTCCTGTCATACCACACCTTTTTCTGTTGTTGGGCTTCTGCCAGGTTTTCCTGGGCCAAGCCCATGAGTTCCCTGAGCCTTATCCTGAAGTTTAGGACATATGCGACAACAGAGTCCTTGTGAGGTTCACATTAACATTCCCACTTATCTCGATTTAAATCTAGAGGTCCACTCACCCTATGCCCATACAGCAACTCAAAGGGTGAAAAACCTGTGGATTCCTGGGGAACCTCTCTGTAAGCAAATAACATATGGGGCAAATATTTGTCCTACTCCCTCTTAAACTGGTCTGCAAATGCCCATAGCATGGACTTAATCATAGAGTTTAACCTCTCAACCAGACCATTAGTCTGGGGATGGTAGGGGGTGGTCTTCAGGTGCTTCACCCCACAGTACTTCCACAGATAAGCCAGCAGGTCTGACATGAAATTGGCACCTCCGTCAGTCAATATTTCTTTTGGGAAACCTACTTTGCTGAAAACCTCTAACAAAGCAATTGCCACCTTTTCTGCCTCAATGAAGGACAGATCCACTGCCTCAGGGTATCGTGTAGCATAATCCACTACCACTAGGATATACTTTTTCCCTGTGGAACTTGGGGTACTCATAGGCCCTACAATATCCATAGCTAGCTTTTGAAATGGCTCCTCAATCACAGGCAAAGGCATCAAAGGAGCTCTCACCTTGTCTCCAGCCTTGCCTACCTTTTGGCACTGCTCAAAGGTCCTGCAGTACCCTGTTACATCTCTGAAAATTCCAGGTCAGTAGAAGTTCTGCATAATATGTCTCTTTGTATGTTTTATGCCATAACACCTGCAAAGGGAATATTATGGGCTATGGGTAGAAGCGCCAGATGGAAGGCTGTAGGCACTGCCAACTTCTGTATCTTCTCACCTTCTAGTCCTCCCACAAGGGTCCACTCTCCATAAAGTAACCCTTTGTCCCAGTATACAACTCCCCCTTCCCTTGAGAATCAGGTGCCTCCCTAGCTACCTGCCTCAGGCCTTGCAATGTAGGGTCTGAGAGCTGAGCCTGTCTCAACTGTCTCTTTGTAACCCTTCCCGGCTCCCCTTCCACAGGAAGTCTGGTATCCTCTGATAGTGCTGCCTCACTGTCAGTCTGTGTACTGCTACTCACCTCTACCTTTGTAGTCACTCTGTCCAAGGGAACATCAGCACCCACAAGCAACTGTGGCCCACCATCAGTCTCACTGCTACTGAGTAGCTCCCTCCCTGAAGTAACCACCTCACCAGTCCTGGCTGCAAGTATGAAGTGTGTCTGGGTCTCCCCCAGGCTACCAGACCCACATGCTTGTCTCCTAGACTGACCGTGTGTAACTGCATAAACACATGGTACTACCTCATCCAAATCCTTCCCTAACAGGACATCTGCAGGATGATAATTCAGTATCCCTGTTGTCTCAAGACAACTTACTATTGGCATTTTGTCTTCCCCACTTACTGGCTCTCTCACCTTTTGTTCCCCACCTTGCCTCCATGGACATTTATATGCCACATGGCCCCACTGATTGCATTCAAAACATTTAACCATAAATCCTGGACATGTACCAGGACTAGTGGCTTCCTCTGCTACTGACATATTCTGTTGGGGTAGTCTCTGCTGCCCACCATGGGTTCCTTTAGACCCATGAGCAGTACTGGGGGGTTTTCCCTATGCAGGGATGCCCTGCTTGGTAGGTATAGGTCTCCCTTCTTCCCCAACTTATCTGATGTAGCACATTGTCTATCAGCTAAACAGATCCTGCTGTCCTCAGGCAAAGTGCTAAGGGCTTCTTCCCTTACCAAAGGTCTGCCATCCCTTCAAAAGTGGTGACATGACATCCACTCACGCACCTATGAAAATACGTGCTCAGTTCAGCAACATATTCACACATACTTTCATCTGCCTTGCTTCTATGCTCAAGAAACCTTTTCCTATATGTTTCAGGTGCTAGCTTAAACAATTCTAACAAACAGTTCTTAACCATAGTATAATTAAAACAGTCAATGTCAGACATTTTAGATAACACAGTTACAGCTTTACCATGTCCCGTGGTGGTGGTGCTGCAGTAGCATTGTCGTCTCACAGTAAGATGCTACAATATAAAAAATGGTGCTATAAGTGCTCGAACCAAACCAAGAAAAATAAAAGAGCACAGCGTTACGAGTCCACAATCCTCATTTAATGTTAAAAAATAATAAAACAAACAGGTTAAGTGCTTTCATCAATTAGTATGACTTCTTCAGAACAAATAGTCATTGTAAATTTTACATTTAAATACAAGTTGCTGGTCTGCCATTGGTTCTAAACCAACCAATTCCATTGATGGAAAATGAACATACTGGAATATACAAGCAGGAGTTAGGTGCAAAAAAACAGATAATTTCATCAGAAATAACCATATCCACATAAAATAAGCAGAAAAGCATACAAGAATATTATCACTAAAGCACTTAGATAAAGCAAACATTGTTAACACTACTAGACTAGATTTGCAAATCTAGTCTAGTAGTGTTAACAATGTTTGCTATAGTGCTTTAGTGATAATATTCTTGTATGCTTTTCTGCTTATGTTATGTGGATATGGTTATTTCTGATGAAATTATCTGTTTTTTTGCACCTAACTCCTGCTTGTATATTCCAGTATGTTCATTTTCCATCAATGGAATTGGTTGGTTTAGAACCAATGGCAGACCAGCAACTTGTATTTAAATGTAAAATTTACAATGACTATTTGTTCTGAAGAAGTCATACTAATTGATGAAAGCGCTTAACCTGTTTGTTTTATTATTTTTTAACATTAAATGAGGATTGTGGACTCGCAACGCTGTGCTCTTTTATTTTTCACAGTAAGATGCTGTCCGGTTCGATTCTCAGCTAAAGTGTCTTCTGCGTGGAGACATGCGTGAACGGCCGTACCTTCGTTGAAGGTTGTGCTTCAGGGCTGGTAACTCGGCAAGTAAAAATCAACTACCAATCATTAGCGGACCAGAGTTCTGCTGTGGTGACCCCTAACTGGGAAAAGCCAAAAGACACAACAACAACAAAAAAGTTACAGCTTTACCATGGAGTAAGGGGGTCAGGAACTGTACCTGGAGCGTTTGGTCAACATCATACTGTTTACATACCCTCTCAAACATATGAATGAAACTATCAAAATGATCCCCCTCTTTAAACTGCGGAAGAAATTTACTGACCTTTTGTGCTTCTGGAGTCCAGTTACTCCCTTCCCTATTACCCCCATGACTCTGGCGAAGAATCAGCATCTCCTTCTCATGATGCCTCTCCTTTTCCTCAGCTTCCATGCATAGCAGTTTCTCATTCTCCTCACTCTCTAGATGCCTCAGTCTCTCAGCTGCTTCTTTTTCAACACTCCTGGCATCCAACCCAAGTCTCTTTAGCTCCAGATGGATTTTTAAGTCCTCTGCAGGAAGGTTGTGCTCTCCATTCTCTGAGGGTGGTACATCTCCACTGCCAGTCTGATTGTCCTCCTGGTTGCTGTTTTCTGATGCAGCTGTGACCAAAGCTGCAATCATGTCTGCCTTAGTCAGGTTTCCATGCACCAGTCCCTTAGCTTGACACATCTCAGCCAGCTGGCTCCTTGCCAGCTTTCTGTACTCCTCTGCTGACATGCTACCTGCTCTGCCTGACTAACTAAGCTAACAAAAGAAATAAAACAATTGTGATCTAAACTCTGAGTATTCATTGTGCGGCTGATTTTAGAGTACAAAACACCTTCAGTGATCACTATACACAAGCTAAAGGAATTTACTCTACCCACACCACTACAAGCCCAATTAATATTTGCCAACCAATTAATATGTGGTGTGTATATCCTACCACTGCCAAACAATTAATATGTGATGCTCGTGCACTAGCCCAGCAATCAAGAATCCTCAGTCCTCACCACTAACACCAGTGAGGGGCATCTATATAGGGAAAGGATAATAAATATGCACACAGTAAAGTACACTTTCCCTTAAGAGCACACAGAGATCACAGTCAGTCTGGGGCTGGTTTCTCTCTTTCTTTCCAGGTCCCCAGTAAGACTCCACACTGGCACAACTACAGTGTCCATATCTCAGCCTAGTAGGCAAGCTAAAACCTCCAGAACCCTCTCTGTCCAACCAGTGCTTTGTGGCCCTGCCCAAGTAGCTGACACACACACTTTGAGATAAGAGCTTGTACAACCACACAGACACTCTTGGGGAAGGCTGGCACAGGTTCTCCAGCTGTGCCCCTTTTACCCAGACTATATGTTAGAAATCACTGCCACCACCAACTAATATTTATCAGCTACTCAAAGGCCATTGTGAAGGGGTGTCCAATTATACTGTGCAATATTATTATCCAAATGGTAAGTACAACCATACAGTCAAGACTTATTTGGAGTGACTTGGTACAGTATCACTATATACATGCAATCTACTCTTAGAGCTTAAATTATCTTCATAAAAAACATCCACATTTAAAAAGTTTAAAAATGTTTAATAATAAATAATAAAGCACAAGACAATACTTCTTACTACACAGTGCCAGTCAAGAGTTCAGGTATCACAGAGAAATACTTAATACAGTAGAAAAGTACTGACATCAACACAGAAAAACACTTAGTCTACTCTTCCTAATTCCTAGCTATTTCTAAGAGAAAACACAGTTCTAAAATCCTACTTACATATAGACACAGGCAGAGTGGTGAGTTGGATGTTCTCAAGACAAAGGCTCAAATGCTCTCATTCTTTCTGTCCTTAAATTGATAACACAGTACCACTGATTCATTTCAGATTACATCATTTCTTTCTGGTTCCCAGGCTAACAGACCATCAGAGGTTAATAGACCTTTTGATCTTGCAGCTGGTCAGGAACCAGAGCAATAAAATAAATTATACATGCAAATTCTAGCCATTAACTCTGGCCTCAAAAGAATAGTATGCATGCAGAATGCCTTTATCTAGACATCTCGGCTTTGAGTTTTGACATCAAATACTTGGCTTAGCTTTGTTACAGCAGAGTGCACTGTTGCTACATTTTTGCAGTTCTACATTTAACACTAATTTTTCCCATTTAAGAGAACAGGCCTGTGGCTTATATTAATATTTACAAATGATAGAATTATCTACATAATTCTATCTGGATAGGCTGGCAACCTTCACCTATCTTCACACCCATGTATATGTATATGTGTGTATATATGGGTCTACTACTTTACAACAAATTGTCACTTAACCAAAAGCAAAAAGTAAAACCCGACTTCAGTGAAAGTACACTTCAATGAAAGTGCACTTTTGCTGAAGTCTAGGCACATGGTCACCTCACAAATAAAAAAAAAAAATAACAAAAACATGCTTTTGCAGGGGGCAAGCCCCCCTGCACCTCCCCATGTGGAGAGCTGTGCCCCCCACACCCCCTACTTAAATATACCAACTCCGAGATCGCACTATAGTGAGTACAAGGGAATATTACCATTCTGCTCTGTATTGTGATCTCTGTAGTCAGTTTTAAAGTTGCAGTACTTTGAACAAGTGGGTTCATACAAATGAAATTCAAAGTACTGAAACTTCGACAAAAAACAGTAGACCTGTATGTATATATATGTATATATATATATATATATATATATATATATATATATATATATATATATATATATACATTTAAGACATATAAAGAAGAGAATTGTCTATCTGTGTATGCGTGCTACTAGCATATGCTTCTGTCACAGGTTTACTGCATGTTTTCATCATTAGGAATACCGACATGTACTGGGCCAAAAACAGAGCAATAATCCACCCTGGAGGAATGCAACCGAGTCTAGAAAGCTGCATGTGGATGGTATATTGGAAAGGCCTGAAGGGCATGTGTTGGGAGCAGCTCTTACCAATGATGGACACATTGTTAAAAAAAACTGAACAACCACAATTTGTAATTATTTACTTAGGAGGAAGTGACCTAGGTCTACTGAATAACCATACACTGAGAGGAATGATGCTACAGGGCATTCTAAAAGTAAAGAGAACATGTGGGGGAGCTGGAGTCATCTTGTCTGAAATGCTACGCAGATTACATTGGCTACAGACCAGGAGCAGATTGGTCATTGAGAGGACCAGAAAATATGCCAACAGGAAGGCAGCCATGATGGCCCAGGCCTTGGCCTGGTGATAATTAGAAACATAGGTTTAGGGGACAGGAACCCAGCTTTGTATAGACTGGATGGAGCCCATCTCTTAGACTATGGGCTAAACTGGTTTAACATGCAGATATACATCCTGTTGATGAAGCTGTGCCCAAAGTGAGAATAAAGAGACACTCTACCTAATATAGAGCTAAACAGGGGTGGGAATAAAATGGTGGAGAACAGGTAGCCATGTAGGTAGGCCTTTGGTGGGTTAGTAGGGTATTCCCATTCCCTCTGGGTGACTGGCAACATGTCATCACTGAGGGGAGGGAATGGTGGTGCCTTGGTGAACAGACCTGCACTGGGATGTCCTGGCAGGTCACTTATGAATGCGCACTGTCTCGCATCACATGGTTGAATTGTCACCAGAAGTGAGACCCCTGGGGTCCAGGCAGGTTCAAAGCCAGAATAGGTGATCACAAACCAATGTATATAGGTTAGGCTGGGATGAAAAGAATGACAAGCAGTTATTGTGCAAATGTCAGTTACTGCACTTGATGATGACATTGGAATTGCTGTATTGTAATTATATATAGATACATATGTATATATTTATATAGTGTGTGGTAGGTTCATAAATTAGTGCTAGTCTAACTGCCCTTGTTAGCTATTTTAAGCCTTGCCAATCCCCCATGTGAGAATCAAACCCTGCACCGTGTGTTTGTAAGGTAAACACCTTAACCATTATGCTAACCTCCATTAAGTGCAGTAACAATAAAAACTTTGACCCTGCCAAATTCCGACAAGAACTAAACTCATGTAATTGGTCTACTCTAAAACACCTCCCCTTAGAGGAAGCAGTTGCATACTTTAACAACAAATTCCTTGAGATCCTTGATTTGCATGCACCTGTTCGTTCAAAGAGAACCAAGGCAAAAACTGCGCCATGTCTTTCTATAGAGTCTAAACTCAAAATTAACCTTAGAAACAAAGCATGGGCTTTATGGCGTTCTTCTAAAGACCCTCAAGATCACATTAAATACAGGCAATCCAGGAACGAAACTAAAAAATCAATTTTACAAGACAAAAAAACAATACTACTGTAATTTACAGACAGTAAATCAAAATAACCCTCAAGAAGTTTTGGGCAGGTTTAAATAATCTACTACATCCTGGACAAACTTTAACCCCAATCCCTGCTGCTACTATTGATAAAATCCCTGAAGATGTTTCTGATAGTTTTAACCAATTCTTTACTGAGACAATTCAAGCCCTAGCTAGCCAACTACCTCCTAGCTCCCCTGGTCCTGAAAGTAGCACCCCTAGAAACCTACTCGCGTTAAGCTTCCAACCGGTCGCCACTTCACTTATCCGTACCTTGATGAAAAAATTAAAACCCACTACACTTTCTACTGATCAACTCCCTGCCGAGTACCTACAAAAATCAGCTGATGCTATTGCTTACCCCGTCTCAATACTAATCAATCGAACCATAGTAGAAGCTAAAATTCCCACCATCTGGAAAATATCCTATGTAATCCCACTTCACAAAGGAGGCAGCTCTACTGAATTCTCCAATTCTAGGCCAATAGCTATACTCTCTCCACTTGCAAAGATTATGGAAAAATGTATTCATAGACAACTCATGCACCACCTAATCCAGAATGGCCTTATGGCAGACACTCAGCATGGCTTCCATCCTCATCACAGCACTACTTCAGCCCTCCTAGCCTTTACCAACACCATAAACCATAATTGCAACAATAATTTTATATCCTCAGCCCTCTTTTTGGATCTTTCCAAGGCATTCAATATGGTTGATCACCAACTTTTAATCCACACCCTGCAAACATTCTGTCTAGATACTGGAGCCCTCCAATGGTTTCAATCCTACCTGAATGGTCGACAGCAGGCTGTCCTCTGGCAGAACAAACTCTCTAACCTTCTACCTAACACCCTTGGAGTACCACAAGGCTCTATACTAGGGCCCTTGCTGTTCTCCATCTTCATTAACGACCTTTATACTGTCATCCCAAAAGTCAGCTGTATCCAATATGCTGATGATTCTACTCTGATTTGCTCAGCCACATCTCCAGTAGAGTTATGGTCAGCTACCCAGACCACCTTTAATACAATAGAAAACTGGCTTTCTGAACATTGTCTGATCCTAAATCCCCAAAAAACTAAAATGCTGTTATTTTCACCAACACGTAGGTCTACCGCTTTCACCTTTACCATAAAATCAAATGATGGCACAATAATCTCCCCTGACACATCTACAAAACTATTAGGTATCATCATAAACAATAATCTAAAATTTGACCTACATTTTAACCAAACTCTTCAAACCATCAATAAAAAAACTAGGGTCACTTTACAGAATAAAAGCCTTCCTAACCCCTCCAGCTAAAATTGCCATAGCTCGCTCTCACCTTCTTTCAACCCTTCTGTATGCATCCCCTCTACTCTCGAATTTAAACAAAACTGTCCTTAATAAACTCTCAAGTTGCTACAACCACATTGCCAGGTTTCCCACTGGGCTGCCTGTTAGGACACATCATTGCATCAATCTAAATCAGCTTGGGTGGCTTGAACGACCCAGCCTAATCCAGTATAACCAACTGATTATGGCCTATAAAATCCTCTATAATCCGAACAATACTCATGCACTTAAAAATATTATCACCCCCTATAACAATCCTAGACCGCTTCGATCCTCTCACAAACTACTAATTCAGACTAGCAAAATTAATAACACAGCCGGTGATTCTCTCTTTGCAAACTCTGTAAGTAGATCCTGGAACTCTCTTCCAGCTGATATTACCTTACTTTCCACCTTAGGTCAATTTAAAACTAGACTCAAATAACATTTGTCACTTAACTGGCTATGTCAATGTATCAAGCCTGGCTAACTCTCTCTAGAATGTGTAAAAATCTGTTAACCAGTTTACTGTGTAATTTAATTTAATCCTGATTTGTGCTCAGGATTAACTGTAACCTCTGGAACTTGTTTAACTTGCTTACTTATGTAATCTCTGTAAATAGTCTGTTTGTAATATGTAATGCTGGTATTATGTAATGCCATAAATGCTTACCCTTGGAGCTTTTCTCCACGGGCCTCCGCTGAAAATGGACATGCATCCAGTCGGACTATCCCGGTCAACAAATGTAAAACAAATAAAAAATAAATAAAATAAATTATACTGTGTGGTAGTTTTATAAAGGACATCTGTACAGTGTAGTAGTTGTATATACTTTCTGGTAGTTCTATAAAGAGCAATTATACTGTGTGGTAGTTCTATAAAGTACATCTATACAGTGTGATAGTAGTATATACTGTGTGGTAGTTCTATAAAGGGAGATTATACTGTGTGGTAGTTCTATAAAGTACATCTATACAGTGTAGTAGTTGTATATACTGTGTGGTAGTTCTATAAATACATATGTACTCTATAGTAGTTTAATAAAGTATATATATATATATATATATATATATATATATATATATATATATATATATAAAATGTGTGGTAATTCTATAAAGCACGTATATACTGTGTGGTAGTTCTATAAAGCATGTATATACTGTATGGTAGTTCTATAAATATGTATATACTGTGTGGTTGTTTAATAAAGTATCTCTATACTGTGTGGTAATTCTATATATAAAGTTCATATATAATGTGTGGTAGTGCTATAAAGTACATATATACTGTGTAAGTGTGTATATACTGTGTGGTAGTTCTATATATAAAGTACGTATATACTGTGTGGTCGTTCTATAATGCTGGCTATTGATACCCTGATTGGTTGTAGTTATTGTGGTGGGAGAAGTGCAGATAAATCTCCCCCTAAAAATAGATGCACAAGCAATGATTCAGTTCCTATGGAGTTTGACATCACCAAGTTGTTCTTGGTGAGTTGTAAGCTGACAAGTAGTAGAGAAGCCATTCTGTCCCCCCACACAAATGCATGGTTATTCATACCCACGCACCTTTATGCCCATTCATGCATGAACACTCCACCTCTGTCCATCTGTCTCTGTCTCTCCTCTTTTTCTCTCTCTCTCACTCACTATTTCTTTGCCTCAGAGACAGAGTAAAAAAGAAGTGCTTTCAGCCTATCTGCATGGGACATGTTGTTCGTACTCTGTGTTTTCTTTGTGAGGAACTGTTGAGGTTGCTCCAGCTGTTGAAGGTGTCTGGTGAAGTACATTTCAAATGGTGCATTTCACTCAATTATTGGTCTAATGAAGGCTGTGTACAGTGAGACTATAATCTTCCTGGATCTGGAAGCCATACCTTTACTTATAAGTTGTGCCACATATAATGACTTTCTGTAGATAAATGATGGTTGAAGTTCAGGCTACCATCTACCTGGCTTCCCAAATCCCTTATCTATAAATTTACTCTTAGGCATGTGTTATCAATGTAATTAGCAAGGGATATTTGTTTTTCCAAAAGGTATGATAATGCATTTATTTGAGTTTAGTTTCAGGTTGTGCTTCTGACAGCAATCATTTGTCTGGTTTGGACCTTACTGAAGGCTATTGACATCACTGAGGGATTCACTGATAACTCCATGAAACCTTGTCATCCAGAGACCCTCCACATTTCCCTTGGCATCTGAACAGTAAATTCTGAACAGGAGTGGTCCCAGGATTGAGCCTTCTGGCACACAACTAGTAACCGACTTCTTGCTGGAACTTGAATCATCCCCTTTGACCACGTGTCATGTGCTTGAGCCAATTTTCTATCCATCTGGTGACATAGGTATTTATGCCCAATTTTGTGAGTTTATAATACCTGAGTGGGGTATTATGGCAAATGCCTTAGCCAGGTCGCAGTAGGTGATATGCACTGTTTTGACCCTCATCCATGGCCTTATTGACCTTCTCAAAGAAATTCATCAGGTTTAGTAGGCGTACCCTACACCTAACAAAGCTGAATTGGGTGGGGTATAGTGTTTGGATGCTTCCTATGCTTTGTTTATCAGTTCCATGATTATTCTTTCCATGGACTTATAAACAAGACTAGTCACGCTTATGGAGCTCTAGTTACCTGGGTCAGTTGATGGTCTATCATTATGCAGAGGTATGACAGTATCTGTTCTCCACTCTGTCAGAACAAAGTCTGTCTGGAGGCTATGGTTAAATAGTGATTCACTACTCAAATTATTTAAGAGGCAACCTGGTATATTGTTAGGCCCCATTAATGCTGTGGTTGTAGCACCTGTTCTGTAGTGATAATTGGTGGAGGAGTAGCAGAGGGTATTACTTGGAGGAGAACAGCAGATGATTTATCAGCCAGCAGATTAGCTATGTCAGTCAGCTGGGTGTTGCCTTGTGGTTATCCTTAGGTTTAGAGACTATTCTTACCTCAAAGTCAGCTTTTAGAGACTTTACTAGTTCCCTGATGCGATTATTTAAACTGATGAGTGATTTGTTGCTCTGTTGTGTATATTCCCTCCTACCTCTCAACAGGGTTTTCTTTATTTTGTTGTACAATCTATTAAGGCCAGGGGTTCACCAGGTGGGTTGTTTTTGTGATTTGACCTTGGCTTATTTTACTTCAGTCTTGCCATTTCTATGCAGTTGTTTATGTGGTCATACAGGGATTTAGTGTACTGTTATGCACAGGCTACAGGATTTGGTGGGGTGGTTTGTAATCTAGCTATGCCATTGCTTAATCAGAGGTAGTTGACCTTAGAAGAGTTTTAAAGTTCTTAGGGTTAGGTGGGGGGTCTATTCTTACCTTAATTTTTAGGAAGACTGCTTTGTGATCTGATCTTATCAGTAATCACACATGGGGGGGCACATATTTGTGAGAATCAGATCTAGAATATGTTTCCTCTGGTGGGAGTACAGACCAGCTACTCCAGGGTATTTGTATTTACACAGTCTACTCCAGTGTGTTAGTAGTGATGTATGCTTCCCAATCAATAGAGAGATAATTAAAATCACCGATGAATATGGTATTGGGCTGGATGATGAGTGATTCAAGTAGCTCTAGGTATAATGTGTGGGTATCCTGGTTCATGGAGGGTGATCTCTAGCTATCAAGAATTCAGTAGTTGTTTTATCCATAGATAACTGGACATGGAGAAGCTCTAGCATGCTATATTGTTTGACCAAACTTGAGGTGAAATTATCATTTATGTAGATAGATATACCTTCTTTAATTCTTTCAAGTTCAGTGGGTGAGCAGATTGTATGTTAGGTATTATAGCCCTGTACATCTGGAGTGCTTTTTCTGGTTTTAAACCATGTTTCTGTAACTGCACAGATGTCAGCACTCTCCAGAGTGAAGCTGGCTTCCAGAGAATGCAGTTTCCTGTTGAGATTCCTGGCATTGAAAAGCAGCACCTTCATCTTGTCCTTAGCACTGTTTGTTATGTTGGCAGGCTTGTTTATTTGGCAATGCCTAAAAAAATCAGAATAGGGGTGGATAATATTTTAGCCAATATCAAAAAGCCTAGAGGAGATAGGTGGAGACCATCCCTGGCGAAGCAGCCAGGTCTGTTCACCATGTCCTCCAAGGATGACAAATATTGGACCCCTACAGAATGACACCAGTCGCTAAGCCGATTGTTAAAGTCAGTCATTTTCTGTCTGTATTATGACATTATCCTTGGTGATGGCCTAATGCTGCTCAGTGTTAGACTCATGCCTGCTTATGACACATATTCCATGAGTTTAATTATATCTCTCTTCATATAGTCCAGGGAGGTACATCTCAGGCCATTCACTCCCATATAGACTATGACAGAGTCATACTGATACTTAGGGGTGTGTGACCTAAGTGCATTCGTGATCTGCTGGATTATGGTCCCTGACAGGCAACTAACTGTAACCTGCTCTTTATCCAGCCTTGTAAGGGGGGCATCTGTATGTCTCACAATGAAGTCACCTATGACTAGAATGTTGGGTTGTGAACTGTTTCATCTTATGGGTTTGGTAGTTGAGACATGATGAGATGCGGCTGTATGTTTTGTGCTGGTAAGTGTCTTGTTCATGTGAATGCATGGTTTTTGAGGACTGTGAGGCCTTTGAAGCTTAGAAAGGTTATTTTACTGGATAAGCTCACCCAGAATCTGCCATAATTTGCTGTGAGGGAAAGGTTAGTTTGCTTTTGCTTTCTTGTATTCTGTATTATAGGTTCATAGGTTAGTACTAGGCTATCGGCCCTAGGGCCTATACAGGCCTAGCCATAACAATTCCCTGGATATTTCTTCCTACAATATTTACTTCTCTGGACCCCTGTCTAGCAGGGTGACTGACATGATTCCTGGGGTGAATTTCCTATCTCCCATCCAATCGTCAAGGTTCCTTTTGAAGAGGGCCAAAGAGGCGTTTTGCTTGACATGTATGGGCAGTCTATTCCAGAGTCTGGGGAGTCTCTGGGTCAGGAACTTATCCCTCCAGCATGTTTTGTTCATTGTGATAACAAGGTTTAGATCCCCGGAGCGTGCGGCTCTGAGGGATTGGGATGTCTTTAAGTGTAGCATGTCCAACAGCTCTGGGTTCGACATGGCCTTGTATATTAAGCAGAGATCACATCTAAGTAGATGATATGCAACAGAGTATAGCTGGTGTTTTTTTAGATGGTCAGCATAGGGCATCTGCTTTAGGCCTGTGATTCTTTTAATGAGGTATTTCAGCGGCCTTTTCAGTTATTGCAAATGTCTTGAGAGGTACATACCAAACAGGGTAATGAATGCACATGATGCTTCTAATCTGCTGAGCAGCAGCATGCAATTTATAACACCTAAGTCCAGCTTTTGGCTTTTCCCACTTAGGGGTCGCCACAGCAGATCACTGGTCTGCTATTGATTGGCAGTGGAGTTTTACAATATTGAGTTGCCAGCCTGGCACCCAACCTTCAGAGAAGGCACACAAACACTCACGCACCTACCTGCATGTCTTTAAAGTTCAATTGACCACAGGTAGGACATGCAGATTCCACACAGAAGGATCTCCAGCCGAGAATCGAACTGAAGAGCCTCTTGCTGTGAGGTGACAACTCTAACCGCTGAAACACCTTATTGCTTTCTTCTATTTTGTATACTCCGATTTATTTTCTTTATGCTGTTTTACTTGTATTCTGCTTTTAATTGCATATTAAAGCTTAGAGAGAGAACACAGCTGTATCTCTTGTGACTCACATAGAATTTTTTAAAAGATTTCCCATCCTCTCATCCTGTTGCTGTTGTGTTCTCAAACACAACTGTCTTTCTAGTTGCCTTCCCCTTATGTTAATTTGACCACATATCTCCTTCCTTCTCCGCTTTCACTGGCTGTTGTGATTAAGCACAACATTATCATTTTGTGAAATCACTCCCCTTCAACTATTTAAATATATTGGCAATCCCACTGTGTTCCATAGAACCAGAATATAAAAGTGCTCACCCCCTTTCAATCTATCTTGCTCTTTTAAAAATAGTGGCTCTCCACTCAGACCGCTAAAACTTAAGTTATCCCCTTTTTCAAATCTAACTACTTACTGCACACTGCAGTATATAGAATATTAACCCATTTTTTCATCTTACCTTTAAACATTTATTGCAAGACCACCAGTTATTGGAGAGCCCACATTATGCCTCTCAGTAGTTGGGATTAGTACTTCTGTTTTCTCCTGGTGAGAGAAGGAGCACAGGGACGTTATTTCCTGGAGACTGTTGATCACCAGAAAGCCTAATAACTGCTTCATAGGTAACAGCTTGGAATTTGTGCTTATATTCTACTCCTGTTGAGAGAAGGAGCAGAGTACAATGACTACTGACTGTTTCTGGTTTTACAGTGAGTGTCTGTGCTTAACGTTCCTGACTGGTCTGGTTGCTGTTCAAGGCATCTATCAGAAAAAGGCTACAGCAAGTGTACAGACCCTTGCATCATCTGGGACAAGACAGTGGGTCACCAAACAGGCTGTGGCCTGCTTCCCATCTTGAGATTGGTGCTACTGTTTTGCTTCAAGTGAGAGAAGAAGCAAAGGAGCATTGTATCCCACCAGAGTGAAGCTGTGGTGAGACCATCACTAGTAGTAGCCAGGAAGTAGCCATTCATGTGCCCCCCCTTTCATCATTCATAAAAAAACTAATTCTTTGTTTTCAGTAAGTACTGCTTGATTTGTTTCTAACTTCAGAATATCTGCCTATTTACTTCATTCTTAAATTTTCAGTGTCTGTATATTAGTTTCCTCTTAATTGTTTGGCAGTGCCCTATACAGATACAGACATCTTGGGTGACATTTTTCCTGTAAAAGCATGATAGAAATTTCACCAATACCTAGTTTCTCACAGGACGACTAGTTTGCAGTGACAAGCACTGCCCCCAGACTTGCAAACCAGATACTAATGACATTGCTTTATACTCTCACTCCAACTCTCTAATCAATAAAAAAGGGTCTGTTGCCATAGATATGAACTTTTTCACTATCTCCGTTATCATCTTGGTGGATATAGGCATCTTGAGCTAATGTAGAAATTGCCTCATTTTTAGTGACAACCAGTTAATTCTCAAACAAACTGATATGGTATATGAGAGATGTATTTACGCAATGTCATTGGAGGCAAAGCTCTCACATAGAAGTACTAGTACACATGCTGAACCCATCACACACAATTCAAAGCAGACATATAGACCCACATATGCTGAGGCACTTAAATGTAACCTTTCTAAACCCCAAAGGCATCCTAGATGAAGTACACATAACAAATACCCTCAGCAGCCCCAAATGCACTCTTTCAAAACAACACCCACACCAACACATAGAGACAGATCTCAAAGATCCTCTACCTTTAAGCCGATAAGGCAAGCTACCACACAACCCGACATTTTGGTCATTGGAAACTCCATCATGAGACATACTGATGTCCCTCTTAGCAGGCTGAGTAAGGAGAAAGTCATGGTTAGTTGCTTATCAGGGACTAGGATTCACCACATTAAACATGCACTCAGGTCATTGGACCACATCTACCAGTATGACTCAATCATAGTTCACGGGGGAGTAAATGACCTGAGGCATACCTCCCCAGACTATATGAAGAGAGACATCATGGAGCTCTCTGAATATATGTCTCAGTTGGTATGAGTCTAGCACTGAGCAGCATTTCACTTTCTCCAATGATGATGCCACAATATGAGCAAACGATGATTGACTTTAATAATTGGCTTAGTTTCTGGTGTCATTTTATGGGGGTGCAATATTTGTCAGCATGGAAGCAGATGGTCAACAGATCACAGTGTTTTGCCAGGGATGGTTTGTACCTCTCCCCTCTAGGCTTTCAAATATTAGCTAATACATTGTCTTCCCCCATAGTGTCCATTTTAGGCAATGACAAATTGAAAGTACTCCCAACATTGCAAATCAAAATCAAGAAAATTTAAAGGTATTACTGCTCAATGCTAAGAGTCTAAACAAAAAACTCCACTCTTCACCCTATATAATGCTGACATCTGTACAGTAACTGAGGCATGGTTTAAAGCCATGGAGAACACACCAACAGTGCAAGGTTATAACGCCTTCCACACATTTAAACCAGCTACTACACAGAGTGGGACTAAAGGTGGAGATGTCTCTATTTACATCAAAAATAAATATACCTCAAGGCTGGTCAAACAGGACAATGCACTTGAGCTGTTCCATGTTCAAATCACCATAGGTAAAATCAAATATCACTTCCCTGCAAGCTGTAGGCCCCCTTCTGTGAACCAGGAAACTGATCCCATGTATTTAAACTTATTGGAAACACTCACCATCCAACCCAGTATCATATTCATGGGTGATTTTAATTACCCCACTATGAACTGGGAATCCTATACTACATCAAATGTATAGACACAGAGATTCCTGGATTTGGTAAACAAACACCTTCAACCAGATAGTCAATACACCAACCAGGGGTGCAACCATACTGGATCAGGTCCTCACTAATATGGGAGAGTGCTGCACACCCCCTACTGTAATGTCTTCCTGGTAAGGTCATACCACAAAATGGTCTCCTTTGAAGTAAAACTAAAACCTGGACCCCCAGCTAAACCTGGAATATTCAGAAACTGCTCTAAGGTGAACCTCCTGCTATTAAGTGATAACCTGTCAAAATTTCAATTCCCCATAAACCCTGAGAATACTGCTGCCTACGCAGAACTGTTCACAGAAATCACGTACAAGCATGATAATAGCTGTATAGAGGCAGCTGTACCAACCAGGAAGAAGTACAGAACTAACTCAAAAAAACAAGCCACCCTGATGGAATCACAAAATCAATAGGCTGTATAACAGGCGGTAGAAAATGTGGCAAAATTTAAGAGGTGCAGCACCCAGCAGGATAAAAGCACACTCATCAAACTAAACAAACAACTCAGAAGACAAATAAAGTCTGCCAAAGTCAAATTTGAGGTAAATTTGGCCTCCCAGGTCAAGGACAACCACAAGGCATTATTTAGCTAAGTCCACAACCTTAAAGGCAATACACAATTGTGTGCAGAGCTTATTGTATATGGAGCCACCTATAGTGAGCCAGAAGATATAGCAAACCTACTGGCCAATGAATTCAGCTCCAACTTTACCTGTCTCTCCCCCTCAACCTTCCCTCAGGAAATACCATAAAATATAACTCCCCCCCTGCTATCACTAGAGAACAGGTCCTTAATGCTCCCTCTAAGGCCAAGAACACTGCATCAATAGGCCCAGACAATATCCCAGGATGCCCTCTAAATAGCATGAAACATGACCTATCAGACCTCTGGAATTGCTATTTAACTGTTGCCTCCAAAGAGGCTTCATGCCTCATGAATGGAGAACAGCAACTGTCATCTCTCTGTACAAAGGTGGGCCATCTACAGACCTTGGAAACTACAGACCATTAAGTTTCACTAGTCTTATATGTAAAGCCATGGAAAGAATTATTATGGAAATGATCGACAGTAATACAGTAAGCCTCCAGACACTGGACCCAACCCAGTTTGGTTTCATCAAGGTCAGGTCATGCTTTCTCAACCTGGTGGACTTATTTGAGAAGGTCACCAAGGCAATGGATGAGGGTAAAATGGTTTGCACTGCCTACCTTGACCTGGCTAAGGCAGCTGACACAATATCTGACTCAGGCATTGTTGACATACTGAAGAAGTTAGGTGGTACAAACTCATATGTCGCCTGATGGATAGCCAGCTGGTTCACAGACAGGACCCAGAAAGTTAGAATTGGGGTGTCTACTTCTACAAAGAGGCCAGTCACAAGTGGAGTCCCTCAGGGATCAGTCCTTGGACCACTCCTTTTTGGCATTTACTTCACTGAAGTCAAGGCTAATGTTGGTTGCCTCTGGCTGACTAAATTTGCAGATGATTGCAAATTAGGAGCTGTCATTGAACCCTGCACTGACACAAATGTTGTCCAGGAAGGGCTGACACAGACAAACAACTGGTGCCAGAGCCATGGACTAAAACTAAATGCCAAGAAATGCATAATAGCATCCTTTGGGAAGTCATCCACCCCTGGTAACTATCATAGTGACAACATACCCCTTAGAGTTGACCCAGTAGTCAGGGACTTAGGGTCACAGACAGTAATCTAGCCTTTGACCATCACATGTCTACAGTAGTGAGGAAATCATTCTGGTTTTAAGGTGAATACCTTCAAGATGGCCCTGTAGTCCACCACACGCTCCAGAGACCTCAACCTCATTACCACAATCAACAGAACATGTTGGAGGGACAGGTTCATAACCCAGAGACTGCCCAAGCTCTGGAATCAACTTCCCATACATGTCAAGCAGAGCACCTCACTGGCCATCTTCAAGAGAAATCTTGATGAGTGGATGAGAAATAGAAAGTTCACCCCAGGGATCACTCCAGTGGCTCTACTCGATAGAGGCACTGGGAACTAACTTCGGGCAGCACGATGCCAGGACACTTCTATGGGCTAGGTTTGTAAGGGCTCCAGGGCCATTAGCCTAGTACACAGCTATAAATCTATGAACCTATATTGTCCCTCTTTCTGTTCATGTTTTCATTTCAAGACACAATCAAAGTTTAAGGAATATCCATTTTAGAGAGTGGAGGATTACATATTTATTTCATGCAGATAATATTGCCTTGTGGATCTCAAGAGTCTGGGAAATATACTGAGCCATTGGAATAGTTTGCTGCTGAGTGAAGAATGGCCGGGATGGACATTAGCATCCTGAAATCAGGGGTGATGTTCTAGCATAAGAATGAGTGAGAGTGGAGCACTGATCCCAAATGGATGACTTTAAATGACATGGGGGCTTGTTCTTGAGTGAGGGTAGAGAGGTTAATGAAACTGTTCAGTGAATGGGAACAATTGTCTCAGTGCTGGAGGCATTGTTCAGGACCATTTTAACTATATTTCCCTGAGTTATAATTAATTGAAACTTGAACTATGCAAAAAAACTTATTGAAGTTTCTGTCCCACAATTTTGTTTCATAGGACCAAGCCCAGTCCCCATCTGCAACCACTAAGTGAGGAGCTTTTCCTTCAGTCCAGTTATGTACACAAACCGAAACTGCACCATCTTTGATTTTCTATGGTACTTACTTATCACTGAGATGAACAATGGCAAGTTAAAATCTTTCGAGATGAAACCTCATCAAGTAAAGACTGGTAAGTTAAGATTTAAGACTACATTGGTGAAACATGAAGTAAGTTCATAGGTCAATAGGAGGTTACTAGGCTAATGGCAATAGACCTTTACAAGCATAGCCACATTAATCCCAAGTATCCCCATTTGTTCTTTTTGGGTAGTTCGCAGTACGATTTTATGAACAGAGCAGGTGTGTGATCAACACTGGATAATACTGTCTACAAGGGTCATACGTGCCACTCCAGTGGCGAATTTGCAGTCTCCCATCCAATTATCCAGGTTAAGTTTGAATAGGGTCAGTGAGGAGTCACAGAATGAATCCCTTAATTACTTAGTTGAGCTATGTACCAGTCTCACTTATGAGCATGGGCACTAGGTAGTGCCCAAGTGAATAGGATCACAAATAAATGTCATAGAAATGAAGCACTACTGCAACATTCCTTGGTTCAGTGTCAGACAAAATGAGCAGCTTGGCAGTCTGTGAGAATCTTACAGTCAAAACACCGATCCTTTAGCATGAGAGGAGTCATCTGACATGGTTTGTAAATGGAAAGAATTTTTCCTTGGTATCTCCTGTGAGAAAGAAGGAATGGTCAAACTGGAAGAGGACCTAGGATAGATCCAGGATGCACAGGAGAGATAAATATATAATCTTAACTGTGAACATCTATGCAAACAGTGGATTAACTCAGGAGTGTTTTTGAACGTAGGGAAGGCTGGTCTGCTCTGATCAGCTTCCTATACCTGTGACCCTTGTAAGAATAAGTAAGTTAAAAAATGAATGGGTGGAATAGCATGCTTCTGTTTTTATTAATGGATGGTTTAGAATTCACCTGCAAAGTGTTAGTGCTACCGATCTTTTACTAATAATATCACTACTGCCTCTGTTAGTATACTACTGTTACTACTAATAATAATAATAATAATGCTGCTACTACAAAGACTACTACTATTGCCACTACTAATACTAATAATGCTACTACTATCGCTACTACTACTATTAATATAATAATACTAATAATGCTACTATTACTACTACTACTACTACTACTACTACTGCTACCACTACTACTAATAATACTAATAATGCTACTATTACTAATACTACTAATAATAATAATAATACTGATAATGATACTACTACAATACTAGTACTATTATTAATACTAATACTAATAATGCTACTAACACTAATACTACTACTAATACTACTACTACTACAATATTACTACTAACACCATTGACAATGATAATAGCAAAACTAGTTTGATCACTGTGGCTTCTTTCATGTTTGATCCATTTTATTGTACTAGAAGCTCTGGTCCACAAAGTAGCTGTCACTGTCAGACTCAAAAGTATATGTGACTTTCAAGAAAACAAGAAAATATTTCTGCTTTTATGGTAAATTTTGTTGATGTCTGAGGCATCAAGCTCCTGTAGATGCTTGTCATACTACAGCTGTGGCTCCATCATGAGGTTTAGTTTCAAGCTTTAGAAAGTATGGAATCATCATCTGGCTCTGCAACATAGGGGATAAAGCCCTAACCACACCCCTGGCAGCCAGTGTTCAAACATCTCTTTATTGGCTTACTTATTTACATTTTGACAACCTGGTAAGCAATCTGATTGGATGGCTATTTTCAGCCATGACCTTGTCACAAAAATGCCAAACTGTAAAAAGGTATTACTGCCCAATGCTCAACAAAGAAATGCATTATAGTCTTATGAAAGTATTTTTGTTATGTCCCAGTTGTTAAAATATTTGAAGGAACAAATATAAAAACTTAAAAATTATATGTGTGGTTGGGTAAGACCAGTGGTGGGTCAGTGGAGCTAACCATTGTCTCTAAATCATGTGCAAGCTGAGTCTTGACATGCTCATAAAGAGCTTTTTTGAAATTGTAAAGGGATTCTAAATGCTAAATGGTGTAATATCATCACTTTTGGTAGACAACACCTCCCCTCATCATACTGTATAAAAAACACACCACTACAAAACAGAAAGGTAGTTAGAGATCTAGAAATTTGGGTTGATATTCCCATCTCTTCTGACCATTGTGTCACAACAGTTGTCAGGAAATTTTGTTATTACACACAGGTAATTTCTAAAGGAATACCCTCAAGATTTAAATAGCATCATAGGAGCATAGAATCATAAGAAGTTACTAGACTATTGGCTCTGAGGCCCTTATAAGCCTAGCCAAGAGTTTAGCCCATGTTTAGACAAGTCAGCACCCGATGCCCCTGTCCAGCAGGGACACGGGTAGAATCCCAGGGGTGTATTTTCTGTTTCCCATCCAGTTATCCGGGTTGCACTTAAAAAGGGGTAAAAGATGTACTCTGCTTGATGTGGAGAGGGAGTCTATTCCACAGATGGGGGAGCCTCTGTGACACAAATCTGTCCCGCCAACAAGTTCTATTGATATTGCAGACCAGGTTGAGGCCACACATGTGGGTTACTCAAGTGGAGATTGACTTGTGGATATGCAGTAGTCCCATCAAAGCGGAGTCCAAGATCACCTTGTATGCCAGACTGAGGTCACCTCTGAGGAGTCTGTAAGAAACTAAGTAGAGGGATAGGACTTTTAGCCTATCTGTTTATGGTAGATTTTTGAGGCCCCGGATTCTCCTGGTGAGGAATCTCTGTGGTCTTTCCAGCTGCTGCATGTGCTTTGCGAGGTACATGCCAAATGGGGCTTTGTACTCAATAATGGGCCTTATAAGGGAAGAATGCAGGGATATTATGACCTCCTTGTTCTTGGATGAGATACCCTTACTTATGAGGTGGGCCATGTAGAAAGCTTTCCATACAATGGAAGCAACATGGTGGTCAAAAGTCAGATTGCTATCAACCTGGATACCCAAATCCCTCACGACTGATTGCATGCTTAGGACATTATTATTAATGTGATAATTTGTGGGGAAGTCACTCTCCCCAAAGCGGATGATGATGCATTTTTTAGTATTCAGCTTGAGGACATTTTTTTGACACCAGTCATTTGTTTGGGTGAGACCCTCTTGGAGGATGACCACATCACTAGGGGAATTGATGACAGTGCCCAGCTTGCAGTCATCTGTAAACTTGGTCAGCCATAGCCCACTGGTTTTGGCCTGTACCTCAGAAAAATTTTTCCCAAATAACAGATGCCCCAAGACCAAATCCTGGGGTACTCCACTCATTACAGGTCTATTGCTTGAGGTGGCTTCCAATATTTTGACTAGGTGAAATCTATCAGTGAGGCAGTTTGCTGCCCATCTGATAACATACGGATTGATGCCTACTTGAGAGAGTTTATCTATTATGCCGAAGTGAGGAATAGTGACGAATGCTTTGGCAAGGTCAAGGTAGGCAGTGTGCACCATCTTCCCCTTGTCCATGGCTTTGGTGACTGTCTCAAAGAAGTCAACCAAATTTAATAGACATGACCTCCTCTTGGTAAAGCCAAACTCTGTGGGATTGAATGTTTGGAGGTTGCCAATGTCCTTGTTATTGAGGTCCTTGATAATCCATTCCATGGTCTTGAAGATCAGACTAGTTATGCTGATGAGTCTATAATTTTCTGGATCGGTGGACACTCCAGTTTTCTGCATAGGGATGACAGCGCCTGTCCTCCACTCAGCTGGGATGAAGCCAGTACTCAGTCTTTGGTTGAATAGGGCACCTAATGGTGCTGCAACTTCTTGCCTGAGTTCATGTAGGATGCAGCCTGAGATGTTATTGTGTCCCATGGAGGCTGTATATTTTGCCTTTGAGAGAGCAGTGATGATCTGTTCCCTAGATATAAGGGGAAGGGGTCAGGTATTGGGGATGTCCTGATTTACTGATGGGTGGGACAGAGGATTGAAGTTTTCACTGAATCTGTCAGCCAGCAAGTTTGCTATATCTACGGCATTTGTATATGCGGTGTCCTTGACCACCAGTTCTGAACAGATCTGGGTGCTTCCTTTGAGATTGTGAACATATGTGAAGAAGGCCTTATGATTGTCTCTAGTAGATGTGACCAATTTGAACTCAAAGTTTGCTTTGGAGGATTTCACTAGTGCTCTTATTTGCTTGTGTAGGCTAGGGAAAGATTGCTTCCAATTGGGCACCTGCTCCTTCTTGGTCCTGGACAGCAATTTTTTCCTTTTGTTATAGAGTTTATTTATTGCAGATGTCTACCAGACAGACTCTTCCTTGCAGAGGATGATTTAGTCCTGTCGGGTATTTCTGATTCCATGTATCTGTATAAATGCTTGTATAGTGCTTTGGTGTAGTTTTGGATATTGGTGCCAGTTAATAGGGAGGGGGAGGGGGCAGTGAAGCTGTTTATATCATCCCTCAGGAAGCTGTAATCAGCTTTGGAGAAGTTTTTTTTGTTTGCCCCTAGCTGGGGGGGGGGGGGGGCAGGGGAGATGGTGACTTCGAAAGTGACTGCTTTATGGTCGGATATTACCAGGGTGGATGATACTGCAGGGATGCTGCGGTAGTTAGTCATGTTGGTTAATACCATGTCCAAGATATTATCACCACTTGTGGTAATTACTCCTTTATACTCAACACTGATAAGACCAGTTACTGACTACAATGGTGCCTTGGGAGCATCTCTCAAAGCATATCAAATGAATAGAAAGACTCCATATGTTTCTAACCAAAAAGATCAAAGTCCTAAAGTCCATGAGAGGTTGTAAGCTCTATCCCTTTCTTCAAAATCTTACAGGCATTTGAGAGGAGATTTCTGTCTTGTTTACTGTACAATTACAAATCCAGTTCTCCTGGACATGCAGTATCTCTGTAAGTCCTTCAGTATTGCATTAAGTCCAATGGCTCCTAGTTAGTACAGCTCTCAGTTAGATGCTGTACAATGCAAAGTTTTTTGCATCTGTGTCCACAAAGCATCCTCTAACTGCCTATAAAAACAGCTAACAGCCCATTGCTGTAATTTAATGCTAACAACTGTTGTACACTGCAATTAAGAGCTATCTGTTTGGATTATATTATAGTTATTAAAGCAGTTCACTTCTAGCAAATAAATGTAAACTAAATTAAACTAAAAATAGCAAGCGTATTACATATTCCTATTATTTTTGCCAGTCACTGGGCTGAAATGGAAGGGCAGCCCACTTGTCTTCCCACCACTGCCATCCTAATAGCACTTAGGATCTTCAGACAGTATAGCAACTGACAGATGCTCATAAACTAGGATTTCTTATTTCACTTGATGATTTCTCTTTGCAAGAGATGCAAGTATCCAATTGGAGGTCTCAATCTTGCAAAAAAATACAGTCTGTGAGAAACACACCCTGACAAACCACTCTGCACAGGCCTACAGTAAATTATACTATGTTGAGACTATAAAATAGTCCTTGAATGTCCCTCTTGGCCATTAAGTCTAGGTCTCACTAAAAAATAGACACAGGACCATCTATTGGCACAGCCTTAGCAAAGAGTCACGAGGATATGAGTCATCTGAAATCTAGTACACCAAATCACTCCACTCCACTCTATAAATAAAATGTTTTACTCATAAATGACTCCGTAGCCAGATACACTAATTCAGCTCTCACGAGGCTGATCAGAAACAGTGTGATGGTGAGCTGTCTCTCAGGTGCCACAATCTTTGATATCTCAGGGGTCCTTAAGTATCTCATACCTTACAGTTATGATTGTGACATGATGTTGATCCATGTGGAGGTAAATGACTTGGTGCCCAAAACCATGAGGGATATGCAGAGAGACATATCAGAACTGTCCATGCATGTCACACCACCTTGCTCTTGAGCAGAATCTCTGAATGTACCTGTAATGCAGGGTTTAAGAATCCTGTTTCTTTGCTCTAGCTGGTGTCCTTCCAAGGGATTCATTATGCGTCAGCTTGGGACATGATGTTTGACAGCCCTACTTGCTATGCTAAAAGTGGTTTGTCCCTCTCGTTTCAAGGCTTCTGTATTCTGGCTAATACCGTTGCTGCCCCAATAGTACATTTTCAGCATATCCCAGGTAATGTATCTCCCAACTTAACAAAACAAACAAGTATTAGATCACATCAAGGTGGGTATGCTCAGTGCCAAGAGTATCAATAACCTGACCTAAAGATCCTATTGCATATGAAGCATATCCATGTGTGTGATCATTGAAACTTAATTTAAATGTTCGTACTACATCCCCCTCTTTACCTGGGTTTTGTGCATACCATACATTTTGACATGGTGTCAACTACTGTAGAGTCTCTGTTTATTACAGACCACTTTGCATCCAGACAGATATTCAGAGACTGACAAACTGAACTCATTCAGATATAAAGCACACTTAATTGGACCAATTATCAGTTTGTAGCCTGTTACAGGTCCCACTCTATGCACATCTTTAGAACTTTATCACTGAAAATTCTATATGCAAATATGAGTCTCCTCTGAATGTACCTGTAATGCAGGGTTTATAGGCCAAGAGTATCCCTGGTCATAAAATTCTTAAATATCAACCCAGTCTGTCTTAAGCTCTACTGGCTCAAACAGAGTCTTGGAACACTCCTGAACTTACTATAGCTGTTTCTGAATTTATACCTGTATAATGATGGATTGTTTCTACACTTAGCCACATGGCTATCCACTTATTTGGCTATTTCAGGCTTTTTTTTTAATTGGAGGCATAGCTTTTCATGAATTAGATGTGTTTTGTTTTGGCTTATTTTCAACTCACCTGGGATTCCTTGTTAAAGAGTCAGAGAAGGTATAGTTATGACCTGCTTTTTTATCATCTTAATGATTTTTTTTTTAATTATTAAGGGGTTATTTTTCTTCTGTTTTTTTTTTTTTTTTTTAACTTTAACAGGGCGGCAAAGTGGACTTTGGAAATAAGATGAATATGGATATCAATAAAAAGTTAGTATTTTTGCAACAAAAATATGAAAAACCAGGAACCAAAAACAGCCAAAGCTGAAACACAAATGAAATGCAGGATCAGCAGCTCCACAAAAACAGGCTTTATTGCATACAAAACAGGATTCAGCACTTTCGTCTGTCTGTATCTCAAGACTTCCTCAGAATTAATTAAAAAATAGTTCACACCCATCTCTTTAAATACTTGTTCACTTGTTTTGGATCTGTTTTTTGTGGAGTTGCTGGCCCTGCATTTTGTTTGTGTTTCGGCTTTGGCTGTTTTTAGCATTTTTGCATTTGAGGACTTGATCAGCATGCCTGGACATTTTAGAAGTACAATATAGCTTTTGGACTTTGCATGGCATTACTATTACATTGTTGGTACTGGATGTTTAATGTAAGAATATCATTAGTATGTATACATTTTATTTTATTTTACATTTTCAGTTTTAATGTATTGTTTTCCTGTCTGCTTTTGGTTGCATTGAATACAGGTAATGCAAGGAGAGCTCAGTTGGCCTGTTAACTAAATGTATTTTATAGCTGCAATTAATGCTTTGATATAATTTTTTTTAATTAGGATTGAGCTACCATGGAAGAGTTTTCGTGGCTGTTTATTTATTAAGAACTCAGAGGACAATGAAATGTTGAAAATGTTTGTGGAGGAAATTCCAAATGTGTGAACTGTAGTTCCTGAGAAAACAAATGACACCAATAAAATAAATGAAATTTATTTCTACTTTTGTTGCAAATAGTCCAGGTTCATTGTCAAGATTTTTCATGTTATTAATTAATGTGTGGACCCACTGTGGGAGCCAGGTATAGTTCCATCTGTGAAGCTTCTAAGAAAGTTTACTACATTGAGTGTATTTCACATGATTTTTGTTACACAAGCAAACAGTAAGGGAATAAGTCAAAGAAGGGTACCAGAGCATGTCTGAGGTATAAAAATTAAGGATAACAAGAATGTTTTAAATAAGCACAGTAGAAGGCCATAATTTCCAAAACATTGAATTTTTTGAAGTGACTTGGATGCCGTTTTAGAAAGACATGAATTGCTTTGGCAGTTAAGATTTAATGTCTTTAGTTTATGAGGCCGAAATGAAAATGTTTGTTTGACAAGTTTTTTGAAACTGAAAACATTACATTATTAACTCACGGATATCATAGTTATCCATGAATAGGGTATTTTTTAGTATTTTTACTTTTGTTTTGATGTTGTCATCGGTCTAGTTTGATAATGCATGATGTCACAGGATTTTAAAGTATGTAAGCAAGATGTTAGGACTAAACTTTTGCCTGATGAAGTTCATGCATTTTTACAAAATGAAAGTGCTTATCTGTTTTATTTTATTATTTTTTACTTACCAAAGTTTTTCTGAATTTATATTTGATGTCATTGTGATGTTTTTACTATCCCCGGGATTCATGAAGCTTGCGCCAGGCGGTCTAAGGCCAAATATGGCCGCCGAGCGATTCAGGTATGATCCGATTCCACGTGCACTACCAGCGTATGCCAGACCTGCACAGCTCTTAGTGCATGTATGCTAATCACCCCATGTGCAGTAGTGCAGCATGCAAATGAAGGTATATAGCGATTCATGAAGTGGTGCAGGCGTAGCGTAAGCATACAGAAATGTAAACCAAAAAAAAACAGTTTACGTTTTTTCAAACAGAACATCAGAGCCATGAAAGTGGACCAAACTTACGTATTACACAGTTAACATATGCCAATGGCTAAATATACAGCCAATGGCATAAAAAAACATGCACAACACATAAAAAATAACATTTAATGTCATGGCCACACTAACGCAAAGTACAACTGCAGGGCATGTGTGTGCAAACGGGAACACAAGGAAAATATATATAGATGTTATAGAATTGCAATGTAACACAAATCATGATTTCGCCATAATAGTCAATGGTATGCATGCTACACCACAACCAAGGTGCAAGGGTTGCTAGGGGTCTGTGACAGTGTTCGGCACGGTAACTATGAATTAGTAGTCAATGCCATGCAAATGAGGCAAGTAATACTGAATCGCAAACGCCTTTCCGGCGTAAGGCTGTACCACATGGCGTAGCAGTATAACACCGAGGAGTGGCCTGGAGGTATACATGACATCAGCAGAGGGGTGTGTCACCGTAGCTGTAAGCACATTGGAGCATTGCTAATCCAGGTTTCCCATTGCTAAGCAAAGCTGCAGGATAGGGGTGTGGATGTAGCCATAGCTTTACTTAGCTGAGAGCGCACAAGGTGACCAAAAGTGCATGTGTACGTGGATGACAATGTGCTCGAAACCTGGTAAATGGCTGCTCGCCACGCGCACCACAGCTGAAACACAAAGGTTACGGGAAAACAATAAGGAAATGCCGCAGTAGGGTAACTGGAGTACAACTGAGTAATTAAGACCTATTAACTCACAGTGGGCCATTGACAGTAGCTAACAAGGCTGCTAGCAGCAAACTGCAGAACTGGAAAGGGGAGGTGCCAGATTGCAAAGAAAAGAGAACTGTCACAACAGAGCAAAACAAACCTGCAGTAGATCGGCTATACAACACATTTCACAACACAATCCTGGGTTGGGAAAGTACAAAACAAGAAAGAAGGCTGCTGGATGCATGCCTGACAATGGGAGGGGAATCGGTTTGAAAAATGAAGGCAAGGGTAAGAAGTGATACATGGCAGCCAAATGTAATTCAACACCAAAGGCACCACAATAGCAGTACCTGCAGTAAAACACATAAGTAAGATACCCTGCAGCTCAGATTGTACATACACACCCTATGACATCATCAGCTTCCAAAGCACAATAGTATAAAATGTGAAGGCACCTCACACACACACTGGTGTATTCACAAACACTGCACCATTGGTGTAAACAGATGGGGAACTTTTACAATGTACATGTTGGGAGATGCCATAGCTGTAATTCATCAGCATGTGTTCGAGACTGAAGGTGGTGTGGAGGATGATGCTGACAACCACCTCAGGCACCGGAGGAGGAGAAGAGTGTTCAGACCAAGGGTAACCTACCAGGGGCTAGATGAACTGGAGATAGTAGACCGTTACAGGGTGGACAGGGACATCATACAGCAAATCATTGAGCTGTGCCAGCCATGCCTCAGAGCCAGAAACAACAGAGGGGAACCCATCCCAGTGGACACAAAGGTACGTGTAAGCTTGAGAATACTAGCCACAGGTACATTTCAAAGGCCAACTGGAGATATCATGGGGATCTCACAGGCATCAGCATCCAGGGTACTCCACCAGTTCCTGGATGCCATGTTACCACATGCCAATGAGCATATATACTTCCCCCGAACTCAGGAGGAGTTGGCTAGCAATATGCACCTCTTCCACCATGTGGCAGACTACCCGGAGGTACTGGGTGCAATAGACTGCATGCACATACATATCAAGTCACCACCCGGTGAGCATGGTAGGCACTACATAAACCGCAAGGGATACCACTCCATCAACTGCCAGGTTGTGTGTAATGCCCAGAGCATTATCATGGATGTGTGTGCTGGCAGCCCTGGAAGCTACCATGACTCCCACATCTGGCATGCCTCACAGCTGTACCAGGTATTTGTCAGGGGGGCATCCCATATGGCCACCTTATGGGGGATGCTGGCTCTGCACTGGAGCTGTGGATGTTGACCCCCATCAGAAATGCACACACATCCATGCAAGAACACCATAATGAGGCACACACACAAACCAGAATCATCATAGAACATGTGTTTGGGATGCTGAAATCATGGTTCCATTGCTTGGACATATCTGGTGGAGCCTTGCAGTACTCTCCAGGCACGTGTGCCCACATTTTCATAGTATGTGCCATGCTACATAATATGATCCTACGGAAAAAGCTGTAGCAGGGACATAATGGTGAAGGCCCTAACAGCCCACCGCAATTGCCAAGGGCACCACAGGCACAGAGGGATTCAGACCACGAACACCCTGTGCCAACCCCAGTAGGCAGACGGAGATGTGCCCAGTATGCCCATGGCTTGGCAAAGAGGGAACGTATAGCACATACACTGACAGTGTAGGCCCCTATGGACTGACATACTTCTCCACCTGCACACACAGTAAAATGGATGGCACACACACACGACCACCTGTAAATTGTCATGTATAGGTGGTCTACTGTGTGCATCCTACATAGGCAGCCCTCAGCAATTGCACACACAACTGCTATTGGCACAAGGTAAGTCAATACCTGAACAGTAAATTAAGCTAACAGCATGTTCTGATACTGTATGTATAGGTGGCAAGGTGTAGCACATAACAGTGTGTGGCTCACTGTGACATGGATTCTCCTAGCTGGAGCACATCCATTAAGCAGCACTTGGACATACCATTAATAGGTATCATCCAATATGTAAACTAACTAAGTTACACATTTGTTTGTAGTATGGAGGAACAGTCGTAGAATGGTATACATACTAAACACCATAACACTTGTACATATCCCAGATGCCCCAGTGGTAAAGCCACTGACTGTCTCGTGCATGGTCCCGGTTCCACAACCTGCAAGGGCTGTTACGTAATTCTGATGTCCCAAATAATGGATGTTGGATGCAGGTCATTAGAGCATGTTTAAGCACATGTTAGCGGGTTTTTGTGCCGGTAATTGCCGGTAAGCGTCGTTTAAACATGACTACACAAATATGCGCAACACAGGTCTAACCTTTGCTGAATATCACGTAGATCACGGGCAAAGCTGCCCAGAACAGCTGAACTGTGTGTTATTTACCCTTGTACTAATAGTGCCTGCTCTGAGAGGTAAAACAACCACTGCCAGGATTACAACATGCAACCATGTAAACAATCTTCACAATAACCTACCACTAAGCTACCTGAGATGTACCAACGGCAGATAAGTATTGTGACAGGTTAAAACACAAAAGGGCGGAGTTCGGGAAATAGTATATACTGCCATGTACCCAACAAAAGGTGTATTCTCTCTCTCTCTCTCTCTATATATATATATATATATATATATATAATATAGAGAGAGAGAAAAAGTGATAGAGAGATATATGTCGATATATATGGATATACATATATACGCAAATATATAGATAGGTTAACAACATCTACACAACCATGGAGGTACATATAAATATGATGCTACCAAATACCGAATGCTTTACATACTGACGCGTGTAATCACGAGGCTTAAAGACCACAGTACCGGAACACTAGAACCGCGAGTACTATTATCACGATGTTAAGGGACATTTAGTTAGTGCTTCTGGTGCTGCAGTCCAGGTAGGTACTGTGTTTAAGTATGTTTCTGATTGCTGTAGTGTAAGTGTGTGTTCTGAGTGTGGTGTGTGTTTCCGGGGGACTGTAATGTGTGTGTGTGGGTTTGCTTCATGTATCTGTTTGTGCTATTTCAGAGGTAGATTATTACAGTAGGTGTGGTGTGGGGGGGGCACAGCCACCCACATGCGGTGTGTATGGGGGCATGGCCACCTGGCCATATGTAGTGTAGGATGGTTTGTTTGGATGTGATGGGTAGCAGTGTGTCGGTGTGTGCGTGTGTGTGTTCTGTGTTTGTGTTAGTTCTGGGAGTCTGACTGTCGCGAGTTTGAGTGTTTGGTATTGTGGGGTTTTGGAGTCTGGGAATGGTAATGTGGTCGTTGGAAGTGTGTGTGTTCCTGAATCCATGGGTATGCCGTATACAGCAGATGAAGTCTTCAACTATGTGCATAACATGGACCATAGCAATCACACATTCCACCACGACCGAACGTTATGAACAAAGGATATGGAGAGTATATATGTCTATACACTATTACAAATATGTGCTATGGACATGAGCCAAAGATAGGGTTACCACCTGTCTCACCTTGCGAGGGGCAGTCCGATGTGTGTCATGCAAATGTCCCACTATGGCCATTTGAAAAGGTGGCAACCCAAGCCAAAGAGTTTCAGTCACTAACACAACTCCAATGAGTGCAAATATCTGTGACAGAAATACATGAGACAGCTTTCATGTAGCAACATTTCATTACATACCGATGTATTTCCGAAGGGATTGAAGGACCAACATCACCTGCATGCTATACAGGAACCAATTAACAATGGCTTAATGAATAAGCCTGCAATTACCATAGTATTAGTCTACTAAAGGATAGGTCTTGAAATAGGGAAGGAGCCCTCACACACATATCGAATATGTATAAATGCAGTTCCTACACACCTGCATCTGCTATGTACACCCCCTACATCTCCCCCACACCCGAAACAATTGCAATACAGACTGTAATAACATCACAAATATCCACTCTCTCTATGACATCTGCAGTAGCCTTAACATACCTTGTGAGAGACACACTATAATGGCCCTATGTGAAATCATTGCTGTTGTACAATGGAACAGACACCGATGTTACAGGGTTTGGTTGCAATAATCCTGTATCAGATGGCTGATATAACAGCTAGACTCACATGTAGAACTACATCCTCTAGCCATTACACACAATCCATGGGGGCCATGAAGTTAATATATCTCTGTGTGTCTCCATATAGCTGTTGCAATTCATCACAAACAACACATCCAGCCAGTCTTCCTCGAAGGTAGGGCAAAGGGACAACGCCCAAGTGGAGTATTCAACTATACCCCACTGTTGCCATGTCATTGGTTAATGGAGTAGCTGCACAGCTGATGTAATCGTCTACTCCAGAACACCAATTGGTGGCAGGATACCACATGTTACTAATATCTAAGTATAAAAGGATGGCTTGTCATACATTCAAACCGTATGTACATACAAGAAAAACATTACAACAGAAAAAGAATAGGACTTATATTATCGTCAACTCGGGATACTAATAAGGTATGTAGAACACACAGTATGTTAGTGCATGTAGTACCTGTTCTGTATTAATTAAAGTGTACGCAATGCATATAGTGGGAAAAGGTATTATGTAGTGATGTATTGTTGAGCATAGTAATGCTCGTAGAAATTGTGTGTACTGCTGTGGGCCACAAGGTAAACACCTCATACACCACAAGGGATGCTATATAAGGACTTTAAACACAAGTCCACTTCAGCCACTGTCAGTGGCAGGGTTTGTCCAACAAGTACATGCCATAACAGGGGATAGTATATGTTGATATACTGTAACAGTAGGCATATGTATGGGCATATAACTGAGAATAACATGTCTAAGGTGGTCCTGCTGTGCAATTATGATTTGCATTGTGGGATATTGTGGCAAAAATGTGAAATGTACAGTATTGTAGGTAGATATGTCTAACATTTTACATAGCATTACTGTTATGTTATGCAAACATCAGGTATGTCTATTGGCATGTACAATACACAATAACAGGATACATATGACTTGTAGTCACCAGACAGTGTATCAGCATGATAGCTAATTGAAATGGAAAAGCTAGTCAATTATCCATGCAAAAGGACATGTAATAGCTTCATAGGTTCATAGTTAGGTACTATGCTGTCTGGCCAAGGCCATTCATAAGCCTAACTACAGTGTTTTCACTTGCGGCATCTCCCTAGGTTAGTGTCCTGTGCCTGTGAACAGCAGAGCCATTCATTTCCTGTGCCTCTGTACAGCAGAGCCACTGCAGTGATCCCTGGTGTACATGTCTGTCTCCCATCCACCCATCGAGGTATCTCTCTTGAAGAGTGCTAGTGAGGGTACCTGCCTGATGTACATAGGAATCATGTTCCAAAGCATGGTGAGTATCTGGGTCAGGAATGTATCCCACAAGCACAACCTAGTCATTGTTGCATTTAGGTACATATCCCAGAGCATGTGGCTCTCAGTGGCTTTTGTTTATGTGGAGCATATCCATCAAAATTGTTTTGGACATGATCCTTGTATGTTCAGCAGAGATCGCCTCCAAGTATGCGGTATGCAAACAAGTATAGTTGGGGTTTCTGTAGTTGGGCTGCATACGTCATCTTTTGGAGGTCAGTATTCCTCTTGGTGTGGTAATGTTGTGGTATTTAAAGCCGTTGCTGTTGTCTCATAAGCTACATCCCAAATGGGGTGTTGTACCCTTTAATGTGTTTCATAAGTCATGAGTAGAGAGGCACAATGGCTGCCTTTGTTCTGGCTACAAACCCATTAGAGATTAGGGTGGCCATGTAGAAGGATATCCACACCACCTTGGCAATATGGTTATCAAAGGATTGAATGCTATCTACTTGGGTTCTAAGATCCCTTATTATGTCTTATGTATGTAGGGGACTACCCCCTATGTGACAGTCCATGGGTGATTGGTGTAATCCAAAGGGGATGTCTATGTACCTTGTGGCATGCAGCTTGAGGCCATGTTATTGATACCAGGTATCTGTCCAGTGATACCCTTATGGAGGGTGTCTGTATCAGCAGGGGAATCAATCTTGGCCCCTAGTTTGCAGTTGTCTGCAAACCTATTCAGGGTAAGTCCTCCTGTGCTAGCCTGTACCTCAGAGAAGTATATACTGAACATGAGGGGCCCTATGACCGAGAACTGGGGGACGCCAATTGTAACTGATTTACATTAGGAACTAGGGTATGCTACCCTCACTGTGTGGGTTCTGTCCATGAGCCACTGTGCATAACATCTCGGGACATAGGGGTTAATGTGCAGGTGGATGTGTATGTTGACAATACCAGAATGGGGAACAGTGTTGAAAGCCTTTGAGAAGTCAAGATAGGCTGTGTGGACCTCCTTACCCTCATCTACTGCCTTGGTAACTGTCGCAAAAGACTCCACCAGGTTTAGGAGGCATGGTCTGGCCCTAACAAATCCAAACTGGGTGGGATGAAAGGTTTGGAGGCCACCAATGTCTCTGTGAATGAGATCCATGATGATGTGCTCCATAGCCTTGCAGAACAGTCTAGTCAGGCGTATAGGGCAATAGTTCCCCTGGTCCATTGTGGCACCACCTTTGTGGAGTGTGATAACTGTTGCTGTGTGCCATTCAGGGGCCACAATGCCTGATGCAAGGCTATTAGTGAATATGGTGCCCAAGTGGGGAGCCATTTCATTCTGAAGTTCATGGAAATCGCAGCCTGGGATGTTGTACGGTCACATGGATGCTGTGTTCCTGGCTTTAGAGAGTGCAGCTTTGAAGTGCGTAGTTGTGATCGCAGGAACTCTGCATCATTCCTGTATATATATGGGCCCTTTAGGGTGTGAGAGGGGTGTAAAGTTAGCACTGAACCTATCTGCCAGGATGTTGCCAATATCAGTTGGTTCTGCAATGTTCGTGCCTTACTGCTCTATGTCAGAGCAGATGTGGGTATCGCCATCGAGAGTAGTGACATACCTCTAGAACGCTTTGTGGTAGCCCTTGGAAATAGTCGTGGTAATGTTTATGTAACTAGCTTTGGAGGATGTGATAAGGGATCTCAGATTCTTACTTAGGCTTACCAGGGAGCTCCTCCACTCATGTGATTGTACTCTACTTTGCAACAGTCTCCTCCTTCTGTAGTACATTATGTCCATGGCAGTGGACCACCAGAGTGGTGTCCATTTTCGGTGGGTACCATCATGGCTCTGTTTGGGATAGCATGATCCATGCAGTTGTGTAAGTGCTAATTAAGTGCAGTTGTGCATGATTCAGTGGTTGTAACAGTATTGTCCATCTGCACGGGTGTCATGACGTTTACTACTGCTGTCATAAGAAGCCTGAAGTTGGCTTTGTAGAAATATTGTACTGTGTTTTCTGTAAAGGGTGTGGTGCTGGGATGTGGCTAACAAGGGTGATTAGCGTACGTTCGGATCTGACCAACGAGGAGATAACCCCAGGTCTGGAACATCAGTCACATATGCTGGTAATGACCAGGTCTAGGATATTGTTGGCCCTGGTGGTGGTGTGGATAGGTTGATCCAGGCGATTGGAGTTTATGAATCACAGAAAGCATTGGCCTAATGTGTCGGTACATGAGTAGATATCCCAGTCAATGGTGGGGTAGTGTCAGTCGCACATCAGTAGTCTCTGTTTGAACCCTACATTCCAGTACACCAAGAAGTGTGGACCGTTAACCGTGGGGTATGGTGTGAGATCTGTAGCAAGCTACAATTTGTATAGCAGTTATGGCCAGAGTTAGTTGCATTTGGATTACCTCTGATGCATTGTGCTAAGCAACCAGCCTGGAGATGTGGATATCCTTGGGAAATATGGACACACCTACGCAGTGGGTGTTCCAGTCCTGGTTACATGACTGAAAGGTGTGGTATGAGTAATAGCCTGGTAGTGCAGGGGTGCTCTCAGGAGTCTAGAAGCAGGTCCCAGTCACTGCACAGATATCGAAGTGGTCCATTACAAGGAGTGCCTCAGGTGAGTACTTTTGAGATGAAGACATCAAGCATTGAGTAGCATTACCCTCAGGTTTTGCTTGCTTGTTCCTGTTATGGCGGTGAATATGTTATTTGAACCGTGTCTAAAACAGGCACTATAGGAGCAGCAAGAGCCTTAGCCATTATCCGTAATCCCAGGACCGACAGGTGCAGGCCATCTGTGCCAAAGCATCGTGTTCTTGACCATGTCATTCAAAGCAGACATATACTGGATACCCTTGGAATAACACCAGAAGCATAGCCAATTGTTGAAGTAAATAATTTTGTCCTTGTACTGCGTTATCAGTCTGGATGATGGCCGAATGCTACTCAGGGCTAGGGCAATACCAGCCTGGGCTACAAGATCAGAGAGCTATTCCATGTTTCTTTACATGTAGTCCAGGAAGGTACATCTCAGTTCATTCACACTAACATGGAGAATGACACAGTCATATTGTACTTGTTGTGGAGTGACCTGAGTGCATAGGTTATATTGCGGATCCTGTTACCTGACAGGCAGCTGACAGTAACTATCATCTTGAGTAGCCTGCTGAGTGGGACATCAGTGTGACCACCTATAGAGTCACCTATGACTAGTGTGTTGGGTACATTATATCACCCTATTGGCTGTGGTTGATGGGCACACTGAGTCTGTGGGCTATAAGTAATTGGTGTTGTGTTGGGGGATGAGGGCTGCCTGCTTTTCTGCTTTGGAGTTCTGTGTTGCCTAGATAGAGTAGTATTGAGAGGCTCTGCAAATGTTGTAGTCTTACTATGTGTGGCCTGTGGTGATGGAGATCTAGTGAGACTATGTGATGAGTGTGGTGTGGTGCAAACATTTAACATCCCCATATGATTGTCAGGTTCAGTCTGGGTTGGAGAGAGCTTTACCTCCAGCATGGCTAGATATGTGCATCTCCCACAAGTTGTAGTGTTGTATGTTAGGAGGGGAGTATTGACTGTGTACATGAGACAATTTCTATATTGCCTCATAATGCCCATATTCATCATATAGACAGACGATAACACTGGGAATTGACACTTGGACATGCCTGAATATTTAACTACTTCCCACTAGATATGTGAGGAAAGTGTGTACAAGAGCTGTTTTACTCTAAGCAAGCAGGAAATGTAAGTACAAACAGTGTTTACCTGTAGGTAATGAGGAGGACTGAGTGCTATAGTAATTAGTAGCTCATGAAGTGCTTACATGTTCTGAACAAGTGCTGAGCATGAATAAGCATATAGATAGGGTGTTGGATAACATAAACACACTGCCCCCCCCAACAGGTATACAATCACATATCCATGAACACTACAGAGCACCTGTAACCATAACTATGATGGTACAAGTTGCACTCAGGCTGCATGGAACCTGTCCACATCCCTGATTATATCAAAACAGTTTGCTCGACACATACACATCATGTAAAACATAGCTTCATGTCAGTCTGTGAAAACACTGAATGGTGCACACCAGCAGTTATCACAACCCGCAAAGTGGAGACACCACTCATAATGGGAGGCACTGCACTACTACCCTGCTGAGTCTGGTCTGAAAGTCCATGAACCTTAATCAACGTATATGTTCTTAGCAGTACAGATGTAGATGACAGTACGAATGATTTCACACATATCATACCTGTGACAGGTCATAGGACATCATCACCCATACTGTGTTCCACCTACACTCAGTATACTAGATGTACCTTTGTATGTCACAGGAGTGTTCTGCCAGTGGACTGTTGACAGAACCAACAGTACAAACGGTGTCTGGGTAATATGTGCATATTACACGAGTGGCAGCTACAGTAAAACAGGGTTAATTCATTGTACTCCCCCTCATTGTAGCCCATACCACACAGACAAATGGGAGGCATCTGCCTATGTAAGTATGTGAATGGCTATGACCTAGGAGCAATAGCTGACTCAGTGTTGTGGACAACATACAGAAGGGGCTTTGTGGGTGAGGTGTGTGACATATGTGCACAATCTGACAGCTGCATATTGCATTGTCATCACTAGGTTAATAACCCTGTACCCATGAACTACCACCTAGGCAGCGGTCAACATAATGGACAGTGTGTAAGTGATGCTGCTGTGCAGTTTACCTCCCTGAACTAGTGACATCACCAAGTCTATTAGGTAGTCATAAGAGGCAACCCTAGTCATGACAGGAGGCCATCCATGAGCATGGAGATCATTGTACAGCCATACTCATCACTCAAGTAGCCAATATCGGATCACATATCACCTTTAATGGGTATTGGCCATGTTTGGATGGGCGACACCAGCATTCACAATCCTCATCTCCACTATGTAGCATGATGCCTACCCTGCATAAAGACATGTCCAACACTGTGATGTTGGACATGCTACACGTACATATCCTGATCTGAAATACATATGTCATGGACATCCACCCTCTTAGTACAAGGATCGCCACATGCTGGACAGATCCTTGTGCCATACACGTTACATACTCCTGCCATACTATGCAACCCTGTCCAGCAAAGCTGCACATTTCACCTCTGTCAGACATGGTGTGATGACCACATGGTAGATGTATCATTAACCGTGTGGATCAGTTATGTGGCACTGCTTCATCTGGCGCCAGAAACACGGCTGTCAGCTATAGCTAGGTAACCTTAAATCCTAGGCTCATACATGGCCCAGGGCATACAGACTACTAGATGACCTTGGCCATACATGCTATAGTTGATAACCATCCTTGCAAATACCATCAGGCTAGCCAGTGTCCCATGTGTATCACATGTGCAACACAGGCGATACGTGGCAGGATGTTGAACTGCTGTACAGTGCCGTGTAGATGTATATGGCAAAACACATGCATGTAAAGGCTTCCATGTGCATGTCTGCATTGTCACAGGTCATGCCCGTTAAGGCAGTGTATGTGTTTATATGTGACATATACACGGCATCAAGGTCGACAGCATTAATGTGGACACATCCAGGCATGTGCTGATAGGTAAGAACACCAGTACAGGCAAACAGACATGCCTACATCAAGACAGCTTCCACATGGAGTATGAGCAATGTAATCAGGTGACACACATATATGGTGATAATATCCAATCCCCATTGGGTGTCACATGTGTGTGATACAAATATGTCAGTGGTGTCAGTGTCATGAAGATTTGCAAAGACAACTGTTTATATGTAATAAATGTGATACACATGTATGTGCAGCTGTATTTCTATGCATCTCTGAGATATTGTGACCTTTCTCCATCATTATGTCTTCCAGATATGCCATGAGCAAGGCTCCCAGCCTATACCCGCTTGGAGGATGAGGCCCTTATACCTTACCTCCAAGACAACTATGATGTCCTGTGTAGCCATGTGCCACAGGATGAACAGCAGTGGGATGACCTGTGGAAGGAACTTCGCAGGAGGGCTAATGATGTGGATGGCCATAACAGCACATACCAGCAGGTGTACAGACATTGCACGGACCTGATCAGATGTGAGAAACAGTGTGCAAATGCAATTGCCAGGGAACAAGGTGCAACAGGTGGTGGGCCACCAACCCAGCCTCCACTCACATGTACCGGGGAGTTACTGGCCAACCTGGGGACACTGTCAGAACAGCATCCACAAACCTTAGCTGACATTGTGGAGGTGGGTTTCTCTCAACCACTGAGCCTGGAGTTGCCTGGTAAGTCACTACTGCACATATAACTATTATAACCCATATAGTTGGATGTGTCACTGTACAATATGTAATGTAATATCATATGCAAGGCATGTATACACACATGCCACATACTATAGTATGCTACTCTGTGTATGCACACATGTGCATACTCCATAGTATATCCTATTGTACTGGCGAATTTGTTAACATGCACATTGCACCCTGTAGCTGTCATACAGGTGTGGATAATGATCATACTGCTGTGTCACCCCTATATAGGTACCTCTGGCGTTCTGCTGAGACAGCAGGCCATTGCAGGTGAGACAGTTATAAGTATCAGGCATGTTAATGCACAGATCTATTCACCATGTGGCCAGTTAACACATGTACACATAATGTATGGTCCGGTCACAATATACAGGTCGCATCCATCACACTGGCTACCCATGTGCAATACTTACAAACTAAGTGAAACACTGACATGAAACCTCAGAAACTGTCATTGCTAGATGTTGGACAGCTGTGCATACAATGGTGGAGGTGTTGTTCAATGTAGGAACATGTTCTACACATCAGAACTACACATGTGGGGTACACAAACAGTACTACACAGTGAGCTGGAGTATGGGCAGCCCACAGGATTCACCATTGTGGATTATGCCCCTGCTATGAGTGCACACATTGTGATGTGCCATCTCACATGTCCATGACATGTAGTGGGCTGGCTGCAACATTGTCTCACTATCCCATAAAACATACCCCACATACCAAACATTCAACCCTTTGTCTGCATAACCCTGTGGACAGTGGAGTATATGACATCTATGGGTGTATGTCATATGGGACAACACAAACATGTGAGATAGACGGCCATCACAACCGACTGGCCAACACATGTTCACACATGGCCATGGAGGATGGCCAGAGACATGTAGCAACACACAGTAGATGTGATGTGTTTGTGTGTACACCCTGTTGTACATTGGCTACACATGGTCCAACTATAGCCTTTGTTGAATGGTTATATTGCAGATGTGGAACACTGGACATCCTACAAGCCTGTGCATAGCTTGTGGAGGCGTAACTTCATTTGACCACATAAGATGTGTTGAACATCATGACTGTGTCACAGCATGACAGTAGTTACCTGTACAACATCCACATACATACACAGAAACCACATCAGGCCACAGATACAGTAAATTTCCCTTGCTGCTATTGGACATCACTGTCAGCCGTGCATCTCATGTGTGTGGTACACAAATGTCATGTGGGACATGGTGTATTGACAAGTCTGCCATGTGTGGACATGGTTGCCAGGCAGCTAAAATATGTTTGCAGATGTGCAGGGGTGTCATCTGTATGTCCTTCACTGACATGTTTCACACATTCCACATCATGGTTTAGTGTGTATACACCTCAGCAACATGGGTCACAATCCACAGTATATATGTATTGTGTATGCACACAGTCATGGCTATGCACTGTGTCTGTAATTCACACTGCATAGCAATAGAGACACCTCATGATTCCATGCAATAGCACTGTGTCTGTACTTCACACTGTATAGCAATATAGATGCCTCATAATACCCTTCAATGGTCATGCACATCTGCTAAATGTGCATTTTATCTATAGGGCGGACAGACAACACTGCAATGTGACACCATTACCCCACTGTATATGTGACAGGACACCATTGTGTTAAACATGTATGCATGTCAATGCACACGTCAGCAGATTACATGTCATACTACATGTTAATGTCACGGTCATATGCCACACATCAGCCATGTGTACTGTTAACCTGTGCTTGTCCACATGGTGTAACTCAGGGATGCATGCTTACTACCATGATTGTGTGAAATGTATGGCTTCTGCTATGACGCATGCTTGCTGTTGTGTGCAACCCAGGGATGTATGATAACTACCACTATTATTGTCTGAGCTGCATGCCATCTGCTGTATCACATGCATGTTGCATGCCTTCTGTCAAATCACATGCATGGTGTGTGTGTGTGTGTGTGTGTGTGTCTGTGTTGTAATATAGAGTCTTTGTTTGCCTTCACAGGTGATGTAGGTGGGTTACCTTCCTGCGGACCATCTGATGTTAGTGTCCTCACAGACTCTAGCAGTGAGGATGAACATATGCTTGAGGCACAGGCAGGGTTGTCAGGGGCTGAATCTGTGCCATTGGTTACCATTCCACCTATATCCCCCTTATCCTCGCACACAGATCTCATTCCTCACACATACTCCATCACCAGTGGCCATAGAGGAAGGACAGTTAGCATGTGGTAGCTTGGAACAGGAAAGTGTGGTGGCTACGGAAGGTGTGCATTCACACCATGGTGTCAGGCAAATGACTGGAGATGGGCCACACAGGCATGTGGCCAGTGCTGCTCGTAGGAGGACCTCTGGCCATCATGCCCCTGCAGGACAGAGAGCAGCAGCTAGTGTCACCAGACGCATGTTTCAGGCTGTAATGGTGGCACAGGCATGTGCTGAATGGCAGAACAGAGAAGGGCAGAGGCTTCAGAGGGCTGCTATCCATTCTTTAAACGACAACATCCAGGCATTGGCAAATGCTCAACAGCCAATTGCTGAGGTTTTGGACAGATGATTGGGTGACATGGTTGGAATCATTGACAGTAGCATGACAATCGGTGAGTGTCAGCTGTCTGTGCTGGAACATCTAGTAGGGGTGAGGCGTAGGGCACATGGATGTAACAACAGTAACAGCATGTTGGTAATGATGTCCTGCTTCCCTCCTTCAGGTCTAATTGCATGTGCTGTTGAGTGCCAGTGTTTGCAGTTTCCCATGTGTAAATGTGGACTACTCACAGGTATGTATGGCAATACCAGCATGCTATTCGTAGCTTCAATCTCACTGTTAGAAATGCTGACATTCCAAAGATGTCTACACATCTACTGATCCAGGAGCATGGGAGCTGTGTACTAAGCTACAGTGGCTAGAGGTGTGACATCCATACTGGGTGACATCACAGGTACAGTTACATGGGGCGGGGAGTTTACATAGCGGTCTAGCTGATGACAAGGGTAGAGGCCAGTTGATAGCTTGAGGCCTCACTGTGTAGCAGTAATACACATTCACATTACAGGATGAGAACACACAACTACACACACACACACACACACACACACACACACACACACACACACACACACACACACACACACACACACACACAGGTATTTGCACACATGTATTCAGACACACAGTAACACGCCCACACTCACGGCATCAACGACGCTGTAACACACACACACACTTGATAGTGTTGAGGTGAGGACCCCTGCCTAAGTGGTAATCACCATTACAGTACTGTGCACCCACATGACGCGACACAGAGAATACACATGTGTAGGTAGTCAGTAATGCCTAAGATTGATGGCATCAACAGAGTAGTAGATTGCATCACCTGGAGGGGTTAGGGGTCCTATCTGTTCACTATGGTAACATACATCTTCACGCCACGGACCAGACAGCCATACATACATACACACACACACACACACACACACACACACACACACACACACACACACACACACACACACACACACACTGTGGAGTCCACAATTGAATGCACCTATGTCATGCACATACAGATAGCTCACATGTGTGTGATACACACCCCACCCCTGCCTATGTCTTGCTTTCTACACTGCAGTATGTACAGATCTCTACAACAGTGTACAGGAGTGTGAGTAAAAACTGGGATGTATTCCCCACCATATGTGGCATATATGGACACATAAGCAAACCCACATGGCAGTACTGTGAATCAAACACCTGCTATCTTATGATACATATGACAGACATGCAGCAGTATTGCCCGCATTACAATGTGTACCGATGTTACCTTTGGCAATTGTGCTGATATATGCACATGGGAGGTCTTAAGTGTTACAGGTGTCAAGTGATTTACAGTCAGTGACACCCTGACCGCTGTGTAGGTTGTATGTCTTCCCATTCAATTAACAGAAACATAGTTTAGTGTTTGCACATGTTATGGTAGGATGGCTTGTGACACACCTGTGAGCTGTCTTCAGCAAACATCCATCTGCAAAGATGGCCCACCATTTAGTTATGTCCACACATCCATCCATACCTGATGTACATCTTACCATACTGTCAGTATATCACCATATACAGTTGGCAATGATGGGGCTGCATTGCAACTGCATGTTGTAGTAAGACACATGTCACCTGCAAACATCAGCTACTGCACATGCATGGTAGCTGAACACACACCACTACATGTACATGTGTGTAGGTCCTACATTCCTGTCATTTAGCCATGTTTGTAGGCATTGCAATTGGTGGACTTGTGTGATGACATACATGACACATGGATTCTTGTATGATATGATAGTTGTCATGGGTAACCAGTACAGAGGGAATGTTAACTCAGTCAATGTTTATATCACACCTTATGTACTGTTAGCATTCAACAGCCATGGACCTACCTTCCATGTGCATGTGTGTAATTGCTGTAGCCACCTGTCTGCATGAAGGACAGCAACAGCTATGCTATGCACATATGTGTTGTGTGTGTGTGTCAAGTACATATCCACAGCAGGTACATGCATGTCATATCCAAAGATGAGGGTGTTTACTGGTGTACAGCAACAGTCATCTGTTACTGCTGTATATAATGCAGGGCCCCTGTTATGTGTACAGCTGACCTGGTTACGAACAGTGGTATCATTGCATTGCATAACACATGATGCAACTGTGTCAGTACATGGGTAGTCTGCACAGTTTATGTAGAGCTAGGTACAGTCCACTGGTCATGGGTCACATGGTGTTGTACTAATATATGTTCTACCACATGTATGGATGTGTGTTGCTGGTCCAAGGACATGTTGATGTCTGAGGGCTACATCCTAGAATGTGGATTTTGACACTGTGATCTGCACCTGACACATCTGTGATGCCTTTTGAGTGTGTACTGGTCAGTACATGTGAGTGGCCTTCATGTAAGTGGGGACATCACCACCTGGAGCGGTCCTTAATGTGTTATGGCCCACATGTCTGTATCTGAGGTATACGGTGGTAGTGCTATTGTGCACAACTGAGCCTTCAGCCAGGTGTTCCACACTGCACAGATGTCAGTATTCCCCATTGTTAGATCTACATTGGGCAGCTGTGATTACGAATGCTACACATCTAGCACTGTTTAGCATACACATATAATGCAGTTGTCCTGTAGGTGTCAGGGTGTTAAACTGGTCTCAGGACATTCGTCTATGAATGGCACTATATGGGCGAAGTAGCCACTCCTGGCAGAACATCACCATGGGTGGTATTAGTATGCCAGGTTTAGATTGGTACATCTAAGGTGACGGACAGCAGCAGATGTTGTGTAGAAGACCAGTGTCAGATATTTGTAGTGCAGCATTCATGCTAACAATGACAACTATCAACACCGGAGTCCATTACAATGTGTTGTTCATGTCTAACTGTAATAGCATGGTCACTGTGCCCTTCCGTGTTTAGAATCAGAGTGCATGCAAAACAGCCCTTTGCTACTAAGTGTGTGAGCATGCCCAGTATAACATTGTGTAGATGGACACATAGTGCATTCCAAATGGCCGTGTGCTACTGTGTGAGCATGCCCAGTGCCACCTTGTGTCGGTTATGTGCCTCTATGTGTATGGGCACGGCCATTGTAACCCTGTATAGCAATAGTAGTCGTCCAGTCAACAGATGGCCATATCCCACTTCAGGATGGATTCCTACATTGAACACACTGGTTCACAGATATGTACATCGTAACTGCCAGCATACATGTCGATGTCCGCATTCTTAGAAGGTGATATTGACAGTCTTGAAAGGTGTAGTGTCTGTGGCATGGCTTTGTATCTATGTAGTATTGTAATAGTGGTCTGTAGATAGGCAGTTGTCCTGATCACACCACTGGGGTGTGTTTGTCTCCATCTGCCTGGGGACAGAAATATGCTTTTAGACTGCTCACACTCCATACAATCCCTATTGCCATCTTTTCCATTTCTGATGATGTCACCCATCTAGAAGTACACCTCTGGGAGTGCTGTGTCCCAGTAATCTCGGCAGCGTGTTCTGTAACTGCGTAATGCTGTAGTGTGAAAAGGTAGTTAGGTCTGTGTTCTAATCCCAGCCATGCCAACTGTGTGTGTGTGTGTGTGTGTGTGTGTGTGTGTGTGTGTGTGTGTGTGTGTATGTCTCCATCTGCCTGGGGACAGAAATATGCTTTTAGACTGCTCACATGCCATACAATCCCTATTGCCGTCTTTTCCATTGCTGATGATGTCACCCACCTAGAAGTGCACCTCTAGGAATGCTGTGTCCCAGTAATCTCAGTAGCAAGTTCTGCAACTGCGTAATGCTGTAGTGTGATAAGGTAGATAGGCCTGTGTTCTAATCTCAGCCATGCCAACTGTGTGTGTGTGTCTCTGTCTGCCTGAGGACAGAAATATGCTTTTAGACTGCTCACACTCCATACAATCCCTATTGCCCTCTTTTGCATTGCTGATGATGTCACCCACCTAGAAGTACACCTCTGGGATTGCTGTGTCCCAGTAATCTTGGTAGTGCATTCTGTAACTGCGTAATACTGTAGTGTGATAAGGTAGTTAGGTCTGTGTTCTAATCCCAGCCATGCCAACTGTGTATGTGTGTGTCTCTGTCTGCCTGGGGACAAAAATATGCTTTTAGACTACTCACACTCCATTCAGTCCCTATCACCATCTTTTCCATTGCTGATGATGTCACCCACCTAGAAGTACGCCTCTGGGAGTGCTGTGTCCCAGTAATCTTGGTAGTGCATTCTGTAATTGTGTAATGCTGTAGTGTGATAAAGTAGTTAGGTCTGTGTTCTAATCCCAGCCATGCCAACTGTGTGTGTGTGTCTTCGTCTGCCTGGGGACAGAAATATGCTTTTAGACTGCTCACACTCCATACAATCCCTATTGCTGTCTTTTCCATTGCTGATGATGTCACCCACCTAGAAGTACACCTCTGGGAGTGCTGTGTTCCAGTAATCTCAATAGTGCATTCTGTAACTGTGAAATGCTGTTGTGTGATAAGGTAGTTAGGTCTGTGTTCTTATCCCAGCCATGCCAACTGTGTGTGTGTCTTCGTCTGTCTGGGGGCAGAATAATGCTTTTAGACTGCTCACACTCCATACAATCCCTATTGCCAACTTTTCCATTGCTGATGATGTCACCCACCTAGAAGTACACCTCTGGTAGTGTTGTGTCCCAGTAATATCAGTAGTGCGTTCTGTAACTGCGTAATGCTGTGTGATAGAATAGACAGGTAGGTGCTCTATTCCAAGGCATGACAGGTGTGTGTGTTTGGTAGTCATATCCTATGTGTTGGTATCTGTGAGTGGCAAGCTCCAGGATGTGTAGAGGAGCGTGTTTTGTTGTTTTCCTATATAGTGTCCATAAATGTCACAATCGGCCAAGAGACTGGGTTGGCAAGACATACACATACTTTCGGCAATAGGTCTGGTGAGTAATGTCAGCAGCCCTAATCTTACCCTTAATACAGTCTGAACCCATGTGATGCACAGAAACACACTTGCCTTGATATTAACACCAGTACATAATGCAGGAGGCTCATGTGGTTTCCTTTTCATTCTTGTCTAATGTTTTGGTGTCACGTGGCCCACTGCTGTGATATATATTCCATATCTACATATGTGTGTGTGTATATGTATATATTGTGTGTGTCTCTCTCTCTCTCTCTCTCTATATATATATATATATATATATGTGGACATTAGCACACATAAATCTACATGATGGAATACATGTCCTATACTGTTGAATGCCTGTGCTGGATGATCTGTATGTGATAACCTCAGATGCTGTGTCCCAGTAATCTCGGTAGCACATTCTGTAACTGCATAATGCTGTAGTATGATAAGATAGTTAGGTCTGTGTTCTAATCCCAGCCATGCCAACTGTGTGTGTGTCTCCATCTGCCTGGGGACAGAAATATGCTTTTAGACTGCTCACACTCCATACAATCCCTATCGCCATCTTTTCAGACTGTATTAAGGGTAAGATTAGGGCTGCTGACATTACTCACCAGAATAGTGGCACCATGACATCTGTAGCACATACCGGGGTCACCATAGTAGCCAGTAGTACACAGGGTGTCCTAACCCACTGCAGATAATGGGCAGAGCATCATGTGTGTCCATACAGCCCACACAAGTCTTAACCAGCTGGACAGGTGTAGACCAACACAGACAAATGCTGCACTATGGCCTCTGAATATGCCCAATGGATGACCCCCCTCCACAGACACACACAGACAGACTACAGCAGGTCAGGCAGTTGGATGTAGGTTGTGAAGGCTAGGATGTTTGAAACTAATATGTTGGTAATTAAAGCTAAGATATGGAGTACACTGGTATGCCTCTAACCAGCACAATAGGTAGGTCTACACAGTGAAATGGAGTACCTGACATATCAGTACAGTAGTAGCAAAAGTGTACAAGTGTCAGTTGTGCCCCCCTTCCACCGTACACATGTAACAGTCAGGTGCACCCCCCCCCCAGTGCTGTGTAGGAATGTGGATACAGTCGGATGTCCCCCCATGCTGTGCAGAAATGTAGCAACAGTCAATGCCACATGACCGATGGATACCCTGCAGACACAGCATGCCACCTGTCAGTGTACAACGCAGAGGTCGGCAGCACAGTACTGACTACCTGGACATGTAACACATGTGATACAGTTGACCATACTGGGCATGTTGAAGCACATGAAGGTATGACAGCAATGTCAGTCGACAATATGCGGAACGGTCATACTGGGCATGCTCACACATGTAAACACATGATGGCCAGGTCTGCAAACACCAGTGGTCCGGACATATCTGCCGGTACATTGCTATACTGTTGGATGACTGTGCTGTATGGTATGTGTGTGGTACTGTCTACTGTCTGTATATTTGCCATGGTGTATTGGTAATTCAAATTAGCTGTGTGCGCAGGGTGTTGCTACCAACACTTGCAAAGGACTGTTATTTGTTTGCAGACAGAAAAAGGCCATTGGATACGGAGTGAGTAAGGCACATTGCAACAGTTGGGAGCGGTTGTGCGTGGGTTTGCGCAGTGTTAAGCACTGCTGACCTCTGGTTACAGCTTCTTACACTTGTTTAAACTCCACATTTCTTTAACAGTGGAATACTCGCATACTGGTAGCCAAACACGCTTATACCTGCTCGCTCCCTCACTTGCACATGCACCGACATTGGTGCTTGCATTTGTCACTCACGCTGGGTGGGCGCGATCCCTTGTGATGCCTACTACATCGGACTACATGACTACAGTATCGGGTATGGCTGACCATTAGGCGACGGCATGGCATTCAACTGTACGGAATCGGTGGCCTGTCCAGTGAGTTAATCATATTATATGCGTGTTCCTCATACAATCTGCTCCCATCTGGCTGATACATGGGAACCGATACTTTGCAATGCAGACAAGTAAATGTGTTTTGGGAACCACATCCGCCTGCCGGGTCATGCTACTGCATACCTAATGTAGGTTTGCCACCTTTTAAATTGGCCGAGGTGAGACTTCAGGATTAACACCTGTCCCACTTTGCATGGAACAGTCCCTCCTTAGGTGTATGTGTCATGTGAAAATAATCAAGACATAGCAAATGTCCTGATTACAGGACAATATTATATTCTACATTTCTCTAATAGTTGCATGTAACAGTTATTGTATATATGACACTTCTATATGTTATGTGAAGTAGCATAAGCAACTTGACTGCTGCTAGACTAAGCTTTTATTTGTGCTAATACATATAGTTCTGTACTATGCACGGCTGTAGGTATGTTCTCACCTGGTACGTCTGACATTTCTACAGAGCAGGTTCCACTTTGGCCATTTGGAAAGGTGGCAGCCCTAGGACCTATATGTAGAGATGTCAGATTTGGCAAGGCAACACATACCCACAGCCAGTTGAAAATAGACTACTTCACCGGTTTGCATAAGTAAAGATTATTCTTGTAGCATTATAGTTGCTAATACTGTTTCCTATAACATCTAGGTGTTTCAGATACACATAATTGATTTATGCAACCACTACAGACAATATATGGATTCTTTGCCCTAAATCACAGTCCATGTGACATAATAACATTTATTTTGCAAGACACAACTGCCCTAAGGGGACTGTCCCTCGCAAAGATGAAAAGGTGCTAACCCCAACCTATTATGCTATCATCTACCTAAGGTAGTTGTCGGAATATGCACTTTCCGTCACTAGCAGACCTCACACATGAATGGGGGAGAATGAACACTGAATCAGGGACACTGCAAAACACCCTCAGGGACACATTTAGATGATAGGTACTATTAACCTGACACATTGACAGTCAAAGAGCATGTGTATTCATACACATTTGTCGAGGTACATGCTGTTTATGACTCATACATGTTGTTATTAGTCATTACGTGTATTCTGCCACCTGTCCACCTAATATCACTAGTTCTGGAAGGGTTTAGTTGGGACTGTTAGATTCTGATTCGTAATCACGGACGTCCATGATAATCGGGTACAGTTCACTGATATAGTTCCCATGTGTTCCCCCAATGGTTCACGGACTATCCAGTAGATGTGCTCTTAAGGTTTGAGAGGTATGGGTGTCTGCTATACCCAGATAGGAATATTAATTACTTCCACAGGGCGGGCCTAATACATCTCTGCCAAACAATACCTGCACACTTAGGCCCATTATTGTACCCATGATTCCCCTAACTGACACCCCTCTACAGCACTCATCCTTACTGTGAGCACAGATGGGGTATGAACACACCCCTACACACTGCCCACTCTCCCCATGTCGGGACACATGTCGTACGTTTTGTCAACCCATGTGTTATCAGAACTGTTCCATGTACAGCTACATCTTGGTCGCATCGATCATTATAGGGTTGCCTAAAAGGGAAATTTTTGGTGTCCCACAAGGGACCCCATGATCAATGTTTAACGTGTAGACCTTTCAGATCTCT
>NC_056727.1:57669451-57674451 GCF_019279795.1 Protopterus annectens | reverse complement strand
TTTACTGACTCCAAGAATGTTCAGAACTCCAAAGTTTATAGTCCTGGCACATATGTGTGTTTGATTGTCAGGGTAGTCATGTGGTCATCCGGGTTTAGGCTTGTCCTACTGGAGACCGGAACAGCCCTGTACTCATTTGAAAGTCAGAATTATCATGTGGACAGAGTTAATCCCAATGTTACCCTTCTATCTGTGTTTACAGGCGCAGGGGTTTGCCCACCTCTGACCAGCTTAATATGTCGGCACTACATAATATGGGGTGGGGGGGGATTCCACTGGTGTTTCCCTTCACATTCGTTATGACTGCTTTATTGTGACCATGTTCATGTATATATATATATATATATATATATATATATATATATATATATATATATATATCTATATCTCAATATATATATATATATATATATATATATATATATATATATATATATATATATATATATCTATATCTGTCTGTACATACATATACACCTACATACCTATTTACGTTTCCCATACTGTTGAATGTCCGCCACGCATCCCCACTGGCTTTACCTCCCTATATCCAACAGACATTATTCTGGCCATCACATAAAATTAGGGGCCCTTGCATGGCTTAGACCCAGAAATAGACACACCTTAGTCACCGGTTTGACCACTACACCATCCGTGGTACATTCCGCATGGATGGTAGCTAGGATATATGACTTCACTACAGGTATTCAACAGTACTGGCAACAAATGTGACAGTTGGTTGGTGTACATATGTGTACGGACCTCTCAACCACTCAGGGACTAATTTCAACAGTAACACGGACAAGGCAAGGACAATTTAGGGACAATCACGGACACTTTTACAATATTATTACTATTAACTTGAAAAGTGCTGACAGATTCAGAGCATATGTATTAATACTTATTTTCTGAAGTAAAAGACGTCTATTACTCTTAATTATTGTCATTATTCATTCAGTGTCATTCAACACCTTTCCTCCAAAGGTCACTGGTTTTAGGGGGGGATTAAGAGGCTGGCCAGTTATTGTGCGAATGCTCTGACCATTGGTAGGGTTGCCACACTTTCATATGGCCAGGATGGGATATATTTGGGATGCATCAGATTTTTCAGGCCAACACATACCCACGGTCAGTACAGGGTTTAGAACTTTACTTATTTTCCTAGATGAGAGCTTATTCTTGTAGCAGTTTAGTTGCTTATTCTGTTTCTTGTAAGATTTTCGTATTTTACATACAGAAATAACTATTTTAGGCAACTGTTACATGAAATATGGTACATAGTTATTTCCTACAATCACAGGACATTTGCCATTGTATCATTCTTGGTCAGGACACACTTACTCAAACAGGGACTGTCCCTCATAAAGTGAGACAGGAGGTACCCTGCTTACGTCAGTGCCTTAATCACCCTATATCCAACTGCCACTATGCGAATGTGTAAAGTATATATTCTCGATATTTCATGTGGGGATCCGTGCATCACGGTCAGGTGTTTAATCCCGGGTAGTAGGTTCTGCATGACCAGCTGGAGGCTGAGCAGTCCCATGTACCACTACTGCACATACAACTTGTGTCCAGATGTCTACAGGACTGGACATCATGTTGTGATACCAAGTCTGATGTTTACACAGGATACTTATCCCATGAGGGATATCCAAAAATTGAACAAGACAATAACCTTCATTCTTTTTGGATTTACGAAAACATGATAGGGTTTTACATGCAAGGGATACATAGTTTGCAATCCTGACACTGCCTAGGGTGAGACTGCCTACTAGATATGAGTAGTGGTCACTATGTGCAGATATATCTGTGCCAAGCTAGCAGCCCGAGTATGGCTGGATTTGGTGGACGTTCAGGAATAGGGGGGTTATGTGCTGTAGAGGGGATGATGGGTATTCAATTATGCATCCAGGTGTGTTGTAGTTGGATGACTCAGTTCAGTCCAGACCATTATGTGGGTATGTGCCGGTGACATTTCTGTACATGTGTTTCGTGCATTTTAATAGTCATATGTTTGTGGGATTGTGTTTTACAGTATGGCCCGTCAGGTTGTATTGTGGATGTGTATGCTTGTTCTTTGTGTTTCTTTCTGATTCACCCACTGCTCCCTCATACATCTCCAGTTCACCTATTGTGCATCCAACACAGTCTTCCCTTTGCGAATTATTACATTACCCGTCCCCCCACACCCATATTCCACACACTCCATCCATCCCTTCTCTGGCTGATGGCCCATGGCATGGTCAACAGAACACATTGCATACACTACATATCTCTGGTACCTGTATAGTTGTGAGGACGACCCTAGCATTTTTCACCTTCCACATGCTGTACATCATGCACATAGGTACACGCAAATACTTATCTTTCATGACATGGTAGGTAGACCCGGGTAATACCCGTTCATCTTTGGCCCATCCTGACAAGGACACCTTGGACCACAAATGGGCTGATTTTCAGCGAATGCTCTGACCATTGGTAGGGTTGCCACCTTTTCATACAGCCAGGATGGGATATATTTGGGACACACATCAGATTTTACAGGCCAACACATACCCACGGTCAGTACAATGGATAGTATTTTGTTTTATGCCTAAATGTAAGCTTATTGTTGTAGCAGTTTAGCTGCTTCTTCTGTTTCGTTTACTTGCTTATTCTATTTCTTTTAACATGTAGGCATGTTACATATGGAAATAACTATTGTATGTGACTATTACATGAGATGTGGGACATAATTATGTCCTACGGTCGCAGGATATTTTACATTTATAATAGTTTTGGTATGGACACAACTGCACAAAGGGGGACTGTCCCTTGCAATGTGTGACAGGTGGTAACCCTGACCATTGGGCTAGATTTAGCTATTGGCGGCACGCTAACATGATACGTTTTGCTTTCACTTGGTATAACTATCAACACTGCAAAAGAATAAGGGCATGGGATTTTAAATGTCATTTGTTCGAGGGATGTGGACTCAATATTCAGCTACGTGCATTTGTATTTGCTTCTTATTTTTGTGTTTGCAAAACTGTCTTGCATGCTTTGCATACGTTTCAGTATCCACGGACACTGACAGGTGTGATTACTATTGGAGGCAGGCTGTAATATTCAGCATTTTATGTTGCACATAAACAGCCGACATGTCCACGCCTCCGTGCGGCGCTTTGACACGCCCCATGCACTCGCGCACGTTTCCTATGCACATTGATGTGGCGGCAGCGTGTCTTCATTAATATGCATATGGCGCTACTGCACCATCTCTATGCCGCACAGTCAGCTCAAGCCTAACGCCATCCTTGCGCCAAGCTTCATGAATCCCGGGGTATATTTCTTTGTCATTGTCTACATGGGAGCAGTTTTTATTTTAATATATTGCAAAAAATATTGTACATTGAATATCTTAGCCATATCATGTTAAACTTTAAACATGGAAAATTTTACAAAGCGCAACATTTTCATTACCCCCCTACTTAAATATACCAACTCCAAGATCGTGCTACAGTGTGGAAATGGAAAATCTCCCATCTTGCGCTGTATGTGGAAGTGCAAAACGGGAGATTTCTCATTTCCTGTCAACACCGCAAAAAAAATAAAACACTACGTACACACAGAGCGTACAAGAATCCTTGCCTCTGTGTGCACGCAATGTATTAAGGTAAGTAAACTCTTATTTTTAAACACTACACATATTCGATTTACTGAAATCTCGATCATATGGTCTCGACCATATGAAATTCGAGATTTCAGTAATTCGATTATGTGAAGTGTTCCCATATATATATATATATATATATATATATATATATATATATATATATATATATCTTTAGTGACTTTGAGTAGATAAAAATTTTAGAGATAGTGTCATGGAAAATGATTATATTAACAGTGCACTTATCTCCTTGGCTAGATCAAATGGTGGCGGTTTTTGACCCAGTAAATGGAAGAATCAGTAATAGCTTTGACAGCTGGTCTGTAAGTTCCTTTGTGGAAGATACACAGCTGAAACTTACACTCTCTGAATATTGATGCATTTAAAGTTATGTATTAAATAATGTTTTCTCAAAAATAAAACATCTACACATATATTTTACATAATCCATGTCAATGGAGTGACATTTTAAAGTACTGAACAACAAACAGTTTGACTTGATTTAATATTGCAAAAACACTTCAAAATCTATAATCCAGTGAAACAGTGAAATGTAACTTCATGTTAAGTTTAAGATCTTGCTGCAGGGGGTGAAAGAAAAGAAAACAATAAATTGTTAGAATTGCTAATACTGCTCCTTTTTTGGCTTGCCATTTTGCCATTAGCACTATCCTACTATCAAATCACTGTGAAATGTATGCTGTCACCGGCAAAAAAATCAGATGTTACATGCCACAAATAAGCAAGGATGCTTGTTGACAATTACTTCATACCACATATACACACTTTTTTAAATGGGAGTTTAAATAGTTGAAGTTTGGAATATAACATGATTCTTTACAGACTAGTGATGAAGTTTTATATCCATTGTTAAAAGGCTGAGAAAAATGTATCTAAACAGACTGAGATTTCTCCCCTGCCCCCTGTTTTCTTTTTTCTTTTCTTTTCTTTTTTGATTTGGGAAGTGCTTTTTGAAAACATAATCTGATTAAAAATGAATAGCGCTAGAACAAAATTGTGGCTCCTTACGAGTTATTGCAGTGTAGATGAGAAGCCTCATGTTAACTGGATTGTCGGATAAGACATGACCTCAGTCACACATTTTTATGCTGTGCTGTTTTATGGATCTGGATTTATTTATTTTTGCATTTTTGTGTGTTTTAGTGCTGGACTTTAAAGTCCCCAGTTGCTAAGGTGAGTATTTATAGTTTCACAACTATACAATACATAGCTCGGCAAGAGTAAATTTTAATACTAGCAATAAAAAAGGATAAAATGGGCACAATGTCATCTAGTAAACAGGACAATTCTTACAGAAAGGGTAGTTAGTCAGTGATGAATGTGC